>NC_081557.1:95684543-96044731 GCF_022355385.1 Mustela nigripes
CCCCCCGACCTGCCCCTACATCACACCAAACAAACCCAAAACAAAACAAAACACCCAAAGCTCTTCTCCCTCATTAGCTGCATGTCAAATTTCTACTCTACCTTGAAGACATTTCGGCTTCGGTTTGAATGGGACCTCCTCCCCGAAGAACTCTCTGTCCATCCTCAGGACACCTCCTTCCTCTGTTCTTGGATTATTTACACTTAGGACACCCACCACAAGGGGACTTGAAGGCCATGGAGATGAGGGCCCCTCATTACTCATCTCTGCCTCCTTCCACATACCCATAACATAGAAGGCAATTATTAAATATTTGAGAATCAATAAATGAATTAATTAATGAGTACAAATGAAGTACCATGTGCCAGGACATCTGCTAAAGCAGTGCAAATATTAGTCACATATAAACAAAGGACAACCATCAAATGAAGCCAGATACCCCCTTCTGTCCATTGGTGAGCATATATTATGATTTCTTGACAGGACAGGACTGCCCAGTACTCTAAATTTCAGGGGTTCTTAGATAATATCCGAGAGCCGTAACAAGACAACTGAAGAGGTAAGCTACTACTTTTAGGTCCAAATCACCAAGATCTCAGATCTTGTGGCCATAATGTCCCTAAAACAGTCACAGGGGCCAGGTGTAGGAAGGAGATCCTCTTGGCAGAATGTTCCCGACACGCACAGTGAGTGAGTGGTCTTCTTCTGTACGACTGGCATTTATACAAGGGATAGAGGACTAGGACATATCAGACCTATTATCCTGGGCAGCAAACCATGGGAATTTACTCCTGGGCCTCATCTGTAAAACCAGATGGGTCTGATCACAGTTCATCACCTCCAGAACGGTGTTTTGCAGAACTCTAGAACTCTTTTTCTCCAAAATATTAACAATATTACCAGAAACTACCATTTATTAATAAGGACACCCAAGTGCCAGGCACAGTGCCAAGTACTTTATACACAATTAGTTCATTTAATTTCCATTAGTAACTTCTATCATTAGTACAACCACCTTTAAGGAAGTTAAAAACAAACATGGAACTCTCCCGAAGTTCCATAATCCAGACGGCTAGGGCTCTGAAGCCAGGGCCGTAACCACGGTAGCCACCATACTAATAAGACTGTGTCCAAGCAAGTTTCCGTGCATGAACGCCCTTCCTGGAGGTTGCTGTCAGCATTAACATTATAACGTAAGGACTCTCAGAGGTCTCTCAGTAAAGCAAGCCTTTTAACTTTATTTAACATGCATTCGCCAAGCTTATTTGACTCCAGGAGCCTTTTTTAATGGAGTCATTTGTAACATATCAGGGGGCACATGTTTTGTAGAACACAATTTGGCTTTAGATGATAACCGAAGGAATTATGAACTCACTGAGGCCAAAAGGAGAAAGGAGCTAATTGCAGTATTTGTTACAAGTGATGGAGCTACGGAGGCATTCGTGTCACCGTCTCAAGTGCCAGGTGACATAATAACAGTGACGATATTCGTGAGCCAAATGAAAACTATCTTCCCATTCATGGAATTGGGCAGCAACGTCCTGTGACGCGATCCCATGAATCACAAAACCCAGCGCAAGGAGCCAGTCTGCCAAAGGGGCAGTGGTGGCAAAGGCGGCTTGATGGGTACCACGGTTTGCAAATTTGCAGACCACAAAAGTAATTGCTTGTGCTCTTTTCCAGTCCTGCCACACTTCCTTCCGTCCTCGGACACTCACATCCATGGAGGAACCCCTGAGCTCCCCATGACTGAGATTCTTTGGAAGACTTAACAGGAAGAAGGCTGGAGAACAAGTATTTGCCCTCACTACAGGCACTGGCAATGCTGCGCCATCCTCCATTCCTGAGCCAAATTCCATTTACCGACTACCTACTACGTGTGAAACTCTACACAAAGCAGGAGAGACAAGGCGCTCACAGCCTAGTGGGAAGAAAGCAGCAAGCAGACACGGGGCAGCCGACTCCTTGTGCAAGAGGGTACCGTCCTCTGCAACTCATTCTTCCTGGAGGGAAAGAGGAGCAAGGGGGCCTCCCGGGCCTCATTCTCACCTAAGGACCGACCTTCCGAAATCCTAAAGGAAAAGAGAGGTCAACACTGGGATGGCAAAGCTGATGAAAGGTGTGTGTCATTTCAAAGTCAGCCAATGAGTTCACAGTGGGCAAAGCACAGAAATAGGAACAGAGATGCCTGCGGTCAGGTTTTGATCCCGAGTGACCTCAGCGAACGGTTGGCCTTTGCCTCTTTTCCTCTGTCCTCTGTGGATGCAATGGAGATAAATTAACACAGTGTGATGGGCAAAGCCTTATGTAATGAGCGCAGCCACAGAGAAAGGATGGGAAACAGATCTAAGATCGCTTACCACAACTATTACAGAAAACAAATATATTTCTGTATATAAATAATCTTCATATGTAATCTTTTATGTGGACTTTTACAAGATTGAAGTTAAGTCACAGAGTTACTTCTTGCCTACGGAATTTTTTTTTCCCATTGAACTGTTCATCTTTTTTTTTTTTTTTTAAGATTTTATTTATTTATTTGATAGAGATCACAAGTAGGCAGAGAGGAAGGCAGAGAGAGAGAGGAGGAAGCAGGCTCCCTGCAGAGCAGAGAGCCCGATGTGGGGCTCGATCCCAGGACCCTGGGATCATGACCTGAGCCGAAGGCAGAGGCTTAACCCACTGAGCCACCCAGACGCCCTTGAACTGTTCATCTTCCAAAGTTGGATGGGTTCAAAGGGATCTTTCTATGACCTCCTTTGACCAAAATTCCTAGTCTGACAATTCCCAGTCAAGGATATGCTCCCTACATGCTGCACTTGGAGGTTACATGAGATGTGCTATGAAAACGAGGGGACGGAGAACCAAACAACCAGCTTTCTCTCAAGAATCTCATGGAAATGCTCATGTGTTCTGTTTATTACTTTCATCAGTAGACTTTGTATTTTAAAGCAGATTGGGAAAATCGTAGAGAGCCCCCACACACTCCGTCACCCTGCTGGAAGTTTCCCCATTGACATCTTACGTCAGGACGGTGTACAATTGTTACGATTAAGGAGCCAATGTTAATGTGTTATCATTAAAGGAAGTCTGCCGTTTATCCAGATTTCCTTAGTTTCTACCTAGTGTCCTTCTTCTGTCCCAGAATCCCACCTTGGAATCAAGTTACACTTAGTTTTCGGTCTCCTTCAGCGACTCAGGGCTGACAGTTTTGAGAGGACTGGTCAGGCACCCTGCTCGGTGCTCCCTCACCTGGAATGTGCTCCTTCTCTCCTGACTAGACTGGTGCCGTGGGTTTGGGGGAGGACGACCACGGGAGGAAGCGGCCATTTTCACTGGGCACCCCAAGGCCTGGCTGAGGAGGGGCTGACCAGGTTTCTCCCCTGTCCCGCTGCTTCTCCCTTTCCACACCTCCAGGAGAAGTCGCCATGCGCAGCCGACACTTGGAGGGAGGAGGCACAAGCTCGCCGTCCTCCCGGGGGGGGAGTATCAACATGACTTACTGAGACCATCTCTCGTGACACTGGTCTCTTCTCCTGCATCTGCTAATCTACTCCATCATCTCGCATTGGCAGGGTCCCTTGCATATTTATTTTGTCCTTGAGGTTACAATTCGACACTACGTCATTTATTTTGTTGCTCGAATTGTTCGAGTGTTGGCTGCTGGGAGCTCCTGACATGTTTCTGGTGTTTGTTCCTGGGACATACCCCCATCAACATGGTTCTTCTCTTCTCTCCTTCTTTTTGAGCCCTTCCTTACTTTCTGGCACAAGAAGCACTAGCCTCAACTCCTATTCCCTGCCCTAGACCTAGAATCAGCCATTTCTCTAAGGAGCCCTGGTTCCTTGCATTGCAGAATGGTCTTGGAAACCAAGATCTGGGTCCCATGTACGCTTGTTCCTAAGAGATGTGTCATTTCTTTTATGCCTGCTCAGCCGACAGCAAAGAAATGTCTCCATGTTTACTAACGTGTATGTAAATGTACCTACAAATATTTCCACAGGCAACCACCTTTAAACTAAGTTAAACATCACAAGGCCCTTAACTGTCCAGAAGGTGGGAACACCTTTAAGTTGTCTCTTTAAAGTGCCTCAGAAGAGGAGCACCTGGGTGGCTCAGTGGGTTAAAGCCTCTGCCTTCAGCTCAGGTCACGATCCTAGGGTCCTGGGATCAAGCCCTGCATTGGGCTCTCTGCTCAGTGGGGAGCCTGCTTCCCCCCTTCTCTCTCTGCCTGCCTCTCTGCCTACTTGTGCTCTCTGTCAAATAAATAAAATATTTTTTTAAAAATAATTTAAAAAAATAAAGTGCCTCAGAAGAAAACTATCATTTTTTTTTCCCTAAGTATCCTGTGGCACCTCACACAGGGTTACCAGCGATTTACTGATCTCAAATCCAGAGCTTGAGAATGGGTTCAGATAGGTCTCCTACCAAAGGGGGACAGCAGTCACACCAACCACAAAGTGCTACTGAAGAATTAAGTAAGGCAATGAATGTGTGCAAGTATTTATAACAGAATCTAGCACACTCGAAGCATTTAATAAATGGTAGACACATTTCTAGTTTATGTGAAATATCTTCAAGGGCAAAAGTCCCCATGGTATAATATTTAGCTCAGACTTCTTTATGATTGGTTGTTGTATTCATTTTTGCCAACTGACTTAAAAGTAAGCATGAGTTTAGACATATTATTTTACTCCAAACAGACTCTCCGGAAAGATTAAGCCAGCAATGTCCCTAGTCACATGACTGCTGCCCAAAGACAGTCAAATCCACAAAGAGTGGATTTCCTAACGTACACTATCACAACCTCTTTCAAGACAGTGAATGGGTTAAAACCAGGCATCACTGTGAGGAAGAGAGAAAGGAGACATGGGGTTGCAATTTCTCTATCTCCCCCACTCCATCAGAATGTCCACCACCCAACCCCAGCCACACCATTGATAGAAGAAGGTGGTCAGATTGGGGAAGGTATGTGCTATGGTGAGTGCTGTGAAGTGTGTAAACCTGGTGATTCACAGACCTGTATCCCTGGGGCTAATAATACATTATGTGTTTATAAAAATAAATAAATAAAAAGAAGAAGGTGGTCAAGGTTCCCACAGAAAATAGTTTCAGCTCTTACAGGTGATCAAAACAGGAAGACCTGCCCATCTAAATCAGATAAAATGATCGGAAATAACTTCCATCTCTTAGGAGAAGCCATCTGACTATATCTCGAGAAGCAACCACATTAACGTCTACATGCAGCCAAATGAAACACTAGTCACACACAACAGAGAGTGTGTTTTCTGAGGACTGGTTTCAAGTGAATGCTGGTGTTCTGAAAGATCACTTAACAATTCACTTAAACTAAATCTGATTTTGTATTTTTTTCTACAGGGTCAGAAAGGGCTCAGGTATCATGCTTGCTTAGCGCACAGATCATGAGTGGTCTGAAGTCCTAGCAAAGCAGGCTTCTGGTAAATAAGATGGAAGTGGTTCCTGGGAACTGAACGGGACGTGTGACTCCACCATCTGAGCCACGATGCGAACCATATAGACCCACTCGGTGCCTACCCAGAAGCCACGGTTCTTCTCAAGAGCTCCGCAGAACCAGTCTAGATTAGTTAATGCTGAGTGGCCTCCAGAGGCTGAGCAAGGCACTCAGATGGCCGGTGGGTATTCAAGGAGTATTCAGAACGTCAGGTTCAGACCTGGTGCTCAAGATGGAGACTTCCGAGCCCAAGGCTTGACAGTGATGGCAGGACCTGTCTCGACACAGGCACAGAGCAGAATCTAAATCAGAGATTCTGGAGAGCTGGCTCAGAGCTAATGACAGATAGCACCCAGCGGTGGAGTAGAACATGGTCTTGAACCTCTGGTCAGGGCTAGAAAGGCCCAGAGCAGCCCCTGACTGACCAGTCCTGCCCAAATGCTCCACACGGCACCAGGTATGTGAGTTCATGGTCCTTCTGTACATCCAATACTCCACCTCACAGTGAGATCCAGAGCCCCGCCTGCCTCTCCAGGGTCCCCCTGGCCTCAGCCACACTGACCTTCCAGAGGCTGGAGGACTCTTTCCCACCTTGGAGCTATTACACGAGCTATTCCTTCTCTCTGAACTTCCTTCCCCGCACCCTTCCCAGGCCTGGTTCCTTCGAAACTTCCCATTTTCCACCTAGATGTCATCTCCTGAGAGGGGCCTCCCCTGACCTTTCTCCTAAGTAGCAACCCCCTCCCACGCTCCTTCATTATTTTCTAGCCCAGCGCCCTGTTTGTGTTCTCTATAGCGCTTAGTATGGCTCAAGATCATTTCATTTACTTACTTGGTTTTGGGTCTGGTCTACCACTCCAGCATGAGATTCCTGAGGGCAGGAACCTCTTGGTTTTGTCTGTCACTACGGATGTGGGGCCTGGCACATGGCACGCATCCAGTAAAAATCGCTCATGTTGAAAACGCTGTGCTCGGTGAAAGAAGCCAGATACAAACCAACACACATCGCAGACTCCACTTCTAGGAAATACGCGAAATAGGCACTCTGTGGAGACAGACCCAGTGAGGTACTGGGAAGAAGGCACACTGGGGGTGGGGGGTGAATGCTTGATGGGCATGGTGCTTGCTTTGGTGTAATAAAATGTTCTAGGCCTATACAGAGGCCATGGTTGCACAGCACTGTAGCGCAATCAACGTTACTAACAGGAAATGTGATTTTATGTGTCTTTTACTGCACTAAAAAACCCCCAGTGGTGTAAACCAATGGTCCATTGTTGCTGGGTGTCCCACGGTCCCTGCTGGGCATTAGGCAGCTTCTCCTCGGGCTGCTGCTGGCTCGCTTACCTGCTGGACACAATTGCCACTGACCAGGAGCTTACACTGAACCATCAAGATGGGCTCCCTGGTTTTATCAAGCGACATCACCCAGTGAAAAGCAAATCCCCATTTGGGCTGCACATATGCACAAACACAGAGCTCTGCATAAAGCTTCCTGATGTGAGCGGTCAGAGGACGCAACAGCAAAGCCAGCCCCTTGTGTCTGCTGATGATCAATAGTAACTATCCTGGCCAAATTAAATTTAGGACAAGCTGCACCAATTACTTAGGAGTAGAAAATGAATACATTACCTCTGGTGCAGCTCATTTATTTCATGCATACAGAGAGCAGGACACGAGTTCCATGGATGTGTCCCAGAAACAAGTCAGCCAAGCAGGCCCAGAGGGGGAATGGGAGGTGGGAAATCTCAAAGCAGAAAAAGACCTCTTCTGTGCCTTTTCTGCTTCTGTGAATGCCGGTCCCATTGGCAGTGGTCATGACCAGAGAAGCTCCATGACCATCTAAGACTCCCACTGTATTTGTAATATTTACTTCCATGGTTCACCTACTTTGAGATTACAGGTAAACACAGGTCGGAGGGAGGGCACAGTATTGGGAATAAAATGCACTTGGACTATAAGGTTATGAGGAACCCTCTGGTGAAGGACTTCCATTCCTGCTAAGATCATTCAGTCACTTACCCACCATTTCCTTAGATATAAACTTCGTTAACTTTCAACACCTGCATCAACACCGTGTGAACTCTTCTACAGTTCCAGGAAAAAAAAAGTCAGACTGACTAATGACAACTGACTAATCGCAAGTCCAAGGGAAATATCAGTCCAAGGGAAATATCAGCATCAGATATGCAAGTGAAGATGCCATCTTGGAAGGAGATCCTCCAGGCCCAGCTGCCAAAACCAATGCCATGATGATCAGGCACAAACTGTCCAGCCAAATCCTTCTGTTTTTAGCTATAAACTTGTACGTTTCGGTTTTAAACAAACCTTGGGATTGTTTGTTATACAGCAAGAGATAAGCGCAACACTTTCCCATGGACCCCTTGCTTTTGGAAGGGTTTTAGAGGTGAGGAATATTTAAAGAAATCCTAGTTGAGCTATCTATATTAAGATTTCCAAAATATCTTTTGACATGCAAAAGATAGATCCACATTATCAACCCAAATATTGAAACTTACATATAGGAATTTTAAAAGTAAAAATTTCAGCTCGAAACAGGAGATTTGCTTTTTGGATAGGGAGCAAGGGAACCCTTCTGAGTCTCCCATAGTGTGTGCCCCACATAAAACACATCGTCTTTGTAGTAATAATGTAAACTATTTTAATGAGTTTACAGAAGAATCTTTCTAAAGCAACTTCTAAAACTAAAATTCTTGATAAGCTGAACACAGAAATAGAAAATTTAAAGGAAATACATACTTTCTTTCAATTAGGTCTTCAGTGAGAAAATGGCCGAACCACACACAAATAAATACAAGTATCCAAACTCAGTTCCTAATGCCATAAAAAGGACACGAGTCTTGATTATCCCCTGGAATCAGCCACCACAGTGTCATAAAACATGATGTCTCAACCAGGAGGAGTATGCGGCACAATCATATTGAATCTCTTATCTGAAAACGTTTCCAAATTGCCAATTTTTAAGTGACACACCCCAAATCTCCAAAACCTAAAGACAGATACTTTAAAGTCATGAAAAAATTCATCTTAAAAATATTAAAACCTGTTTTGAAAATCTCCAATTCAGTATTTAATCTTCTATAATATGCTATTATCTATTCTAACACCATTCTCAATCTGGTGAGGAAAGAAGGTCTGGCCGACCATTTCTGTCTGTCCTCTGTCTCTGCAGGATTGCTAATAATGCGTCACTCATATGCACTTACTATTATGCGGAGTGCTTTATATACATTATCCATAAAACCCTTTTTCTCCATTTAATGGGAAGAAATCACTGGCTGTGGCAGAGCATACTTTACAAAATGGCAACAGCAATATCTCCCATCTCCCATGGGACCTTGCCATCAAGAGGGGGACCCTGTGGTGCCCTGACCAACAGAATATGGCAGAAGTAGAACTGTGCCAGTTACAAGTGAGACCTTCAATTGGTGGCAGCTTCCACATTCTGCCTCTTGGAAACCAACTGCCACATTAGAAGACATCATCATGAGTCTTCATTGCTGTCACAAGCCCAAGCCACCAGAAGGGGCCCTGGAGGATGAGTGGGCATGTAGCAAGAGACTCCAAGGACAACTGAAGCATCAGATATGCAAGTGAAGATGCCATCTTGGAAGGAGATCCTCCAGGCCCAGCTGCCAAAACCAATGCCATGATGATCAGGCACAAACTGTCCAGCCAAATCCTTCTGTTTTTAGCTATAAACTTATACGTTTCGGTTTTAAACAAACCTTGGGATTGTTTGTTATACAGCAAGAGATAAGCGCAACACTTTCCCATGGACCCCTTGCTTTTGGAAGGGTTTTAGAGGTGAGGAATATTTAAAGAAATCCTAGTTGAGCTATCTATATTAAGATTTCCAAAGTATAAAGACAGAGCAACTGAGGCCCGGAACATTTAAGTGGCTGTCCAAGGTCACAGAGTTTATCAGTCACATTGTCTTAGGCAACCAGAGGAAGAGGACTACAATTCTGTCTCGCTTTTATGGCTGTGCAGCCATCCTCCTGCTTATTTTTTCAAGCTGCTTGACCAGAGCATAAATGTACAATGAACTAAAAGGGAAAAAAAGACTTAACAAGAAAAAAAGATGGCCAATAACAGATGGGCTGTATTTCAGTTCCTCAAGGCCCCAATTCTAATTTATCTGAACCTCTAGAAGTAATGACTTTCCCCAAATTAGGGTGTCTTTACTGGCCAGGAGAGTCCACTCTGCTCTCAGGGGTGTCAGGGGATGCAGCCGGCCACAGAGGCAGCTGCAGCTAAGCCAGGGGAGTCAGCGTAAGACGTGTGAAGGTGTGAAGAAGCAGGAACAGGCTGGTGACCAGACTCTGTTCTTTCCTTCAAAGGTGGACAGAAAGCAACCCGTACCATCTCTACCAAAGAGCTACAAATGAAAGACACTCAAATCTTGAATTTAACAGTAGCGCATTTCACACTGTCCCATTCAATAATCTGGACTCACACTCCTCGCTACAAAGATCCTATAAACACAAGACCCCAGGAAGAGGCCAGTGCTTCGTAGCTTCACTTCTGCATGGAGGAAGGACATATACCGCCTTAGTCAGAAGCCCCTCATTCCCTATGCTGTCACAGTGCCCCTTCTCATTGAAAACATACCACCCTAACCCACTGTATTCTCTAGAACATTCCACAGCTTTTTTTTTCCTCAAAATTTTTATTTAAATTACAATTTGTCTACATGCAGTGCAATACTGATTTCTTTCTTTTTAATTTTTTCAATTTATTTATTTTCAGAAAAACAGTATTCATTATTTTTTCACCACACCCAGTGCTCCATGCAATCCATGCCCTCTATAATACCCACCATCTGGTACCCCAACCTCCCACACCCCCACCACTTCAAACCCCTCAGATTGTATTTCAGAGTCCATAGTCTCTCATGATTCACCTCCCCTTCCAATTTCCCCCAACTCCCTTCTCCTAACACCCCTTGTCCTCCATGCTATTTGTTATGCTCCACAAATAAGTGAAACCATATGATAATTGACTCTCTCTGCTTGACTTATTTCACTCAGCATCATCTCTTCCAGTCCAGTCCATGTTGCTAGAAAAGTTGGGTATTCATCCTTTCTGATGGAGGCATAATACTCCATAGTGTATATGGACCACATCTTCCTTATCCATTCGTCCATTGAAGGGCATCTTGGTTCCTTCCACAGTTTGGTGACCATGGCCATTGCTGCTATAAACATTGGGGTACAGATGGCCCTTCTTTTCACGACATCTGTATCTTTGGGGTACATACCCAGGAGTGCAATGGCAGGGTCATAGGGAAGTTCTATTTTTAATTTCTTGAGATCCCTGTATTTTTAAAGCTTAAGCTTCCTCTCCATTCCTCTATCACACCTCCAGTGTAGACATTCGATGGTGTCCTAACTGGCTTAATTTCAACCCAGTCCCCTCAAATTCAGACTCCCAGGCAGCCACAGAGATCTCGCTCTGAGTTACACCGAACCTTCATCATTCTGTTTAAATTCCTCTGCCTAGAGGATGAAGCCCGAGCTCCTCGCTACCACGAACAGATCCTCTATTACCAAATCCCCTTTCTTTAGTACAGGATTCTACCTCTTGTTTCCTCACTCTGTGGGTTGTGGCTCCTAGAACACACCATGTGGTCTCTTAGATGCCTGCATTCACCAAAGCCGTCCTCTCCCAACCTTCCTTTGTTATCTCCCATCACTGCTCAGATGGTCTGGGTGTCCCTGCTGCTAGAAAGCCATTCCTGATCTCACCCTTCATCTTTCACACTCACAGATTAGGCTCCCTGCCCCTGTTTCTGTGAGAGACCTGGACACCTTCCCTCACTGTGTCTCTAGCCCCATACACAATACTCATGACTAATATAGTTCAAAGAAACGATGATTCACTCATTCTTTTGTTTCTCGAGCACAAAACATGAAGCCTGGCATTGTAGCAGATGCTCAAGAAAATTTCAGTGACCAGATTATTAAAAGGCGAAAGACTTATGCGATCTGAAGAGAAACCAGAGTATAATTATTAAATTATATTATATATATATATAATTTATATATGTATATAAATTATATATATATAAATACTTATGTGATCTGAAGAGAAACCAGAGTATGGATTATTAAATTATATTATATATATATAATTTATATATGTATATAAATTATATATATAAATTTATATAAATATAAATTTATATAAGTATATAAATTATATATATATATAAATTATTATATGGGCTTATCTCAGGGGATAAGTCTATCAAAATACATCAGTAATCTACTGTTGTGTAACAACATTTCAACCAATGGCTCAAAACAACACACATCTGTTGTTTTACAGTTTCTCTGGGTTAGGAATCCAATCACAGCTTGGCTGGGTCTTCTGTCACAAAGTCTCACAAGGTAGCCACTAAGAGGACATAAAGCTGACAGCTGGGGGTCACTCTCAGTCCTTTCCACATGGGCCTTTTCAGCATGGCCAGAAAGGGAAAGAGTCTCTCAGGAAGACAAACATTATCATCCTATGTAATGGAACTATAGAAGCCATATCCCATCACTTTTGCTATATTATACTGGTTAGAAACAAGTCACAAGTATTATGGTGGTTAGAAACAAATCATAGGTCTCACCTGTACTCAAGGGGTGGAGATTACACAAGGGCATGAAAAACAGGTGTTGGGAATCCCAAGGGCCACCTTGGAGTCTGTCTGCCACACAAATACACAGTTTTGAGAGAACTCACCAGAAAGGCTATGTAGCTAAAACAGCCAGGAGAGGACCAATAAGAGCTAAAGTATGTTGAAAATATTAAAAAGGAGTACGCTTCTGTGTGAAACATACCACGCAATCTTAAATACACCTTTTCTTTTTGTGAAAATTACTTTTAGGTTACCAGAGAATTCGACAAATAATTTTTTTTATCCTGTAAAGCATAGCTCAGAGTTTGGGGGCAAATGTTAAATTTAAAAAATTGACCATTTCTTACTTGTGCATTACTTTTAGCATCATTATTTTTGTAGCTGGCTCTTTAGATCAGTGAGAATCTTCTTAAATCATTTATTTTTCATCCATTTTATAGGGTGTTTGGGGCTCAGAAGGCAGAACTTTATTTAATATACCTCAATAATTTATAGCCAACAATACACAAAGGGAAATGTCAACCTCATAAAAATGGAAATCTGAAAAGTGAGAAATGTTCAAATTTTCTTCAGAAAAAGAGAAATTTATGAAAATAAGGCACATCAAGGAAGTATATTAAAACATTTCAAAATATGAAGAATGTGCTTACTGCATCAGCAATTTTTTGATGTATCCCTATAGACTATGTCACATCTATTAACAAACATGGCAGCCTGTGACTAAGTTATGACCAGGCCAGTTGTTCTTCAGACAAATCAGCACTGAATGTTGCCAATGACACAGCAGTCACTTCAAGGCAAAACCGTGTCTCAAGGCCTTCCTGTGCTCTCCCTTGAAAGGGCTTCGGTCCTTTTCTTAAATGTCCTGTTTTCCCTGAGAGTGGCTCTCCGCTCCCTCTGACTCAGGGTTAACCACAACAGCATGAAGAAAGCCCCCAAATGCCGTTCAAGTAACATGACAAATAGAGGGGGGGAAGAAAGCTTTGGACTTTCCATCAAAATATAAAGCAATCATTTGCCAAGACTTGGAGAGCAGGTTGAACTGCCCCCTCCCCAAAAGCCAAAGATGTCAAGTTCTCCACAGTGAAGAAGGCCTCTGAGACCTCCCCTTAGTTTCATGCTAAGGGAATAAAGAAAGAATATTCCAGCAAACTTGCAAGCCTCTGTGTAATTTCTGAGGTATAGCCGTTAACTATAGTTATATTTTTCAAGGTTTACCCAGTGAAACTCAAGCATTCTGAGGACTGCCCTTGGAAAGTACCTTTCCTCAAAGGCAGGACCAGGCTGGAGAGGGTTCAGCTAAAGCCTCCAGTAAGGGTATTTGGTGCTGAGCAGGGACTTTTATATTAAGGCCACAAACCCACCAGAAGTGGTGCTGGACTGTGTGATACTGAGCTCCAGTTAAGTATCAGGACAAAGGCTCAGGACAAAGGCTTTAGGATCAGAACCATTCTCACTCACTCACTCACTCACAGGGTGGGTTATTTCACGTCTCTGAGCCTTCGCTTACTGTAACACAGGCTCCAGGGAGCACAGAACACCTGGCACCCGGGGAGGCGTTCCAGAAAACTTGGCGAACGGGAACTGAGTGCCGGTCTCCTCTCAAGTCTATGGAGACTGCACCTGAGGCAGAAGGCCCCAGGGGCCAAGACAGACATGCAGACTCAAAGGAAGAACAGAGGGGGAGACAGGACAGGAAATAACCCCCTCAGGGACCCTCGGGTGCTGGCGGGGAATTCAGCCATGGGTAAGAGCCCAGAGCGTGGGGAGGGGGGACAGGAGTCACGAGGGTCACTACTATTTGTACGACCCTCACTACGGTCACACAAGCAGGGACAGGCTAGGGAGGTTTGGGTAAAAAGTTTAAAACTGCTTTATAAATCCAGATATCACAAACTTTAAAGCAAACCGGGAGAAGGGGAAGATGTTCCTTCAGTGACGGCGCAGCAAGGAAACGCTTCTGGATCAGACCAAGCTCAAACGTGCTCATTAAACTTCCCTTCGGTGAAAGCTTGGGCATTTTGCCCGCTTCCCTACTCAGGGCTTCGGCATCCGCCCAGGACCCACGCGGACACTGCCTCTCCGGCGCAGGGAAGGGGGCCGCCGCACGGCTTCTGGCCACGCTGGGCACGAGACGGGAAATCAAGTCACACTGCTTAAAAGACAGCTCATGAGAAACGGCAGCTCTCGCGTCCTGCAGACTCCATTTTAACCGTCAGGGCTGCCGAGGAACCTCCTCCTTCACGCAGGCAGCTCAGGTTTTCTTCCATCTGAAATCAGCTTTGCTGGCTCCACCTGCAGCAATCCCCTTAGGTAGGCCTCACCTGCAGAGGCAGTCCCGCCGAGGCCTGGACTGGATTCCTGCCAGGTAAACAGCTCACTGCCCACACAGACTCGGCCCCAGATAAAATCCCCGTATTACTGGATTGAATACTTCTCTATGAAGGAATACCGAAAAGACCCTCTCAGCAACAGGTGCACCTGGTGCCATGTCGAAAGTTGCCCGGTCCACGGAGCCGTGTGGACATGACACCTGGAAAGCCGGGGAGGCGCAGGGCCGCAGGCGAGCCCGGCCCTTGTGCTACATTAGAATCACCTTCCAGGAGGACAACCGTACCACGCACCACTGTGTAACAGGTCTCAGGACTGTTTCTACCTCCAGACGTCGCTACTCCATTTGTAGGAATTGGTACCAAGAAGGCAGAGACTGTAGAAAGCTCAATGGTGTTCCCTGTGGTGTTGGGGATGGCATGACAAACCGGTGTGCAGTGATAGGAACTGCTTAAATATACTGGCCAGGCAGATACTCGACAGGTGCCTTCAGACACGACAAAATACCATAGTACACACAAACAACGATATACGAACAGGGTTCTGTGTGCGCAAAGCGAATAATCAAATAGTTTGTGCCATCATATAAAAATTTTAGGTTATAAATGTATGCATTTGTACACAAAAAAAGACCCGAAGAATAGACATCAAAATGTTAATAGTATTTATTTTTAGGTGGTTATTAATGGGTAATTTCCATTCTTCTCTTCTGTTTCTTAAGGAGGTTCCATGCCCAGTGTGGAGCCCAATGAGAGGCAAGAACTTAGGACCCTGAGACCAAGACCTGAATGCACATCAAGAATGAGACCCGCGGGGCGCCTGGGTGGTTCAGTGGGTTAAGCCGCTGCCTTCGGCTCGGGTCATGATCTCGGGGTCCTGGGATTGAGTCCCGCATCGGGCTCTCTGCTCAGCGGGGAGCCTGCTTCCCTCTCTCTCTCTCTGCCTGCCTCTCCATCTACTTGTGATTTCTCTCTGTCAAATAAATAAATAAAATCTTAGAAAAAAAAAAAAAAAAAGAATGAGACCCGCAACAGACTCAGCCACCCAGGCTTCCCTCCCCTTCTGATGTCTGAGTTTGTAGATTTGTAGATTTTCAAAAATAAGCACAAATTACCTTTTTAACGCTAAAAAATGAAGTATTAGGTTAAAGTTGGGATTAGAAAAGAAGTGGAGGTAATAATGTCACCCACTGTTCCATGGTGCATACAGTGAGGCTGTAGCTCAGAAAGCTGTCTGGGGAAAAGGGAAATTCTACGACCAGTAAGGGAGAAGACTTTCCTAAATCACTATTCACATTAACGTTTATCTCTAAATTAAATTTGTAATTAAATGAACTACAAACTTATCAAAATCATCTCTCACTTATTTTGAAACAAGAGGCCCTCCAGAAGAGCATTTTTTTTTTTTTTCAGGTTTTCTGGGTCACTTAGACGACTCTGGAAATACATGATGAATGTTATCCATGGAATTCCTGGAAATACGCACCTAAGCGCTAATAAACAGAAATCATTCGGTTTAGGGATTCACAGCGACCCCAAACCAGGGTCCCTCACAATAGTGTGCTCTACAGCGTGCACTGTGATGTGAAAACGTATGACATGGCATAGAAAATGAGGAAGTAAAGAAGAATAAAATAATGTAAACTGTATCTTGCATATACGATGGGTCAGTAATATTTTGTGAAATTTTTGTCTTGTGAAATTATTTATAATATCTAGAAAAATTTAAAGACTATTTGATGATATAAATCACTTGTGTGTATGTGTGTATTATTGATCATGATATAAAATATATTTATCACCAAGGTTTGGGGTTAAACAGCATGAAAGTGACTATCCTAGGAGCCCATTACTCCAGGTTAAAACAAATACCCTGCACTAGAAGGGAAAACGGCATCATGGTGACTTAACCAAGCGTCTAACCACACTTCTCTGAGAAAAGAGGGGAAAGAAGGGTGTTTTCAAACCTTTTATTAAAAACAATCTATTACTATTTAGAAAAAAAATAGGAGCTAAAAATTTGGGTCAGGACCTGAGCAAGTAGCTTTGGATTCTGATCTGGTCTATATCCTATGAGCACGAAAATGCTTTGTTTTAAATTATGATTTACTTACTACCTTCACCTCTTTACTACTTTGATTCTATGAAAGCAAGTCACATCCTGCCTCACGCAAGCTCCTTTTTCCTCTCAGGCATTCATTCATTCTCTGTCTCATCCATTCCCCACGGCCCGCTCTGCCCCGCAGCTCGCTCAGAACAAAGCGATGGCTAGAAATGGAAAAATTCCACGGACTCGACTGAATCTGAGATACCCACACCAGCCACGAGAAGACAGATGTCTGCTTCGGACTTGTGTCAAATGCCTGAACCACACGGAGCCTCCAGCAGAATGGGGACCCTGACACCTGTTTCGGCAGAGCTGGTGAAAGTCCCTCGAATGCCCCTGCCAACAGGACAGACACGTGCTCTGTGGTTTTATGTTAGTGACCGTAACTCTTCTCCTTCTGGCTCAGGGGAGGGCAGGGAAAGGTGGAAACTGGAGCCAGCTAGGGGGCCCTCCGTTGGGTGCCCTGCTTTTTTCCACTCCGTCTTGAATTGAGAGCTTCGGCGCCCAGACCAGCAGCATCTGTGGCGGGACAGCTTGTGGAGACCACGGCTGAGGCCAAGCTTCCCCTCAGCGCTTTCAGCGGTCCTGTTCCCAACTTTGCGAGACCTCCAAAGGGCATCTGGGAGAGGGGACATCATCCTGCATGGAAAGAGTAGAACTCCGGGCCTCACTAGGAGACAGAGTTAATTACGACTAACTCGTCACAAGTAAGAAGCCCTCTGCAAGGCACCTGAAGAGTACCATCCGGCCCTGGCCTGGGAGTTTCGAAGGCATTTCCAAATAAAGGAAAGGCATTTTCAGGGAAGAAATGACCTAAGGTCAGTAAGAATCAGGCCCAAAACGAATCATAGTTTGAGGTGAAGGCCAGTGAGCTGATCCTGTGGTCTTCTATTTTGTAATCGAGGTCAAAGTCACATAACAAAAATTAACCATTTTGAAGTGTACGATTCAAGTGGCATTTAGCACAACATTGGGAAACCGCCAGCTCTGTCAAGTTCCAAAGCACCCGCAACGCTCCACCAGAAAACCCTGGTCAGTCCCTGTGTCACGGGACCGAAGGCAGCTTGTTGCCGTGAGGCCTGCTCACCGAGGGCTGGAGCTGAGGGCAGGGTCGAGACCGGACCTGCCCGCTGCCCCCCCATGGCGGTGTCCCCAGCTCCAGAACCACACCTCACTCCCAGGAAAGGCTCAGTAAACGCGTGCTGAAGCGATGCTCAGTGATCAAGAACTCAACAAGGAGCAGACGACCTTCCTCTGAAGCCAGTGAACCCCTCACCCTCTCGTGCCCCTCCTGACCCTGAGCCAGGCCTTCAGTTCGGGATCCAGAGATCTGGAGGGGGCGGGCACTCGGGTAAGTGTTAACAGGACCAGATTCGAGAACGAGGTTTACTGAGCACTTTCTAAGTGACAGAAACCTTACATTATCCCGTTAATCCCCCACGAGGACACCAGAAATTTAGCAACGCAACTCGTATGAGGTCACTGGCTGGTCAGTGTCAGAGCCTCGGCAGGGACCCAGGCACTACAGCCCCAAGCCCTTGCCTCTTAATATGGCCATTTTACAGACGAGGAGACTAAGGCTCAGAGCACAGTCCTTTGCCAGTTTTGTGAGAGGTGAGAAACCAGGGACTCAGAGAAACTAGAGGGCTCAGGGCACTTCAGGGGCAGGATGGGCAGGAAAAAGACCAACGGGATGGGTGACTTTGCATCCGATTCCAAAAGAGAGAGTCCGTGCTCTTCTGTGATTCGGTCACAGGCCGTTTCTGTTTTCTGGTGATCAGGGCAAGGCTGTACAGACTGGACCGTGGGCGGGGAGGCCTCCCTAGAAGGCAAACCTAATCTCTAAGGGACACACAAAACCACTTAGGTAAAGTGGGGAGGTAAAAAATTTCCAATCACCCTCTAACCATTCAGATGCCCAGTGTTAAAAAAACAGCTTGACTGTTTCTGTCAAGAACATTCCTGGAGCACAGGACAGTGCCGATCCGCACAAACAGTGTTCTTCCCTCCTCGAATTCTTAGAGTTCTAAGCGTTGTCTCTCTCCTTTCCTTGGGGAAAGCAGAGGGCAGGGCAGTCAGTGTCTGATCATTTCAGACTCCACAAGACTCCTCGGAAGCAGCCACCGCTACCAGGCCCACTTTTAGACCAGGAACCTGAAGCCTGGACAGGTGTCCCTGCGGCCAGCTGGTGCCACAGAAGGCAGGAACCAGGAGGATCATACGTGTGAGCATTAGGAGAAAGAGGGCGCAGACTTCCAGGGATGCCAAGCACAATCCAGAATCATTTCACTGCCACAGAGTGAGTGCGATGCGAAATAGTTCTGTGACAACACTTACATCGCAATTTTCACCTTCATCTAGTGTGGCCTGAGATCCGCGCTCACCCAGGAAAGCCCAACACGTTATTAATGACCCCTTTTCTCAGATTATAATCTTATTTGAGAAGATTTTTAAGTGTCATTTTATTTTACCTTTGAAGTATCATTTTACTCTTCATAATGATTTTATTACACATAGGATGAGGAAGTCTTCATGGAAAAAAAAAGTTTCAATGAAATAAATAATAGAATAATGGGAAAACAGGATTCACTCCGCTTGTCTATTATTACTCAGAAAAATGACATGGCACCGTAAAAAAGTCAGCTCCTGCATTATGAGCACTGCAAGGACCCACGTGTCCCACCGTAAGGACCAGGAGTAGAAAGTCTCAATTCTCGCCAGTGCCCCGGCAACTGTCCACATTGGACACAAAGAAACCCAGGGAACACAAAACTCTTAAAAGATGAACATTAACAGCCAGTTTCTGTCCATGTCTATGAACTGTCCTCTGTCTGTCGGTCCATCTGTTCATCCAACCATCCATCCATCATCCACTCTCTTGCTAACATAAAACATTCAAGACTGTGGACAAAAACTGCCTGGCTGAGTATCCTTGGCCCTCCTGTCCATCGATGGCCGTGAAAGCGAAGTTGACAGTCATGTGTCACTACTAAGCAGGTCACAGGCTTGGTGTGCCCTGGGCCAGCGGTGTCTTGGCCATGCCAGCCTGGGCCAACAGAGCGACACAGCACAGCCGTAGAGAGTGTGGTCTCCGGGGTCCGGCTGCCTGTGTTCCAAGCATGGCCTTCTCTCTTCCCCGCTCCGTGCTCCTAAGCAAGTTACCTGACCTCTCTGCTCCTCCCTTCATTCTGCTGTGAAATAAGGCAATCTTAATACCAACCTCCCAGAAGAGGATTAAATAAATCAAATAAGTAAGGTGCTTAAACAGTTCCTGGCACTTCCTGAGCATTCAGGAATGTTACCACTCTGTCTCCTGCAGATGGTTTTCCGTCTGGTCCTTTCACAGCAATCAAATTAGTATGGACTAATGTGTGCCCTTCTGATAAATATAATCAAACAGTGTTATCTCCTTCACATTATTTTCCCCAAACGCCATTAGAAGGGATGGAGTGAGTCTTCAGAAACATACCACAATTCATCCTCTTTTTCATAATTCACCTCCAGCTTTACAGTTTTTCTATTCATCTTACAGCAAGGCTTTAAATGACAGAATTTGTAACATTCCCAAAGCTGATCAGCAGATAACGCAACATAGTTAAAAAGCCAGTTTAAAAAGAGAAACTCTTTTATTCAAAGAAAAATTTCCTTGAGTTGAGCCACTCCACTCACCTCAAAGAGAAAAGCATATTTTTGTAACACGCCGGGCTATTTTAGCGGAGAGGATGAAATAAAATAAAGGAGTTTATCCAGTCTGAATCTATCATCAGGGGGAAAAGAAGAAATATTATCTCATTTAAATTCATTTGTGATATATTTTTTTAGCAAGAGGTATAAATAATGCATGACGGCATTTCAGAACCTCAGATTAATGCCCCAAGTGTGTTCTATTCCCTTCTACTCTGTAGTCACAATGTGGGTGACCCTGCAGTGAGCACAGGGACGGTGGCTCCTGGGGGCTGTATTCCAGGGGGAAGTGGGAAGAGAGCTGCCTCCCCCAGGGCTCACCTGGCTCTCGGAGCACTTCCCTCCTCCGTTACTCTTTCCCCAGGAGGGGTTCCCTCACCTCCTAGCTGCTTAGGCCAGGTTGGGACCCACTGTGCCCTCCCATCCCCTGGAGAGGCTGACAGGGCCCACCCCAGAAAATGGCCACCTGGCCCCCTGCCGGGCACAGTGAGGACAGCAAAGGGAGTAGCTCAAGGCTGGTTTGCCTAGGGTGGGGGGGGGGATGAGCTCCTTCCCCAGCTGCTTTTTCCTCTTAAAGACTTACAAAATGCACAAACTGTGATCTCCCTCAGGCTAACCTGCACTCCCTTATTTCACATATATTTAAAGAATACACAAAAGCTAGAGACAGTTTTGCTGGGAAACATACCACCCTGCTGGTCCCCAAAAATTTAAAAAAAAAAAAGGAAAGAGCTTACAAATGTGTTTTGTCACTGAGCTCTACCAATCTTTACACTGTGTGTGTGTGTGTGTGTATGTGTGTGTGTGTGTGTGGTGAAAACTGGCAAAGAAAACACAGCACAACAGAACGACTATAAACAAATTAGTTTATCTTCCCTAAAAAGTGAAATAAAGGTCCATCGTGCTGTGTGACCACGTCCTCGAGAGGTTTCCCAGCCAGAGTTGTTCAGAAAATAGTCCCTAAGGAAAAGCAGGAAACAGAGAGGCTAGAAAGATAGGAACCAGGCAGGGAAGTACTCTCCTTGTCTGGAATCTGGCGGGGAAACCATTCAGACTTGGTGGATCCCTAGTTGATCCGGCAGAGTCCTGATTCATTAGGCTGAACCGATTTCATTGACCGTGGCTAACGAGCATATGCCGGATCGATCAGGGTTCCACCCAGTCTGAAAATATCACTAGAAATAGTGATGTTCAATAAACATGGCAAGTACTTAAAACCATCTCGATCCCATTGAAATTCACACAACCGCTTGCAGGTCACCCACGAGGTGTGGGGCGCAGTGCCAGGCACTGTGTGTGGGGGGGTTGCAAGCTGTGCCCCATGTGCCCTGCAGGTGGTGAGGGAGACAGGCCATGAACACAAGGCACATACCGTAAGACACAAAGCTGAAAGTGCCCCTGGAGACTCGAGGACTTGGAAGGTGTGTTAACAGCCCGAGAGGTCACAGAAGCCTTTTTGGAAAAGGTGGTATTCCAAATCCAGCCTCAATGAAAAGTCGGCTTTCGACAGGCACAGACAGGGGAGGGGATAGCGTGAAGTACAAAAATGAGTGGTCTTGGTTGGTGGTCCACAAGCACATCATGCCTCTGTTTCAGACCCTTCATGGTGCCCATGGGATGAATTCAAAAGTCTGAGTGAAGGCTCTGCTTTAAATGATCACCCCAGTCTCACCTCCTACTGTTCCCCATTTCCCACCTGGGGAGACAGGACCTGTCGTTCCCCAGGTGCCTGTTCCACTGTCCATCCTCAAGCTTCAGTATACACACTGCTCCTCCTGTGCCGTCCCCCCGCTGCCCAGCTCAACCTGGCTGCTCCAGTCCCCAACGCTGAAGCCCAGGATCTTCAGGGCCAACTTGCTCATAACCCAGGAGAACTGGTCTACTCTCCTCATGCCACGTGTCCTGCCTCATGGAGAAGCCTCGGCTTGTCAAGGCAGAAAATGAAACCGGTTTCTGTTTTCTAATCACCGCCTTCAAATCCCCCTTCCCAGGCCCTAGCCACATCTGCCATAGATTCCAGAAATTTCCAGGCAGTTCCGATCATTAAAGTCAGTCCACTCTCACGTAAAACTCCATTCCACAACTCCTTGCCTTCCCTTCTTCTGGGCAAGATGGAAAGGGGACAACCTCCTGGGACTGTGGTGGCTGGGGAGGAGGGCTGGCAGAGGATGGGGAAATAGGGGGTCTGCACGAAGGACTTTCTTCTCCTCTCTTCTCTGTCACACCTCTCTAAGGTTAGGGTGAGGAAAGGGAAGACCAAACACAGAGGATGGGAAGAGGAGACAGGGAGGTCATGACTGACCACCGTTGCTCGGGAGCGGCAGCCGGATCTCACTGGGCTCCCTCTGTCTCTGTCTGCTGGTGACTTCCAACGATATGATGATTCTCATGTATAGTCTGTCACATCTCCTGGAACAGGGTTCAGCTCCTCCCACAGTCCCTGGAACCAAGTACTATGTCTCTATAGCCCCTCCCTCTCTTGGCCTCCAACCTTCCCCTCCAGCACTGTCTTAATTGGCCACATTTCTTGTCCTCTTTTATATGGAGTCCGGGGGCCCAGGAAGAGTGATTCTGCACCATCCCTGGACTACAGGGAACCAAGGAGAAGACTCTAAACTTCATCTGCTTCCTCCACACTCAAGGGTACAATCCTTCCCTGTCTTGCCACTGTGGGGATCTTTAAAAGCTTCCCCTACTCAACGATCTCCAGAAGAACAGTGGTACTACTCTCCCTGTTCAGCTGGGCGCGCACTTTCAGGGGATACAGATCACACTCTGCAAACCCCCCAATGGCCATCCAGTTCATTTTGGTCCACTCTGCCCCACTGGCCATACCCGGGAAGGCTCACATATTCAGAAGCTCAGCACACACATAAACCCGCACAGAACCCAAGGATCCCCTTCTGCAAGCAGACCAATTCCCTGCAGCCTCTGCCATGTTGCACTTGGCCTGGGGGTGGAGGAGCAGCACCAGAAGCGCCATATCCCCAAGGCCAAGAGTACCAAGAACCCCACGCCCCTACTGGAGCTCTCCTGATGGATGGCAGCCAGGCTGGTTCCCTTGCCTCTTAGCTTTGGGGCAGGGTTAGGGCCCAAGCCCTAGGTAGCTCCACTTTACGATGGAGGGCTCTTAGGGCCTTGGTCCTCACCTTTGTTCCCTAGCCATAATTCCAGAAAAACAGTAAGAAAATCAAAAATTAAAAAGGGCTTGGGGTGTCTGGTGGTGCAGCCGGTTAAGCATCCGATTCTTGGTTTCAGCTTAGGTCTTGATCTCAGGGTTGGGGGATTGAGCCCCGTGGCGGGCTCTGGGCTCAGAGAGGAGTCTACTTGAGATTGTCTCTCTCCCTCTCTCAACAGCGCTCGCTCTCTTTCTCTCTCAAATAAATAAATAAACCTTTAAAAAATAAAAAGGGTCACCCAGCAACCCCTTACACCGTATTATAGAATCTACCATAGCGTTTCTCACTTTCTCACGGTCCCTTCTAGACTGAGGGTCCTGAGGGCAGGAACCATGTCAGTCCTTGATTCACCTCAGGGGTTCATCAGTATGTGGTGGTGGAAGGCAAGGAAAGAAGAGATACAAGTACATAAGGCAACAGCAGAAAGCAAAGAAGGTTGGCCCAGCTCACAGAAGGCTTTAAATGTCTGAATAAGGACTTGAGAACGCAAACAAGGAGCAGGAAGCAGGGGGCAGAGATAACTGGCATTTATCGAGCACTTAACAGTGGGTTAAGTCAGATTCAAAGTGCTTTACCCTCACTATCAGTCAGGAGGAGGAGTCAAGGAAGATTCTGGAGCCGGAGAGGGATCAGAATCATGTTTTACAAAGATCTGTCAAAAAGTGGCAGATAAAAGGGGCGAGCCAGAGGGAAGGCATGGCAATGACCCCGAGCCAGAGGGAAGGCATGGCAATGACCCTGTAGGGAATGGGCAAGCGAGGGCAGAGGCAGGAGCGAGACCCTACAGAGCAGCAGAGGGGAAGGGACTGCCAGGACAGGGTGCTGCCGGCCCTAAGGGAGGGAGGAAGATGTGGAGGCCTTGGGGCCTGCTGGACTTGGAGCGCTGCTGGTCAACACAGGGACCGTGGGAACAAAGGTGAGCTCAAAGACGAGCACAGAGCTGACACAGGTCAGGCCCACAGGGCAGACACAAGCTTCCCATGTCAGCCGGGATGCAGATTCCCACGTCAGCTGGGACACAGGATTCCCAAGGACACAGAGCACAGTCCAGGCCGACAGAGCCTGAGAAGTGCCCACCCGTGCCCAAGGACTGGAGGACCCCCTCGGGGAGTTCAGGGCGCAATTTCAGCAGAAAGGCTGCAGAAGCAGGAGGAAGAAAGGAAGGACAAGGAAGAAAGTGGAGGACAGTCTTCTCCACTCTTCTGGGGCCTGAGCGAAACTCATGATGTAGGAGCGCTGCAGTGGAAGGTCTGCTGGAGGAAAGCGGATTTCAGGCACCAGAGGGAGAGGCTCAACGGGTGAAACAGCCTCCCAGAGGGTGTGAGAGGATGTCACAGGAGGTAGAAGCGAGGGACAAGTGCAAAATTCTGCTTTGGAAAGACAGTTGTTTTTTCCCTTGAAATGAGAAAGAGGAGGAAAGTGGATTAAGAATAAAGGGGGCATCCGGGGGATGGAGAAGGAAAGGTGAAGGTGTTCTTGCCAGGCTGGGGGACTGTCCTTCTTGGTTATGAGGAAGAGGGACAGAGGTATGAAGCAGGTGTTCTTAGGGGCAACAGCGGGGCCGTCAGTCAGTCACTGGCTGGCCCTGCTCCCTAGGGGTGGCGCGACATTGTTTTGAGAACAAATCTTAATTTTTTTTTCCCCAAAGACAAACAAAATGTCACAACAAGAAGAGACCACAAGATGCTTCTCCCTGTTTCACTCTAATGAGCAGGTCTACAACCGTCTCATCTCAAGTGGTCGCAACAGACCTGAAGCTGGCTTTCTCCCCTTCCTGACCAAATGGGCAATTCATCACACAGCCACCATTCCCAGCTTCACAGAATGTACCAGAACATGCCCCGATGCCCTGACACAGAGAAACACCACCTACCACCACTCCAGAGAAGAGGAACTTCTGAGACATTCTTTTCCCATCATCCTGATAACACACACCAAGGCACGTTCAGGTTTACAATACACTTACACACTTACATCCAACTTGGGAATGAAAAAATAAGACCATGTAATCCCGCACCCATCTTTCTTTTTTCTTGGTTATGTCTTCAGCCATGTTTTATGAAATATTTTAAGGGGACATTCCACAGGTGACTGAAATCTTATCTCAGTGATATCTCCTTGCAGCTGAAAACAGTTTAATATCAAGCAAATCTATGGAAACTATTTCATGTTATTTCCCTAAATATTGAAATTAAAGTCAGAACCTTATATATTGATTTTTGTATGATGTTAGGCAGAATCATAATTCAAAAAGGCAGAGAAGGGTCTTACCTGTTGTAACACAATAATAACAGTAGGAATGCCACAGCCAACCCGTCCAGAAATGTTATTCCAGCCAGATGGGGGTAAAGGGGGGGGAGAGAGAAAAGCCATGATTAATAGTAATAGAAACACATTTCGTTTTCTAAACAAACAAACTGTAACGAAGTAGCATCGACAGTTGCACAAAAGATGCAATAAACTGTAGGACACATTTGCATTTGTTAGCTTCTCAATACAGAGAGGATTATCCAACACAGAGACGATGATTCCGAACAAATTATTTTGATGTTTACGGAAGAACAGTTTATTTTAAGTTTTAAAACTAGAACAGGTGGGGTCTGTGGCTTGACTTGAGCTCCGGTCATGATCTCGCGGTCGTGGATTGAGTCCCATATCCTTGGGCTCTGCACTCGGCACGGAATCCACTTCAGATTCTCTCTTCCTCTACCTCCCACTCTCTCTCTCTCTCTCAAATGAATAAATAAAATCTTAAAAAACAAAACAAAACAAACAAACAAAAAAACTTGGAACAGGCAAACTACCATCATCGGCAAGCCAAATCTGCCCGCCACTTGTTTTGTACACATAAAGTTTTATTGGAACATTGCCACGCCCATTTGTTTCTGTATTCTCTGTGGCTACTTTAGTGCTATGCAGCCCACAGGACCCTCCAAGCCTAAATGTTTACTATCTGTTCCATTACAGAAAGTTTGTTGACTCCTGGTGAAGAGTAACGATAAATGATTCTTTTACCTTTCTGCTTCTCAGACAATCTCATCCCAATCAGTCTAGACATTTACTAAGACGGTAGCCACTTGCCATAGGTGACCAGCCCAGAGTTGAGATGTAGCTAGTCAGAACTGTTGTGGAAAATACACACCAGATTTCAAGGGCTCGGTAACAATAACAAAAAAAGTAAAAATCTCATTAATAATCTTTAAAATATTGATCAATATTGTTGCAATGATAGTATTTTTGATATATTGGGTTAAATAAAATACGTCATTAAAATTAGCCCGCCGTTCTTTTTTTTTTTAATGTGACTACTAGAAAATTTTTAAATGCACATGAAATATATACATTTTATTTCTATTGGATAGTAGTGGCTTAGAGTCTAGGCCCTGAACAAATATTGCTCTGAGAACTAGGTCTTTCTAGGATCTGACCCTAAAATAACAAATTGAACTTACATCTGTGTCTAAGCTTTACTCCTACCACCTAGTAGCAAATGATAGATAATTGGTTTGCTTTTCGACTCGCTTAGCAACTGAATTGTACCACCTGTCTGGATAATCTGGTCTTTGAGGTCCATACAGACACAGTGCAAGCTGCCAGGATCGAATTGTCCAGGCACAATAAATTCTGGTGAAGGTCAATTACATTCTTTCACCTTCCCTCATTGCATAGATAAGAACAACGCAAGCCCTCACTTCCAGCAAATTCGCTGCAGCGTAGAAGCAAGTAAGGGGAGGTGAGGAGAAGAGCAGAAACCACTCTGGCAGATAAATTCAAGTTCACGTCAGCCCATATTTGCCAAATGCAAAGAAAATTTGAACAATACAAACTCCCTTGCATAATTTATTAGCTACCATTGCAGCTTCATATGTATTCTGCGTAGTGTGTATCTCACCTCACACCCACATATGGAATATGTGTGTTTACCCTTTGGCGAGCACATTATTTTCATGGAAGTCTTTGTAGCGCAGACGATCTGATGAACATGTCCATAGCCGATTAGATGCTGGCAGCCCTGGGGATGGCTAGTCATGCCCTCACATCTGCAGTATTTGTGGGACATCGTACCCCTCCCCAAGACGTCCACACCCACCCCTCCCAAAGCCACACGGGGCCTGCCACGTAAGGCTTGGCTGAGACGGCAACAGGCTGATTTCACCACTCAGGGAACAGCAGCATTCGGCAAGCAGCTCGCCACTGCCACGGGGACAGAAGAAGTGGGAAGGAAAGCATCTACCACCAACAGCCCGTCAGCACCTCTACCACATCTCTAAAAATTACGCATTTTCAACACAATGGAGGCCAAACACCCAAAGTTCTTTAGGGGATGAACGGAAGCCCAGTGCTCTGATACGCTGATCAGAGCCTTCCCTGACATGGGACACGGTCTCTCTGTCTGTCGCATTTCAACTCTCCAACCATCAAACTGTCACTGACCCCCAAGCCAGCTGCGTTCACTTTGCTGATGGCAAGGGATCAGGGTGAAGAGGATTTCGTTTCCTCCTTGCTCTAAAGATGTTTGAATTGGAAAGGAGAAAGATGAACGCAAAGAAAAGCCTGATGGATATGAGGAAGTGGTGACGCAACATGGGGGGTTAAGGGGGGATAGGAGAAAAATCAATGAAACAAGATGGGATCGGGAGGGAGACAAACCGTAAGTGACTCTTAATCTCACAAAACAAACTGAGGGTTGCTGGGGGGAGGGGGAGGGAGAAGGGGGGTGGGGTTATGGACACTGGGGAGGGTATGTGCTATGGTGAGTGCTGTGAAGTGTGTAAACCTGGCGATTCACACACCTGTACCCCTGGGGATAAAAATATATTATATGTTTATAAAAAATTAAAAATTAAAAAAAAGAAAAGAAAAGCCAGACGGAAGGCAGACCAAGGTAAATTCCGAGCAGAGAGGCAAAGCGCGAGGGCCCCGCCCAGGTAGGCAAGTCCCTGCCTTTTCGACTGGAGAAGCAGCGGGGCCACTTTTCGTGGAAAGGATGGCGCGAGATGAAGGGCGACAAAAGGATTCTGTATGGAGGGAATTACCTACAAAAGACAAAGAGGCAAGACAGCAGCGGGCATGTTGAAAGAATGGTAAGCAGCACGTGTTGGCTGGGACACCGATTCAGGGATTAGTGACAGAGACTTCGAATAGCTGGAACTGGGTCATGGGGAGTGTCTCAGCGCCGCACAAAGAGACCCGGACTCCATTTAGCAGGCTGGGGACAGTCACTGAAGACATGATGTAGAATGACAGGGAGTCGAGAGCCCGAACTGAGCATCGGGAAGCCCTGAGATGGGAGGTGGGGGTGACTCGAGTTCTCTGGGGCCATATTATGATTTTTTTTTTCCCTTGGAGGTGGGCAGGACGAAACAGTCTCTAAAATTCCCTCCTGCCCTAAGAATAAGTCTGCATGCAGGAGGAAGGCTGATGTGGCATCAATGTAGCCCCTGGGGAGAGGATGGGGACCAGGGAGGAGGCGACAGTGACACCACAAGGGTCACGTGGAAGTGAGACCCCCCCCCCCCCAGGGTATGTGTTCGAGGCTGAAGGAGAGAATGGCACAGAAATACCTGACGCACTGAGAAAACAAAATTCTATTTGACTTATTTAATGTATTGGCAGAACGGAGGGGTAGGAGTCAGAGGTGATTTTCAGGTTTGGGGTCTGGGTGTGCAAGAGAACAGACGCTTACTAACGAGCCCCTTCTGTGTCTCAGGGATGAGTCGGACAGGCTCCCGCAGCAGAACGGCCCACATCTGCACTGGTGTGAGGGTGCTGTTGGTCTGTGCTTCGGTGGTATTGTCCTGTTACCATTTGTGGGGAGCACCGAGGGAGACAGGGCAATTTCGGCCCTGGACTGGGGCCCCACAGCAGTCCCAGCAGTCAAAGCACCAGGGATCTGAATTCACAAACCCAGCTCCTTGATTTTCCCCATGTGCCATGCCAAGCAACTCCTGGAACCTTCCAGAGAGCTTCGACTGCCTCATCTGTAAAGAGGCGGCTGATAACTGAACCCCCGTAAACTAGGAAGAGGACCAGATAGGTTTATATATGGGGAGCACCCTGTGAGTCCCCAAATGCTTTACAAATACCATCCAATGTGGCTGTTAATTCTGAGCCACCGGTGTGGCATCCAGTGCCTCAATAAACTAAAGCCATGTCACCTGAGGCGTCCACCTCAAGGGGAGTTGGGAAGTCAAATCAGTTAAGATTGAAGTTCAAGTCATGAGGACAGACAAAAGGGCTGAGGGAACCATGAGGGAAGGAAGCAGACAGATTAACCTCCATGAGTGCCCACGTCCCATGACCAAGAGTCCAGAGAAAACAGGAAGTGTGCTAACTGGGGCGTTAGAAAAAAACATGAGGCTTGGAAAGCCAGCTACCAATCCAGGCTCTTTTACTTCTAGTTACCTGGCTTTGGGCATCCTAGAGAAGCCTCTAGTTTTTTAACTTAAACACAGGCACCCCTGGGGCATCAGAGACGTGCAGAAAGGTATGGAAATCTCAGTCTGTTTGTGTAGTATCAATCCCCTCCAGAGACTGGAGGCAGGGGAGCTTAGCAAGGTAAGATGAGAACAAGAATTGTGAGCTTTGTGCTGGAATGCAGGGAACCCTAAGGAAAGAGGGGCTTCTAGAAGGAAAAGGTGGTCAGAAGTTCCAAATCATGTGGTCCATCTAGGAGGATGAACCCTAGGGCAGCTAGAGGATTGAGGAATTGAGAAGTCACCAAGGTCTCTGGAGAAGAGGGGTCTACAAAGTAGGGGGGCAGAGGTGGCAACAAGTGAAGGGGGCAGAGTTCAGATGAGGAAGGCGGTGGAGGATGGCAGAGATAGCAGGAGGGCTGACAAATGGTTCAGGCCTTGGAATGGGGGAGCTGATCCATGTGCATGGTTTAGTGTTGGAAAGGAAGAAGGTGATTCTCCCATTGGGACTGGGAGCAGCAGGGTTTAAGGACATGAGAAGTGTGAGGTAGGGAAATAAAAAGTGGGAAGTAGTAAGGTCAACCAGATTACAATTTCCACACGGGAGCCAAGGTCTTTTGCTAAGGGCAGTGGGGCTGGGGTCCAGGGCTGGGAATCTGGGCCTGTGCAAATGGTCTGGAGGGCCCCACTGGGGACCCAGATGGGAAGCCAAGGAGTCATGGCCACAAGGAATCTCTGAGAACTGGCTTCAGATTAGAGGTTCTGCCCCCTCAGAGAGGTGACCGGGCCACCCTGAGGAAGGAATGACAGACCAGGCTCTCATTCAGAGCACTTTGCAGGTACAGGGTTTGTGTTCTTCAGGCGGGCTGGGATATGCCCAATGCTCCTAGATCAGAACTTGTCCCAGGCAGTGGGGGAGACAGTCTTCACTCCTCTCTGCCACTCCTCTGTCTTGGAAATATGATGTGTTAACAGGGAAAATAAAACTAAAGATGAGATCACAGTAATCATAAAATAACAGTGGGATACTAATTATTTAGACCAAATGTACTTAATAAATGCAAATATAGGGGATAGGAGCAGTGTTAATTTCAGCTTAAGAGAAATCACCAATGCACCTGTTGTCCTGCTCCGCTAGACGATCCGGGCCCCCATACATGAATTTACCAAACAATTAGGCTTCCTTCCTAGAACACCAGGGCCTTCAAAAATAATTTTAACAGCATGTTCTTAAAGTAGAGCAATACATTTCCCTACTAGGCCGAGCATAATTTAACATCTTCCTGGTGTCTTGGGGTCATCATTAAAAAAAATCTGTCACTAGCTGGACTATATATGATAATGCCTTCAGGGGTGCTGAGACGTGCCAAGTACTTGCCCGTTCAGTAAAGGCCCTAGATCTCCGTGTCACTACAGTTAGTGATTTTGCAGCCTCTTTCTTCTCAACAGCTTTGTCTCAGGGTCAGAGATATCTTACAGTGTGTTGTCTGCATCTGTGTGAAAGCACTAAGGGTTCTAGGGAAAAACATACAATCAAATTTATTAGGCCAAGAGCTGTTGTTTTCACAGAAGTATAGCGAAGTGGGCCCTAGTTGAAAGTTCTAGGGTGTCTCCATACATTCCCGACAAAGCAAAGGGCGTAGCTTTGGTGACAACTGTTTTACTCATTGTTTAGATATTCCACTGGGTCCCATTTTCTCGTCTCTATGCACTCAAAGTGCATAAAGTCTAACATAAGTGTTAAAAGTCAGACCCCCGGGTAAACAAAAGTATTCATCGTATTGTCCTCTCCATAGGAAAAAACTCTAGAGAGTTTTGGTTTGAGGTTATTCACAGGGTCTTAACATCGACTCCAGAGTATTTTATTATAATAACGGAATATTTCCCATGTGTTCCTAAATGTGCAAAGGGCATGGAAACCATTTTCAGATCTGAGTTTCTCATCCTTAATGGTACCATGATAGCCAACATCACTGGGATTCTGGGTTTGGCAAGTCATGCGGATGCTTTCCAATAATGAATCTCTTATTTAATATTTATGAACCACAAGCTATTTGCGAATCCCTAAAGCTGCTGACAACTAAGGAAAGGGAATATCAAAACAATGTTTCATCTTCATCTTCTGTCGTATCCTACACCACGAAACGTTAAGCCATCGGAGCTGTCACTCAAACACACATCTTTTAGGTCTACAGAAACCAGGGCCATTAGAAAGAAGAAAAACAAGAGGGAGAAGAAATAACCACAAAACCTCATAAGCAATTCATAGGTACAAATAAATAATCTTATGTTTGGAATGTGGCTGGATATTTACACATTGATACAGTTAAAAAAAAAAAAAAACAGCTTCCTTTCTTAATAAAAGAAAGAGTCATGGTAAGTACAAAGACTCCCTTCCACTCTTCCACTAGTGTGTTCTATAACTTGAACACCTAGTTTACAAGGCCCTTAAAGGTTTTCTTTGAAATCTATGTCCCACATCCACGGCCCCTCCAGGGTAGGTGAAAGCGAAAAAAAGATGTGCTTTCTGTCTCAAGGACGAATCCCCAACAGACGAGAATTTCTCTGCCTGGATGCTAACATGCCACTCTCCTGTGTATTACTGGACAGACGGCAGAAGAAACTGAACCCCAGGACATGTGGGTGTTAATATGAGCCTAATTATCATGACTGGATTTGAGGTTAATTTTCCTTTTCTGTCAATAGCACAAAATAAAAGACAGCTCATCAATCACATACATTACCATAGCCCTCAGGCCCAAGCCTCAAACAAAACTAGACCAAATCGAAAAGAAATCAGAATAGACTACAAGTCAGAACTTGAACAAAAGCAGATTATAATTCACAGCAATTTTTCCCTCTCTTATGCGTGCTCAGTGATATCAAACAGAGTATGTCCAGAACAAGACTAAGAACAGGACCAAAGTAGGAAAGTGTTGCCACCCAAGAGATGCAAGATAGGCAGGAATGATCAAATTTTAGTGTCATTTCTTTAGTGTCTACGAGGAGTGCTTGGTAAAAGCTGTGAACACAATGGATATTTAGTAACTGCTCATTAATTAAGGACAAGCAGGGGGATAAAAGTGCTTTTTTATAATGGCAAAACCCAAAATTAATAATAAAAAAAAATCCACAGTGTGCTTCCTAATTCTATTTCCCGGACAAGTTGAACACATGCCTTATTTCTCCATCCCCATCCATCAGCGGTCAGAGGATCACCGGGTGGGTTGGGGAGATGATGAGGAATACGTGTATTCACAGTGGAAGACAGGAAAAGACACGGAGCAAACAGATAACGTCACTTTGACGTCATGATGTGTGTCTGGGTAAAGCACATATGGAACCTTATCCAGTTAACATTTTTATAAATTTAAAAAATAAAATTTCAAAAGGTTAGTATGCAAACGCCAAGGGGGTGGAGCTCTCAGAGCACACACATCACCAAGATGGGTAAGGAAGCGGGGAAAACGCATCCCTCCGTAAAGACCCGGCTCCCGAAGGAAGACGCCATCAACAGCTGCGTGGCTGTTCGCCTTTAATTCACGGGAGCTTGCGCTTCTCTTTAGAATAACCACTGTTCTCTTTGCAGAGTCGAGGGAAAAAAATCTGTTTTCCCTTCTGCTGAAGGGAAAATTAAAACTAACCGGGTACCTAATTTAGGAATGAAAGCAAAAGGGAGAAACCTCTGAAAGCTCGTCCCGGTTCTCCAGCCCTCCTCTGTCTGCACACTCGCGCGTCCTGAAGTGGGGGCCCTCCCAACCCCACCCCCATCTGCACATTTCCTGCTCCATTCCCAAAACAACTACTACTACTACCACGACGACTTTCATGCTGGAGTAAGGTAGGGATCTGCTCAGCTCTGCCTCCCAAAGCAGGTCTGATCATATAACCCATCACACTAGAAACACTGCCTATTTCAGACGCACAGTTCATCCCAGAGCTGAAATTACTGGTCGTCATTCTGAAGCCAGAAGCAGTGATGTGTCTGAATTCCAGGGAGATGATTGAATGGAAATGTTCACATCTGATCACCTCTCACATACAAATTACTGTGTATGCCAATCTGGCAATTACCTCAAAAGTAATAGGAAAAGCCATGCAATCAAATTCGTTATTATGGTTGCCTTCAATTATAGGAGGCAAGAACCTGAGTGCGGAAAATTTACTGAGGGGGAAAAATGAGTCTCTGTATCTATTTTAATTTTAAATCAAGTCATTTCATTTGGAAAACTCTTTTAATTTTGGAAAAGACTGTTGAAATACCCGGCTAAGTATAAGGAAATAATCAGCTCATTTTCTCAGACATACAAGGAAACTTTTACTGCACAAGATACAAAAACCTCGACTTCCACGCTTCTTCAATCGAATTCCAACAAAGGGAAGCTCCAAGTCCCCAATACTTCTTAAAGGGACACAGAAAAACTGCATAAAGCCTTTAAGAATGGCACAAAAATATGGTTATGTCCCCCTGTACAATGTTTGACAGAGAAAACACCATATGTTCCACAAACCCTACTCTGTTTCCTGCCTGGCACGTAAGAATACAGCTGGCCCTTGAACAATCTGGGTTTGAACTGGAGGAGTCCACCCATACACACTTTTTTCTCGATAAATACAGTAAAGTACCATAAATGCATTTTCTCTTCCTTACGAGTTTAACATTTTCTTTTCTCTAGCTGACTTTCTGGTAAGAATATAGGATATAATGCATGTAACATTCAAATATGTGTTAATGGACTGGTTTATACCATCGGTAAGGCAACAGTAGGCTAGTAGCAGCTAGGTTTTGGGGGAGTCAAAGATTATACTTGGATTTTTGACTGCATGGGGGGTTGGTGCCCCTCATCCCCCACCGCCCCCCCCCCGTTGTTCAAGTGTCAACTGTATTTCCCAGCATCCCCTGCAGTTCAGCAGGGCCAGTGTAATGTGGATGAAAGTGAGGCAAACCATATGGAGGCCTTGTCCCCAGAACCTCCCACATGGTCCTCTACGCTCCCATACCCCAACCTGGAGGTTAGCGGACAGGATGCCGGGGGTGGGGGGCCAGGAATTCTGGGAAGAACCAGAAGACAGAGGAGTTCAAATCCTTGGATGACTGTAGGGAGCAAAACCTGCCCCACCGCCACTTCCCGGCTGACTTGTGCCGAGTCCCTGTGATCTCCCCGGTGGGAGAGGCCAGACTGTAGAGGGTATATCCTGCCCGAGCAGGTGCAAAATGCGCTGGAATCACTCAGTGCAAGCTTCAATTTTTAACGTATTTAAAAAAAGATAATGTCGATCCTTATTATTCACACATTCCAAATTCGCTGATTTGCCTAGTCAGTAAGATTTATCACTAACCCCCAAATCAATGCTCACGGCACCTTCACGGTCAATCAAGGACATGTGCAGACCCTCACAGGAAACACAGAGTCCCAGCCGAGGTCAAACAAGGCCACGCTCGGCCTTCTTGCTTCAGCTCTTCTACTGTAAACAAGTGTCCTTTTCATGGTCCATTTAGTGCTGTGTTTTGCTTCACATTTTTGTTCTTTCTGCTGGTGATTCTGCTGTAGAAAATGGCCCCCAAGGTAGAGCTGCAGAACTGGGCTGTGTTCCTAAGCACAAGAAAGCTGTAATGTGCCCAACACAGAAAATACACGTATTAGATAAGCTTCGCTCAGTCATGAATTAGTCATCCTTGTGGCTGCTCAATGTTAATGAATCAACAATATATGTGAGATACTGTCTTTAAGGAGAAACACACACGAAGCAAGGGGACACGGTAATCAGCTGGCAAAAAGATTGTGACCAGAGGCTCAGAGGAACCTAACCCTGGAATTCCTCCTAGGAGCAATGATCCAATGGTTGCTAATTCAGTGTTCTCTGCAACTCTGTAGAACCAAAACAGTGCAAGTAAGGAAAACTAAGTCTGTTAGTGGCCTTAAGAGTTGTTGTGAGGATTATACAAGATAATGTACGGTAAGTGGTGCATGCATAAGGGAGTATAAAAACATCGACTACTACCTCCTTTTAAACTTCAGCTGCATGGTAGGCCAATTAAATCACTCTATTTGCTCCCCACCCTACTTCAAATCCCTAGTGAAGCAAAGATTTTCTCTTTTCTTTTCTTTTTTTTAAGATTTTATTTATTTGACAGACAGAGAACCAAGTAGGCAGAGAAGCAGGCAGAGAGAGGAGGAAGCAGGCTACATGCCGAGCAGAGAGCCCGATGTGGGGCTTGATCCCAGGATTCTGGGATCATGACCTCAGCTGAAAGCGGAGGCTTTAACCCACTGAACCACCCAGGCGCCCCAGATTTTCTCTTTTCAATAGTAAACAGAAAATACATTATAAGAGGGGTGCCTGGGTGGCTCAGCAGGTTAAGCAACTGCTTTATGCTTGGATCATGATCTCAGGGCAGCTCGGGTCATGATCTCAGGGTTCTGGGATCAAGCCCTGAGTAGGGTTCGCTGCTCCATGGGGAGCCTGCTTTTCCCTCTCCCTCGCCCCTCCCTGGCTTGTGCTCTCTCTCTCAAATAAAATCTTTTTTTTTTTTTAAAGAGGATATGTTATGAGTTCAAATACTACCTCATATAACAGAGGATAAAGAGATTTCCTGGTAACTTAACAAGATCTGGAAACCAAGTGATCTGTCTAATGCACAAATGTAATGATTTTAGTGTTTTCATTTCCAAATATCTACGGACCCTTCCTACTTTCCAAGGAGATGGATAATCCCATTGAAAACGAAATAGGGGAAATAAAAAGTATCATATTTATTTGGCAACTGTTCAGTATTAAGCATCACCAAATGTTAGCACCTTAATTCTGGAAGGGAAAGGACTATGCTTGAGATGGCCTCTCTACACCATGTTCTCCCAGAGTTTTTCTGACGGTGTCAAATCCCATCTCACAGACCTGAGAGAACTTCCAATGTACACCACTAAAGCATATTCCAGTACTGGACAGATAGGTAGTCTGGCTTTACTGTTTTTATCGTTTAGAGACAAGAGGAATTAAATCCAACCCCTAATGCATAGCATGGCCAAAACCACACAGTTTAACGACAATAGGGAGACCTGTTCGCTGCCTGTAATGCAGGCAAGGTGCAAGAGGCATCCCTCATCTTCACAACCGCCCCACCCGATAGGCTCTGTTTATACCAGTGGAAGCAAGTAAGGTGCAGAGAGTTCAAATAACTTGCCTGCGGCCCCCAGCTCCTGAGCCTCAGGTGTCGGGTCTAACACCAAGCCCTTAGGTAAACAGTAGATGTGTATGCAATGGCACTGTGGCCATTGTCCAGAGACATGCAGCCGTAAGAGACAGAAGGTGCACTCAACACCAGCCTTTTTGGGTTCCAAGTCTATAGTTTTTGGCCATACTTCCATCCTTCTGAGAAAACAGTGGGGCACAGGCTAACTTTAAGCATGCTTCATCAGACTGGCAAAGTTTTCCTCCACTAGCCTCATGATCTCAGTTTACCTGACACTTTAAAAATTAAAGCATCATTTTTAATGAAATATTCCATTTAATTAATACCTGCGATATGGTTCAAATAGTTGAGCAGAAAGTGCTATACTAAAAAGCAGAAGGCACTTTGCTTTACCCCTCCAAACCTCATAACCACTCCCTTGAAGAAAAAGGAGTCATCAGAGAACTTTCTTCAGGGACTATCTCCCATTTCTAAATACTCTATTTAAACAGATAGTTCAATGTATCAATTTCAGATATCTTTTCACTTCTGGCCATGACAGATGGGAGACTTGTTTTTTTACACCACACTCATCTCCTCAATATAACTGTATTCTTAATTTTATTTAAGTCAATAGCAAAGTTCATGTTATGATGAGTGCATGGTAAGAGCTGCACTCTTCAAAGTAAAGCAACATCTTCTGTTAAAAATTAATTTCCTTTATTGTGTAGTTTTTTACATAGCTTCCAGAAGTCTCTAATTGCCTTTTTTTTTTTCGGTTACCTTCCTTTTTTTTGGTTACCTTCATGTTACTTGAATTTGTTGCAAGCTCTTTAATCATACCTGATGTTCTGAACTAGAAATACCCTCTCCCCGGCGTCCGCTCACCAAGAGCCCTACATTCTCCTGTTTTCATCTCAACCGGCTCCTCTGAAAATCTCTTGTTACCTGGGTCTTTCTGTCACCTCATCACTGTACAGAGACAGATTTTTCCTGAATTCCTCATCTCCTTACTTGGTTTTCTTCTTCATTTTGCTGAAGCATATCCCCCTCAAATGTCTTCCAAAAAATACCCCCAGGTGTTCGTTCTCAAGCAGTTTTGTGATTATGGTCACCTGTGGGACCTGGCAGCAGGTCAACCACTACCATGCCAGTTTGATTCTGTGCCTGAGAAACACTGACCTATGTGACTTAGGCTCAGCAGAGAAAAGATTAGGCTCACGATGTCTGTGAGCAGGGCTGATTGGTTAACTTTCCGCTCTGCACCACCACACAGCCTGCTGGGATTAGCAGATCCTCTCCTAACTCTGAAGAAATGTGTCTGTAAATTAGATTTAGGAGGTATCACTTTCTAAATTCTAGAGGTATTATTAGATTATCGCCAAAGGAACTACATTAACATGTTGCTGAGAACAAAAGGAAACATAAAAGTGGATGTAAAGTAACTAATCTGAGTTGTTTCACTGCTTTCCATTTGCTGATGAGTGCACAGAAGAAACAAAATGGCTAGCGATGTAATTGCCCAAATAACTTAGAGAGAAGATTCACCCTCACACTGCATAAACGTTTTGATACTGTATTGCTTAAAATGTGCATATACACTGGTTTGATTTATTAAGTAACTTTTTAATACTACAGTGCAAAGCCAATTCGAGTTATTATATCGATGTCTTTTACCCTCGAGAGATCACTTTCCAGCAATCACTGGTTCATGGATTTGGTTTGGCATGAATCAGATGCACATCTCCAAGTAATTTTGGAATGAACAGTGCATTCCTCCCTCGGAAGAGAACGCCGTTTACATGGGTGCGATTCTTGTCTCTGATCCGGTCCTTGAAGGGGCTTCCCTCCTATTCAATATTGAATGTAAACCCTGTCAGGTAGTCAGTTTCTATTAAGTTAACCTCCTTAGGAATGTAAAATTCTGATTTAATTTACTGTAAGTCATAGAATGCTGAACAAATGTGCTTGCAAATGGCTGTATTGCAAATACTGTAAAATTCTGATTTAATTTACTGTAAGTTACTGAAACCAAACCTTATGAAAAGAAACTCAAGTCATTCTTAGGAAAATTACCTCACTGAAGTCCTATGATTGAGGTATTTGGATGTTTGGAGGTGGCTTCTCTTAACTTCCTAGGTTGGACAGTTTGGGCTGAGATAGTTCTATACTTTCACATAAAAACTCAACATAATCATTAAATGTCAAAATAAGTTGCCTGAGACCCACTTTTATGCGGATAACTTATCTACACCAACGGTTTACCATTCAGCAGGTTTTTGGTGGCTGCAGGGCAATGATTCCGAGAACTGAGACCCAGAGGATCATCTTTCAAGGTCTAGGTGAAACACAAAATTAACCCAGTATCGAAGAGCAGCTCTGACATGGAATGGAACGCATCACGCCGGACCACGGCTTCACGTTGCCTGTGACACTGACGTCCACTGGCAAGTGCTAATGCTTTACATTCCTTTACCTCTAGTCGCTTCCACCTACATACTGCCCAGTATGTCTTAGGTTATCGTTCACATCCTAGATTGCTTTTTCTCATTAAGGGAACAAATAAACACACATTTCTGCTTTCTTTTTGGAGGGAACATGAAAGAGGTTGTCAATTGTAAAATTCAATTGTTCTGAAAATTAGCTTTTGTCATGCTGCACTGTTCCTCTGTTCAGGCAGGTCTCAAGAAGACCCAGGTCCTTGGGTGTGGAAGAGGCACTCGCAGAGCACACTTCAGCTCTGCACGCCTCCCCCCTGCACAGAATCTTGTTTCCCCTATGAGCCTTCCTGTGCAAAAAGGCGAGCCCAAGAAGGGCTTTCCGTTAGAGCAAAGCTGAACAGGAGCAAGCTCGCGAGGACCGCTGTCGACAAGAAAAACGGAAGAACAATACAGTCCAAAATATAAATGGGGGAGGAAAAAAAAGTAAGTCTTCAGCTAACAATGTTAGGAGAACTGGCCTTTTGTTCACAAATAGCTTATAATCTACCTGAAGCTTATTCTTTGAGTAGCTTCAGGGTTAGCCGAGATTTGTAACATCAGAGCAGTTTCAATGTCTGGGAATAGTCCAAGGTGTCTGGAGCTGGGTCAGGGCAGTAAGAGTCTCCTGGAGTCCATGACCTTGGAGGTTGGAGAGTGGCCTCCTCCAACAGCCAACCCCCCATCCTACCCGCCCCCCGGCTCCCCACACTAGGACCCGCCCCCAGAAAGTGCAGGTGTGACTCAGAGCCCAGGCTGCTCCTGCATGTCCAGCCCCCAGTCACCCAGCTTGTTGCACACTGACAGTAAATCCTGCTTACGAATTACCTGCTGAAACACCATCTTTAAAAAGACTGGCCACAGCCCCACATCTCTCTCCTCTTGCTTCTCATGTAACCTCTCTAGAATAGCACAGCTTCTATATGGTAAATCTGCCTACTTGATCGAATCAAGGCATGTTCGCAGTTGGCCTACATGCAAGGAATCTCTGCTTTCGCAACAGTGTTACTGGTGTTTTATGGGTGCCCCTTAAAAACCCTCACTCTTGACAACTCCCCCTCCCTCATCATTATCTTCGCTAGCGCTGCTCTGCTACGGCATTCCCTCATCTGCCAGCCTGCTTGCCAGCCTTCTGCATTCACAGTTGATAATCTTTGTAATAAGCCTGCAAGGTAAACTGCGGCAAAGGCAGAAGACCTCGGAGGCCCCGGGGGTCCGGGTGGGAGTCCAGCTCTGCCATGTACTGAACACGTCATGTGGGTAAGTTGCCCACCCATGCTGAGCCTGCTTTGCCAGCAATAACAGAGACTTTAAAAACTTCCAACCTAGCACTGGCTGCCATGTATGTGAAATGCTATGCTAAGCGGGTACTTTATAAATGACAGCTATCATCATTATTCTTACGATCTTAACGGGGAGTAAACTCGGGCTCTGAGATGTGAAGTCATTCATCTAAACCATCTGTCCGGCTCATTTCAGAGCCTGTGCTCTCTCCTATGTGAAATACTGAACCATATAATGGACAGTTCAGAGTGTCTAGCATCTTCTGTGGCCACTGCTTACACTTGACACGGTGTCTGTTTGCTTCTCATTTTTCTAAAATAATATACTGATTATTCCCCACCTGCATCCGCAAAGGAGCCACACCCACAGCAGGAAGTCTGCTGCGACTTGCCCCTTTCTGTGAAGGCTCCTCTGATGTTTCTGTTTCTTGAGGGCACTCAAGAAAATAGGTACTTCTCTACACATCAGATACATTCCATTTCCACAAAAAAACCCTAATCCTAGGGAAGCAAATTAGCCAATAAAAATCTTAACTACGGACGCCTGGGTGGCTCAGTTGGTTAAGCAGCTGCCTTCGGCTCAGGTCATGATCCCAGCGTCCTGGGATCGAGTCCCACATCGGGCTCCCTGCTCAGCGGGGAGCCTGCTTCTCCCTCTGCCTGCGCTCGCTCTCTCTCCCTCTCTCTCTCTGATAAATAAATAAAATCTTAAAGAAAAAAAAAATCTTAACTACTAAGTTACTTCCTAGTTGGGTCCAGTATGATTTCATGTAAGTCCTAGCACAAGTCCCTGCCTATCTCTACAGTCTTATTAGTTGGGTAATGGGAAAGAAAATGATCGCCCATCTGGTTTAATCTTTTGGCTTTATATGCAATATCAGGAATGTACAGTGCTTCTTGAAGGTGGCCCGAGAGTTTTTCAAATTAATTTGTAATTCCTTTGAAATATTTCCCTTACGCTGCAGAATCCTATCTTTGGAAAATCCTTGAAACTCATAATTCAGGGCTCTGCACTTAATAAGTGTTCTTGAGCACAGCAGGCTCTCCATAAATATTTGCTGACAATTCAATAAGCATTAGCTGATGATGTAACCCACTCTGAAAACACACACAAACTCTATCGAGATGCATCGTGTGGGCACAACTACATCAGAATTCAGAAAAGTTTCCCTACAGCAGCCAACCCATGCCAATGGTTGATGTTTCTCTCATGCTATGCTTAGATGTTTGCAATTCTCTTTCTCTCCTCTTTGCCCATTGCTGGTTCCTTTACATCATTCAGGTCTCACTTCCATAGTCAGAAGGAGCTTTGACTTCCTCCTCTCTGCCCATTTACTCTCTTTGTCCCGAACATTTTATGTCCCGAACATTTTATGTTCTTCACTGGACTTCTTAGCATCGGAAACATCTTACTTGTTCATTCTTCTCTGCATTCATTCACCTCCTACCATCCGTCTCCTCTGATCAGAGTGACAGCTCTATGACAGCAGGAGCTCAACCTACAGGTGCCCACTGAACCCCAGCCCCCAAGAGTGGGCGCTACCAAAGAACATGTCAAAGAAGGAAGAGATGAGTAAATCAGTGGTTCTTATGGTTGTTCTCCAGTCGTGTCTCTCATAAGTGAATCAAACTATAATCCAACACATGGGTAAGAGCCTGTTTCTCTTTATTTTATATCCCTTAAAGTCTTTAGAACAATTTTACCTATACTATTTAACAAAATCTCTGTTGAAACAAGATTTGGGAAATATCTAAATGGCTCTGTTAAGAATATTATTTGAGACGCCTGGGTGGCTCAGTTGGTTAGGCGGCTGCCTTCGGCTCAGGTCGTGATCCCGGTGTCCTGGGATCGAGTCCCACATTGGGCTCCTTGCTCGGAATGGAGCCTGCTTCTCCCTCTGCCTCTGCCTGCCATTCTGTCTGCCTGTGCTCACTCTCTCCCCCCCCTCTCTCTGATAAATAAATAAAAACCTTAAAAAAAAAAAAAAAGAATATTATTTGGGATGCCTGGGTGGCTCAGTTGGTTAAGCACCCAGCTCTTGGTTTTGGGTCAGGTCATGTTCTCAGGGTCATGGGATCAATCGCCCTGTTGGCCTCTGTGCTGCGCCTGGAGCCTGGTTTGGATATTCTCTCTGCCCCCCTCCATCTGCCCCTCCTCCCCACCACTCTCCAGCTCAAGCTCACTCTCTCTTCAGAAAAAAATTTTTTTTTAAAAAAGAACATTATTTAATTCCAGTGGTTCACCGGCTAAATGGTCACACATTTGAATGACAAAACCATTATTCTCTGACTACCTCATTTTCTGAAACTATTGATGAGACTAACTGGAAGGATGCTGGTCATTTATTTCCAATGTGATTCTCAATTATTTCAACCTTGGCTCAAACAGTTTTCCCTAATTGGCCATATCTGACAAATGGACACATGGTCCAGATGAAGCAATTACTTCAGGTTTTTGAAAGCACCTACCACTTGTAGCAGTTCACTTACTTTTTTTTAAATGCACCTAGTAAAGATACCCGAGACGACCATCATAGTGCAGGGCACTTTTAGGTTTAAAAAAAAAAGAGGAGAGTAATTTCAAGTTCTCTCTGGTAAGCACTAAGCACAGGCTGTAAATTACCCTTGGGTTCAACTAGTTAATTTTTTTTTACCACATCATATGTCAAAAGGTTTCAGAATTTCCATTTTCCTGCTGAAAATATAAACTTCATGAGATAAAAAATGTATTCTTGTATTATTTGTGCAAACAATTTGTTAGCACATTTTGGGATCCAGAAAACCTTCTACAGAGTATTTATTAGATAAAAAAATTTTTCAACTCATTGGCCCGTACTAATCTTTTTTTCTAGATCATGTTAGACGTAGCAAGAGGTAAACAAATAAACCGGTCCAACAATTACATGAAGAAGAAACTACCAGAAGAAATTACAAAAATGAGTAAATAGTAAACTATTTTCTTGAAGTAATTCCTTGAAACCATAGAATCCTATCTTTTGAAAATCCTTGAAACTACAAAAATGGCTAAGGAGAAACTACAAAGTAGGTAAAATAGTAAACTACAAAGTAAAAAACATTGAAGATATAAAACTTATTAAATGTAAACTGGACATAAAATGGAAATTTGCCTGTTGGCTCCAAACTCCAGCTAAAGGTCAATGGGGGAAAAGTTATTCTGGCGTTAAAGAACTATCCCCTCCAACTCTATTAAGACTTACCTAATGGGGGCGCCTGGGTTGCTCAGTGGGTTAAGCCTCTGCCTTCAGCTCAGGTCATGACCTCAGGGACCTAGGATGGAGCCCTGCATCTGCCTCTCTGCTCAGCAGGGAGCCTGCTCCCCACCCCACCCCCTCTGCCTGCCTCCCTGCCTACTTGTGATCTCTCTCTCTCTCTCTGTGTCAAATAAATAAATAAAAGACTTACCTAATGGTTTTTGGACCATTCATAACCATCACCTCATTCCTTCCTCTCTTTACAGACTAGGGGTTGCTGGGGAGGAAATTCTCCAGGGTAAAAGCACTCCATCCCCCTGGGAGTGCTCTGACCTTGTGCACTCACCTACCAGAAGCTAAGTAAGGAAAGTGCCCTAAGGCAACCCCTTGGAGTGATAATGGATACTTGCAAGGAGGGGAAATGAACCTAATATTTTAAACACCTGAAAGCAACTTGAAAACTAAGTCTAACAAAGAAGATGTTAAAAACCTATATTTCAGGTTTACAAAATGTTGTTTTTGGATTTTGTTTTGGTTTGGGGTTTTTTTGCAGGAGATTAAACCAAAATTTTGCCAAAGCACTCAACTGAGTTTACTGACCCTTGATTGGGGGAAATGCATAGTTTGTTGAATGCTGAAAGCCTTTTGATGTTTTGGGCAAGGATATTTTAAAAGAATTTCCTCCTTGTTTCTGTCTTCATTCAACATCATTAAAACAAGAAAAGAGTCCAAGATGCTAATTCTCTAAAATTATTAACTTGATCCTGAATAGGTATGTAAATACTCCAATCATACTGGTGTAGATGCACAAAAACAAGCACACACAATACACAACACACACACACACACACACACACACACACACACAGAACACAGAGTCCTAAAATTTCTAATCAAACATAGGTGGCTTTAAGCTATTTCTTTTTTCTTTTCTTTTAAAGGAAAACTCCTCTGTTCATACTCCACAAGTTCTCCAATGGGTTTTCTTCTTTCAGAATGTTTTTTTTCCTGGAGATGGTCATTGAAATGAATAAAAAAATGGACAGACCCAGCCAAGTGAATTCTTGGCTGTAATATCCTTGGGAAGTGCTTTGTGGGTAGGCAGCTGAATGAACCGCTATAAAAGTCACGGAGTTGGCACTTAATCATTTCCGTTTCTCTGTTCCTGGGCCACATCGCTCCTTTTTGCTTGCATAAGAAATGTTGGGCTGCTAACAGGAAATCAATGTTTTAATGTTCACTTTCAACCAAATACTGAATATGTGTTTTCTAATAAGAGTTTCTTCAATAAATTTTCCGGTTTTGTCCATGGTGGGAAAGATAACCCACATCCACAGTGCCAACTTTTATTCAAGTTCTTCCAGATTTGATTTTTGTATCAAGAGTAGAATATCTAGCACTTGTACCAGGGTCTGCTACTTCTTCCTATATTCTCTTGTGTCTTCTGTAGTAATAAGAACTGGATGTTTAGTGAGGTACACTGCCATTCAGCTATAAGTCTACTTTCTCTAGCTTCTTCTGCATTGGGTGTGATCAGGTGACCAAGCCTCAGTCAAAGAAATGCACAACCTCCAAACCTCCAAGTATCTTCCTCATGGGGATGAAAGACTGCCCCATTTGTCACTCCCTCCTTTCAACTGCCTAGAATGCAGATCTGATGTGATGGGTGGAGCTCTAGCAGCCATATTGGACCATCAGGTAGAAGCCTAGTAATCAGGGTTGAGAGTAGAGTAATACAATCTTGGCTCCTGATAGCATGGTGAAGACATCACACTAACCGTGGACTACCTACCTTTGAATTTCTTTTATTTAAAGGAGAAATAGACTTATCTCATTGAAACTACTGTCATTTTAGGCTTTTGGTCACATGTGGCCAAACCTAATCTTAACTGATAGAGCATTCTTCTTGGGTTTTCCTGGCAATCTTTCTACCAAATTCTATTCTCAAACCATTTATATGCAATTCTAAAAATACATGGTCTCCAAATTTCATCAGGAAGATTCATATGAAGCCATTAGCTAAATTTCTTCATTCCACAGGTCTAAATGGCAAGCATAGCATGATCTTGGAATGATACTGGAGATCACCTGTGCAACCCCAGAAGAGATTTGTCCTGCTCAGAATGGAAACAACATGTTGGAGACTCTGCTGGTCATGTTCTGTAATGTTCTGTCCACTTCATTAGCCTCCTAAGCCAGCAGAGTATCTGCTTCTGAGAACTACATGTGTCTGTCTCACTGAACTATGAACCAGAGAATGAGACTCACTATCTGAAGACAGTGTGTTTGCTTCAAAAGCATTATCTTAAGGGAAGTGAATCAGTCAGAGGTCTGTTGGCTTAAACCGACTTCTTCCAAAATAGGCTTCATCTCAATGCATTTTCGAAACTCAGATTTCAGATTGGAGGACAGGCAGCAGACTTACACGTTGCAAGCTCAGAAAACAACCACTGCTATAGCTGTGGCTTTGTTCAGTTCTCTACCTTTGCGGTTTCGGAGGTTGAGGGCAGCCTAGTCAATGGTGCTATTATCCTGATGGTAAGCCAAGCAAAGCCATGTCATCTTTTTAAAAGCCACAAAGAATTCTTGTAATACTGTCACCATGCAAAATGACAATTTGTAAACCTGCATTAGCTACCGACTTATTCGGTGACATGACAATTAGAAAAGCACCATGACACGATTAGTTGCATTTTGTATAAAAGAGAAATTCTTCAGGGATTTAATTGATAATGATATAGAGACGGAAAATATTTTCTTCCCATCCTTAAGCATGGACACAATTCACAGAAATTCCTCAAGCTGGCTGCGTCTGAGGTTTCGGAAAGCTGAAAACATACTCCAGTTTGTCTCTTCAGACCACTTCCCTGAACGAGCTACTGTACGACTTAAGCCCAAATGAATAGTCAAAGAGTGTTAGCACAGTTTAGTTCTGTTTCTTATTAGAATAAAGCTTCCAAACATGTCCCCAGACACATTTATGTCATGTCTTCTCTATTCATGGTTAACTTCTTGGACTCCTGACTAGACATTTCGGCAAAGCCATCCTACCAACGGAGGCCCGTCCCCTGCACCCTCCACAATGGAGCTCGGCGCATTTGGACAGATGGAGAAAGGCCCGCAGCGCGCTAACTCAGGACCGTGTGGAGGGACGGTGTGACGCGCTCGGTCCGTTCACACACGCAAACACAAGTCAAGCCCTCAGCCTGGCCCCGGGCACGTGCTGGGCTTGGCATCACCCTCATAGCCATCACCACCACTAATTTCTTCTCATAAGTTAGGAGACACCGACTAGTAAAATAACAAACCGCGATACATCACCAATGACCTGATAGGAAATCGTGAATCTAGCAAAATGATGGATATGGAAAGGCTTTTAAAATCATCACTGTGGCTTCATCAGGGGAGGCATAGCCCCCCACCTCCTTCTGAGAGCGATCTGAAGTCACGCTTGCACATCCTTGGCTACTAAAAAGTCTTTAGAGCCTCCAAAATAAAATTTTAAAACGACATTAAAAAGTCCAAGGGACAGTACATAGGTAAGGTGCAAGGGGTTCCTTGGGTCTGAAGGTCTGAAGACCCAAGTCCCCACAGTTAAAAGGGGGGCGGGAGGGCACAGGCGGCCTGGGCGCCACATTCGCAGATGGACCGAGCACTGTAACTGAGCAGTCTCACTGAAACAGCCCTGCCCCATGCCGGGTCCTCCCCCACACCCCCAGGGTCATAGTCTGTCCCCTCCTGACTGCCAGGTGAGGTGGGGACCAAAGGCATAGTGCAAGTGCGGTGAAAACCATCACAGAGCTGACAAAGAGGCTGTATCTCATGAAGGCCACGAGCAGTGCCGAACACCTGTTCAGGGCACAGCAAAGCTGTTGACAGGAGAGGGCCGGCCTACATGGACGGGGTTAAAACTGACGCAGACAGTGACAGGAAGGTTGCTTCCATAGAGGATGATCACACTCCCAGAGGATGTAGGGGCCCTCGGGAAACTGCTGGCACCCTCGAATGCTGCTGCAGAAATGAACCCCTTGAGAACCAGGCACTGCAAGGTGAAACACGAAGCAAAAGATGTCGTATCATGTTATTACATCACTGCAGAGGGATCAGAAGGAAAATCAACAAAGCGACTGCCACAGCACTAACCACAGGCGGGGGGACTTCTACAACAGAAACTTACTTGTTCACAGTTCTGGAAGCCACAGCCAAGGGCAGGGTGCTGGCAGCCTTGCTTTCTCCAGAGGCCCCCCTCCCCTCACTGCATCTTCAAGGGGCGCCCTGGTGTCTCTCTGTCTTCTTATTTGGACATCAGTCCTACAGCATTAGGCCCCGAACTTCTGACCTTATTTAACATTAATTACCTCCAAAAGGCCAAATACAATCATGCTGCGGGGAAGGGCTTCAACATATGAATTTTGGGGGACACAATTCATTCCATAACAACCAGCAAACCTAGGGAATAACAGAGATGGAAAAGTCAAGGGTGGCTTCCAGAATCCTGCCTTCACAGAGATCAGGAACACATGTAAGAACTCGGTGTGTTACACTTTTGTTCGGGAGGAGAAGAGAAGAAAAGCAGATGGATGAATTCTGTATGGGGCATATGAAATTATTACAAATACACAAACTGTGTATATATCTGTATCTGTATAGATACGTGGATTGTTACATCCAAGAGGCAGTTGAATATATGGGACCTAGAACTCAGGTGCAAATGTAGGTAGACAGGTGGGGAGACAGACAGATAGATAGATAGATAAGATGGGTGGATGGATGGATGGACAGACTGAGGGACAGATCCATAAGGAAGATGTTAGTTGTATTTCACACCATGGCCCAAGGAGACGGCCCAAGGAGACTGTGAAAACAGTGATCGTGGCCAAGGCAGGTCCATGTTTACGAGAAAGGCAGAGAAAAGGAGGCAGGGGAGAAAACCAAGAAATAATAGAAAAATAGGAATTATTCAGGAGACAGTGTCTAGCTAACAAGGATAAATGTGAAAAATGAACAAGTCTTCAAAAAGGAGGTGACATCTGCCCAGACTTGGCCCCAACCTACTGAAATCAGGCAAACATCAGAACTATGACCTCCTCAGATGGCTGTTGAAAACAGAGTAGAACTCCAAAACACCTGTGTGATTTAATGACACAGCTGGGCTGTGTTTGTTCTCGCTTGGTAGACAGGTTGGGGGTTAACAGTCCAGGGGTGCGCTCATAGTGAGCTTCCATTTAATGACACGTCAGCCATCTCTTCTCCCCGGCATGACTCACCCCTGCTTCATTTGGGGCATTCCAAGTGGAGGGTCCCTCTCTCACCTTAGGGGCAGAGTACATAGGGGGGTAAAACAACTTCCTAACACTCCTGAAAATCAGAAACGTGTTCTCCATGCTTGTCCATTATAGGAATCTGTAGTGGAGAGTAAGTTTTGTACTGAAAATTCACTACCAAAAATAATAGTCTAATAAAACCAGACCACTTAGCAATGTTGTAATGACTCTATTAAAACACTGTCTTTCAGAGATGGCAGCTGCACTTGTGGTGACCACAGCAGAACACACACACTCATGGAATCACTACGTTGTACATCTGAGACTAATGTAACACTGTGTGTCAACGATATTTCAATTAACAACAACAACAATGGCAGGCCTTTTGGAATAAAGTATTTAAAGCTATGAGTGTTTTAAATGACTCTGAAAGAGGTAAAAACTGAGTGCAACCAAAACCATATTTCAGTTGGTTCACTGACTGGGGCCCACCATCTACACGATTAATGATCACTAATGATCATTAATCATTAATCATTAATGAAAGCCACTAATTCAAGTTCATCTGGCAGTGGCTGATTCAGGTGTAGCAAATGGGCATGGCTGAGGTCCACGTGACTCAAACCAGGTGAATCATCCGGCAATTCTAAGTAGCCCCCCATCCAGGACTCCCATTTTGGGAATCATCAGAAGCAGAAGCAACGTTGACCACTCTGAGCACCGCACTCCTGAAAAAGATTGTTCAAGGGAGGAGCTGTCTGCATAGGTTCACCCACGTGCCCAACTGGGTAAGCTACGGAGGAGTGAATTCTTTGGAATATGCAAGTTCCATCTCCCACCCCCCCCCAACAAAATCTCCTTTTTATTCTTCTTCCCTTTTTCTTGGCACACATGCACACACAGAAATAATGATGGTGATGATGATGCCAAAGCAAGAGAACAGCACGGCTCTTGCACAGTAATGTGAATGTGCTCGACGCTACTGAACACTGAAAGATGATTAAGATGGAAAATTTTATGTGGGCTTTTTATTACAATGTTTAAAAGTTTTCAGTAAAATGCAAGGAAGAGAGGTGCCTGGGTGGCTCAGTGGGTTAAAGCCTCTGCCTTCGGCTCAGGTCATGATCCCAGGGTCTTGGGACAGAGCCCCGCATCCAGCTCTCTGCTCAGCAGGGAGCCTGCTTCCTCCTCTCTCTCTGCCTGCCTCTCTGCCTACTTGTGACCTCTCTGTCAAAGAAATAAACAAAATCTTTTTAAAAAAATAAAATAAAATGCAAGGAAGAAGAGAGAGAAAGACAAAGCCATGGACTGCTATTACCCTAGTCATAAGCTCAGCTAAATGATAGGCTAATGGGAAGGTGTAAGAGACAGAAGGTCCAAATCTCAGGAACTTATTCTAAGTATAATGAGTACAAATGGCCACGCATGTGCAAACAGGGGAGTTGGGGGTTAGTTTGACTTCTCTTTTTTGACGTCCCTACTTTACATCCGTTTGATGGAAGGGATCAGAGGAATCCAGTTTAACTTAATTTCACCCTTACTGCCTGCGTTAGAAATGCCAGTGCCACTATTACTTCAAACTTTGTGATCTTGGGCAAGTTTCATTTATTGTGATAAATGGGGATGTTGGCACAATAAAAAGATCTGATACACCTACAGCATACGTAGTATGCCATCACTATACATCAGAAGGGGAAAAGAAAAGCCTTGTGTTTGCTTTGTGTGCATACCTTCTCTTCAGTTCCAAAGCTTCTGCTTGGGCTTCATTCCTGTATCAAGGTGTCGTCAAGTTCTGGAGACACACACACACACACACACACACACACGTACGTCATGGCTGATTTCACTATCAACAAAAAGGTCCAACAATCATCTTTTTTGTTTTTAGACACAAGTGAAGGGTGTTTTTGTTTGTGCATCGGATCCACTGGTGAAATCATCGCAGCCCTGGGAATTACTCACTAGCTAAATAAGCTTTCTGTGACACCAGGGGAATATAAACCATTGTTTTTTCCAGGACTCACAGCAACAGACACTATTTCTACTTGTTCCTATTTAAAGGTAAGAGAAGGGGAATCTTGGAAAATAAATTCTAAAGATTTGAAAAGCATAACAACTGCATGTCTGCTTTAACAACACTTTGCACATATGTAAACACAATTAAATTTCTATTCCGGTTCATTACGCAGTATCATCACTGCTTTTTTTCCCGTCTGCCTCACTCACAGCCCTGACACATCCAACAACAAACCTGCTCCCACTGTAAGAGAAGAAGCTCTCTCAAGTCCTCTGAGAGACGGTGGGGCAATTTCCTCTGCCTCCATGCAAACTGCTTGAGATGCAAAGAAGGAAACAAGTGGGCCTTCCAGGTCCATAGTCCCTGAAATGCACTGGCATAATTCTGAGTTAAGGAAGGACTCATGCTCCAAACTGCGGCTTAACTATGTTAGTATTGTATCTGGACTTGATTCCCTTTAATTAATTAATTAATTAAGAGAGAGAGAGAGAGCAGTAGGAGGGAGCAGAGGAAGAAAGAGAATCCCAAGGAGGCTCCACACCCAGCCCTCATGATCCTGAGATCATGACCTGAGCTGAAATCTAGAGCCCGAGGCTCCACCGACTGAGCTGACCAGGAGCCCCAATTCCCTTCAACACAACCGTTCGGTGGAAGCACCCTCTCCCAAAAACCTGTGTCACTGGAAAATAAGCAACAAAGATGCAGACTCACCCAGGTGCCACCTGTTTGCCGGGTATGCACCCAAATAATTTGTCATTAAGAAATGGTTGCTTTCACACATGTCCCTGTCTTCTTTCTGATCAAGGTCCTAACCTTTTATTCTTCCAAGTGATCTATAAAGCTTAAGGGTCGACCTGCCCCATCCCATACGGTACATTAGCACACACCCTCCAGACAGTTAGGAAGAAGATAATGGTCCTGTTCATCGTCTCCCTGCTCTAGCTGGGTACTGCTTGTTACCTGCAGGCCCTCAGCAAAGGCTCCCACGAGAGAGTCCTACAACAAGCAATTAGTGCAGCCCACGCAGCTCCCACGTCTGGCCCCCAGTGTCTCCTTCTGTCCCACGGGCTGCTCTTCCCACAAGCTTTCCACGGCGATGGGTATTCCTGCCTAAAACCAGCAGGATCAGAGGGCAAATCATCGTGTCACTACTTAGTAAAAGCTGCTTGGGTTGGGGGAGGTGGCAGTAGGAGAAGCACCTGAAGAGAAGGTCCCAGTGTCCAGAAACAGAGAACCCTATTCAAATCCCCAGCTGGGTGAGTACCTCTGTGACCCAGGGGGAGTTACTTAACCTCCCTAAGGCCTGATTTTTTCCGCTGTGAAACAAACTCGATAAGGACAGGTGTCCTCCAAAGCCTGTCCAGGGGGTTACAGAGGACCACACACGCAAGTTCTAGACCGTACCGGGCTGATCGTGGGGAAGTCCCAATACTGACCATTGTGGTTTCCATGTGCTCAGACTTCTCAGGAAACTCATGAAAGGGCTTCATCAATGGAACCATTTATGGACATTTCCTTGAGCTCCTCAATTAAAGCTGCTATTGGTTTCTAATCAATTTAAATCAAATATTTAGAACTTGGCCCTGCACCATTCCCCTGGTTTGGCTCTTCTCCTAGGGAGCCCGCTCAGCATCTGATAACCTCAGGCCTTCAAATCAAAGTTCTTTCCTACTATCACCTTTGTCTCAAAGAAAAATGTCCTTCTCTGCCTCCTAACAAACACCCTCCTGACAAACACCCTAAGACAGAGGTACCGACTGCACATTAAGAGTTTAAGTGCAACGCTTGCTTCTGGTTACTGTCCAGATGAAATCGGGAGGGACATAACCCAACTATGTGAAAGTGCCCAGGACGGCAGAGGGTCATAATGAAAATATTTGTGCTCTGTGGGCGGGGCCAATTGTCTCCGTCCCCCGTGGCTTCCACACCCACAGCTCTGGAAGGAAGCGGCCTTAGGGGACCAGGTTCTGCTCTACCTGCTAGCCCACCGGGGCCACCCCAGAATCTGAACAAGGAAATCCTGAAAGAGCAGCAAAAGAAGGAGCAAAAAGAAAAGCTGCAAGGGTCAGGGGGGCGGGGGCAGGCAGAGGGGCCGCAGTGAACCAGAGACACCGGGAGAATATGGAAAGAACAGGAACCGAGGCGGTGGCACAGAGGCCATGCGGTGGCCGCGTGGTAGCCATGGGGAGAAGGGCAGGAAGCCAGCAGGCAACGTTCACCCAGGCCCCAGGTTGCTGGGTTACATTCCCCCGCAGCCTTCAAGTGAAGATCCAGAAACACCTGCTGCTGCCGGCCCCAGACCAGCAGCTCGGGATTCACAATCACCCCGGAGCTCCCAGCTTTCGGAGGCCCAGCCCCGGCTCCCCGCTCTCGGATTTCCACCGGCTGCTGTTTCCCTCCGCGCCTCATGTGCAGGTTTGCCCGGATGGATTTCTGTCCCACCAGCCAAGAGTCTCCCAGAAATCCTGCTGGTGTTGCCAATGCTATGAAGACACAGCCTTTTACTGCTCTCACTTAGTCCTCCAAACATCTGATAGTAAGGGAGATGTTAGAAAAGGCACCCCAAACGACTTCTATTACCTGTTTTTATAACAGAGAGTTTTGTATTTCATTACAGCATTCTTTCTGCACCACATCACACTGCTCAATAAAACTCCTTCTTTACAACAGCATTCATTCATCTTACAGAAATGAAGGAGCCACACGTCTGTTCTGTTCCCCGCCAGGGGTGACGCTGGGCAGCTGGGAATGAGCTCCATGGGAATAGCTTTACAAGCTGGCTCTCCCACCATCAGATGGAGGCTCTGAGCCCAAACAAGCCCCCTGGCCCTCTGTAGGACGTGGTAGAGGCAGAGCCATCTGCTTCGAAAGCATGCTATTCCCACCTAACGGCCTGCCTTGAGCTAGCATGGGTCTGTATCCAAGGGCTGCGTCACCCTGTATTTTGCACTGTTCTGGTTTACTTATTTCAGGAAATGCCAAGTCCACTGCATTTTATAGTCAAACTGTATTATCAACTAAAAACCAAAACCTACTTGAAAAATGTTCCCCAGGCCTGCACAGAATACCATGTACATGCTATAGTATAAATATACAAACATTCAAATATTAGAAACGTGCAAAATACACACACACAGACACTCACACACATTCCTGCTGCGTGCTTTCCTTCGGGAACAAAAAGACATGAGGGAAAATCTAGACTTCTCTTTGTCTTTAAGAAATGTAGTTTAATCTGGGACACTCAAAGGGACAATTAGGTCAGCTATTATGTACCAAAATCTTGGGCAAAATGCCAAGCAAGCATTTAATTTGAAAAACTGCCTCGGAATTCTGCTAATATTTTTAAACTTTTATACACCTTTTGATTTGCAGCCATATCGATTAAGTGGTTTCAGATGACATTCCAGATATGACACGGTCTAAAGGAAAAAGGTATATGATCTTTTTTGTGTGTTTTTTTTTCTTTTGCTTTAGAAAATTTTTTATTTTGAAAAATTTCAAGCCTCTGTATAATTTCAAAAACCATACAACCCTACGTCCTTCACTCAAATTCATCGATGGTTCACATTATTTCTCATCTTTTTGTGTCCCCCTCCATAAATATATACATTATTATTATTATTATTGCAAACCCATTAGAGAGTACGCTGCAGACATCATCATCTTTTACGCCTAAATGCTTCAGTGCTGATCTCCTAAAAACTGGGATGTTCTCATATATAATCTACACTGGGTTGAATAGTGTCTCCCCCCACCAATACGCACACACACAAACACACACACCCCCCCTCAAAAAAAATCAGGTCCACCTGGATCCTTAGACTGTGACCTTATTTGGAAACAGGATCTCTGCAGATGCAATTAGTTAAGATGAGGTCATACTGGGTCAGGGTGGGGCCTAACCCCAATGACTAGTGTCCTTATAAGGCCATGTGAAGACACAGACACACAGGGGAAATGCCACGTGATGCCAGAGGCACTGACAGCCGTGAGGCAACTAAAGGCAAGGCAAGATAAGGATGGCCAGCTACCACCAGGAGCTGCAAGAAGCAAGGAGAGGTGTTTTCCTAGGGCTTCCAGAGGGAGCCCGGCCCTCCTGACTGCCGATTTCAGGCTTCTAGCCTCCAGAACTGGGAGACAGAGTGTACTTCGCATGTTTTAAGCTGCCCAGTTCGGGGAACTTCATTACAATAGTCCTGGGGAACCAATACATAACCACAATCCACTGACAAAGTTATAGGAAATTTAACATGGATACAATGCTAATATCTAATAGATAGCCTGCATTCAAATTTCATAAATTTTCCCAGTAATGTCCTTTATAAAATGTTTTACCCCAAACCGGGCTTGAGTCCAGGATCACAGACTGCACTGAGCAACGCCAAGCCTCCTGAGTCTCCTTCCGCCTCGATCAGCTCTTCGTTTCCTTATCTTTCAACATGGCCATAGTTCTGGTTCGTACACACCAATTGTTTGTGGACCAAGTGGTAGCTTAAGATCCCAAACATACATTTTCTTGTTGTTGCTTTGCTACGTACCCCTACTACCAACATCTTTGTTTTTCCACACATCTCCTCACCCCCTTAAAAGTCCTACCCCTAATTAAAGGCCCAAACTAAGGCCTACTTCCACCATGAATCCTCTACCTACCCCAAGTCGTGTCATTCCTCCCTCTTCCAGAATTCTGTAAGAGTGACTGTCTCAAGAGTTCATTTGACAATGAATGATAACCTGACTTCATTGTCATTTGACTTTTCATACCCATGTGTCCCATCTTATCAAAGACCTCCTTACAACTAGTACTCTGTCAACACATCCATCACCTGAGTTTAATTAAGTTAGTATTCTCAGTAATTTATTACACAATTAAACACTTGGTACTCTCACTCACTGACTTTCCTGCTTGACTTGAATATAACACAGAAGAAAGTAATAAAAAGTGGATCTTTCCATCTTGGAGAAGTCAGTAATTATAAATCAGTAATTATTTCCATAAGAACAATTATTCTGTCAGTTTATAGCTGATGTTTGCTCATTAGAAAAATGCACCCCAGCGAACAGAATAGGAATCATAAATAATAGCTAAGGTGGTTTATTATCAACTATTGTATAGAAAAGCTATATGATCCTGATATTCATCAGAACAAGGAAAATGAAGTGATTAGAATCAAGCCTCACTCATTTGTGTTTACGTTATTGAAAGCCCATCTGACTAAAATAGAAAAGTCTGATTTATAGAATGTTTTTGAGGAAATGCAGTTTAATTCTTTCAATTATAAAGAGTTATTTTTTAAAACCAATTCATAATGCATTGCTCGAATGAGATCCTGCTTTAATAAATATATAAGAAGGGTCTGTAATTAGCCCTTCACAGCCAGAGACATGAGTCAAACAGAAAACTAATTTGCTTTAGGACTGAATCTGAGAATGCTGTGACATCTGGGTTTTTTTCCAATTTCATACTGCCAGAAAATATGAAATCAGCTCATTAGGTGGCTTTGGCTTTCCTTTTTAAAGTGAATTAAAAGTTCAACTTTGTTTCAAAATGTGGTTCAAATTTCTTAAGTCAAAGAAAGCCTCGGCATCCGGGCCTGTCCGTTGGCCTCTGTTTATGCTGGAAACTACAGACTGTGCAACTGAGCCTCAAGCACTTGAAGGGAAGTCATCCTGTCCCTTCTGCTTTTGTTCCCTTCATTCCTATCTCAGTGGGCCCCTTTTTCATGGCTATACAGAAGTAAGCATCACTGTAGCCCTTTTTAAATTATCAAGGATAATTCAGTCTTCCAACCTGCTACTGAACGTTTTATCTGCTACAATCCCAAAGCATCTCTAGGACGCTGATCTTACTTTTCAAAGTGTAGATACATCCCATCAATGACACAGTGCTTTCTGATTTATGAGCATATTTTAGTGATGAGTCCTAGAGAGAGAAACACTAAGTCACATTCATATTTATTGAGCTTCTATCCTCTTTGGAGGTCTAGTTACGCTTGCCTTCACGTCAACAGCGGTTGTTTAAGACCTTCCAGTTAAGCCCAATGAAGACCTACAGTCCCCGCAATTTCACCGTCTACTCTGACTCAGCAGGTACAATTTTTGCCAATGTTTTAATAATTCTATGGGAGTAGTCTATCTTAAAAAGAGAAAGCAAATCAGAAAGACTAGCATATCAACCATAATGTCTACCACTTTCCACCTTTATGAAGCTTAAGATTGAGTGTCTCAGTCTACCCCAGCCTGTTCATGGATAGCCAAAGTGGGCTACTATCTTCTTCCACTGTGACCACTCCCCTACATTGCCCCATGAGAGACCCGTCAGGACAACATAAGATAGTCTGAAGCTTGTGTTGACCTTTCGTTGATGGGGGCACCCTGTGCACAGGGCTCAGCGGGCCCTCGCCGACCCTGACTGCAGCTGTTAGGGGAAATCTGCTGCCTAACATCATCCCCCAAGGAAGACCAGCAAGAATGATCTCCCAGTGGATCAGAAAACATTCCAGTGTGTAAAACTAGAAAGCGTTCTTGCTCTCTTTCTTAACTTCTAACTTACCGATTTAAAATCATGATAGAGAATAGAGAGAGAAGTCATCTCCAGGTGACATGCTCGCGGATCACTGCTCAGACAGACAACTGGTATCCTCCAGAACGACCACTGGGAAGAATGGCTTCAGCCTAAACTCTCAACTCAGGATCATAATTTTGGGAAGGAGTCCTCCAATATTAACTGGCTGATAATCAGCAACCTGTTTAGGGATACATTTTGCAACTAATTTGTGGGGAGAGTTTTGCAGGAAATAAAATTAGACACATGAACCAATGAGATATTTTCAGTGGTTGAAGTGAGTGAAGAGACTGTGTTCTGAAACTGTCCTGACTAAACTCATCGCCTTGTGTTCCCACCCCAATGAAACTGCTTTCACTGAGGTGTGCTTTGGAGAAATCCTCTTAGCTTGTACTGAGGGAAACCTACAAGAAATGCCCACATAAAACTTATTCAGTGATTATTCATAAAGCCAGTATCGGGACATCATAGTATGAAGGCCTAACTTTGGGTAAGTGTACTGATCCTCCATCAAAAAATGCCTCCCGGGGCGCCTGGGTGGCTCAGTGGATTAAAGCCTCTGCCTTTGGCTCAGGTCATGATCTCAGGGTCCTGGGATCGAGCCCCGCACTGGGCTCTCTGCTCAGTGGGGAGCCTGCTTCCTCCTCTCTCTCTCTGCCTGCCTCTCTGCCTACTTGTGATCTCTGTCTGTCAAATAAATAAATAAAATCTTTAAAAAAAAAAATGCCTCCCTTCACATTCAGAACCCGTGGTGCTGAGGGCATACTGTAATAAGAGTATGAAGAAGGGGCTTTCCTAATCCTTTCCTAATCCTTGAACTCTAAATCTCCATTATTTCATGTACTAATAAAGAAAGAAAAGTTGTCAAATTATGACATACAAGTGCCTTACCACTCCAGATCATTATTTTACACCTATTAAGGAAGTTCTTTTATACACAGATTTTAATCATATGTCACCCTTGCACAAGTAAAAAGGAAAATACCTGAACAATAAATGAGTTAAGTATGACTAACAATTTTTCACATTCGGAATCCAGCTCCGAATTCTATTTTGACTCCCAGCCATTGAGGCCCGTGTTTTCCCACACACCACCACCTCGGGGACATGGAGAGCACTGACGACTCAGCGTTCTGTGAAAGTGCTCCACTATGGTCCCCAGGATTTCCTTCCAAGCTGCTGACACCCAGACGCCATAAACCATTCTGCTGGTGCTTTGGATATTTGCACATGCACGGGCAGTCACAAGGACATCCCAACTGCTGCATGGTGAGAACCCTTACAAGACCCCACGGACCATAAGAAGCAATCCTATTATCAGAACTGGTAAAATGGAAACGTGTGCATCTTGGAATCAATACATCATGGTAGTTTTGTGACCTTGGGCAAGTCCCGTAGTCCGTCTGCTAATCCAAAAGAGTATCCTAGATAAGCAGAAAAAGCTCTTAAGGGCTTTAAGACTGTCTGGCTTTGGGATGCCTGGGTGGCTCAGTCAGTTAAGCATCTGCCTTCTTTAGCTCAGGTCATGATCCTGGGATCCAGGGTCCTGGGATCGAGTCCCACTTCATGCTCTTTGTTCTTCGGGGAACACTTACCCTGCTTCTTCCTCTGCCTGATGCTCTCCTGTGCTCACTCTCTGACAAATAAATAAATAAAATCTTTAAAAAAAAAATTCTTTGGATTTTATTTGCACCATTCTGTTTAGGCAGATACATTCCAAAGAATCACAGGATGCTTTTAGATTATTTTATAACAATTTGAGACTACAGAGAGATCTTAAATGCTCCTGCTCCCTAATAAGACTTACAGATTATTTCTAGATACTGTGCCCCAAACCTGAGTAGCACTGCAGAGATTTTTGCTTAAGGATATCTACTTACCTGGTCTCTAAGAAAGCACTGTACCTGATGGGGAGGGATGGGGCACCACAAGGAAAAAGAATCGTTTCCTAGCAGGAAAAGCATATCCTTTGTAACGGAACTGACCTGGGTTCCATTCATGGGTCCACCAGTGACCAGCTCCATGAGCTCAGACAATTATGAAACATCTCCATGACTCTCTCAAATGGAGGTAATCCCTGCCTCAGGTTATCTCAAGAAACACACATGGTGCAACATCCATACAGTATACAGCATACAGTATACTCAGTAAATGTTCCCCTTGATGGCATGCATTCTGTGAGATTCTTCCTGAAATCCTAGGTCCTTACCTGAAGTATAATTATTTGAATATAAGAAACAGGGCAGAAGCCCATAGGAAAAGGGAGGGGAAAACAGAACAGGAAGTCATCAGAGAGGGAGAAAAATCATGAGAGACTCTTAACTCTAGGAAACAAACTGAGAGTTGCTGGAGGGGAGGTGGTTGGGGGAATGGGGTAACTGGGTGATGGGCATTAAGGAGGGCACGTGATGTGATGAACACTGGGTGTTATATGCAATTGATGAATCACAGGTTGTGAATTTCCGTACTCTTAAATGTTTGTCATGCTCATGAAGGTAAGCAGAATCCATTCTTTTACAGTGGGTAATTTGTTTGAGATCTTTTTGTTTCTTCATGGGAGTCATAAGAGATGGGAAAATTTACTGCCCTGTCAATACCACAGCTGCAGTCCCCTTATAGTGTAAATGGCAGAGTACTTTAGTAAGATTCTATTGTGTAAGAAATCACCAAAGCCAGAACTGCCCACCAGCCATCCCATGCCGAGAACCTGTGAATGCTCATACTGGCCTCTATAGGGCCAATTTTTTGAAAATTATGTTTGTCTTATCACCTTACAAAGCATTGTGTCTTTTGTTTTTTCACTTCTGACTCTACAACAACCCACTGATTCAACTTTCTGACATAATTGCACTTGATCAAAAGCTCTGTTTACAAACATAAAACTACTCTCCAATTCAACTGTAAAGTAACAAAAACATGGTGTTTTTTCTTTTGTGATCATTACTTATGTACTTGTTTAAAATAAAATGATTTAAAAATTATATTTGCAATCTGGGAATTCCAACTGTGGGCTTGAAACAGGAAATGAGAAATAGAGGTTTTAAAACCATGCAAATGTGCAGTATAATGATTAAAATTAATAACTACCTGAAGTTATTGAGGATTGACACAGACGTGGAAGTCATTGTTCCTGAGGGTCCCCACAATGAGCTGATAGTGACAGGAATCCCCCAACCACCATTCATGACTCCATAGTGAGTAGCAATAGCTAATCAAGAAAGCATAGGCTGTTTCTTTAAAATATGGGTTTATTATATGGAGATGTAAATGAGGCTCAATTTGGTAACTCCTATGAAAACACAGGCAAGAAGTGCACACAATCGTTTCTTTTAGAACGACATTTTTTTCAAACAATCCGACAAAGTCAGAAGGAAAACTGCCAGAATTTTTTGAGACCAAGAAGTGACATGTATTAGCCAGGAATAATACAACATGAATCCCAATCTAGCAAACAAATAAAAAGGTTGCTCAAATCTGCCTTATTGGAGAGAAAATTTGTTGAAGCTCTGGACTGCTCAAAACAGGTTCCAGGAAAAAAAAAGAAAAAAGAAAAAAAAAGAAGAAAATAAAGAAAGAAAAAATAGGAAAGAAAAAAAAAAGAACCAACTTAGAAAAAAGGCATCATTGTTGACTGACACTGTTAAAGAAGATGTTTTAACATGCTTGAAAGACACTTAACTTCCATATTGAAGAGGAGAGTCTGCAACTGTGTCATTAGGCTTCCAGGTCCCCATCCCAACATTTCAGTCAAGCAACCCCTCTTCCCTAACCCCCACAGATTTCAGGTTAGACTCAGTAGAAACTGACCCACCCAGATCTTTTCTCTGGGTGAAAAGATCTTCTCTGGTAAGAAGAGAGCTACAGACTTTCCATCGAAGTCAGGCTGGCAACTCGTATCGCTACGGTAAAGGACAGCACCCATAGCCGTCCACACCCCAAAGCTTTTTCGTACCTCGTATGATGATGAATGGATAGCCAAGATCACTGGAAATGTGAAGAAAGCAAGAAAGCCTCTAACATGAAAGAGAGAAACCAAGCCCACCGAAAGAAAGATGTCTGACAAAGGGAGACCATGTAGGGAGCAGAACAAAATGGAAAAGGAACAATAATTAAAAACCCTAGAAATAAGAAAGGATAGCAAATTCATGAAGTAAGAACTGGGGTGGGGAGCAACATCAAAAAAGAGCTCTGAAGAATTAAAAAAATACAGTAGCAAAAATGAAGACAAATCAATATTGGAGTTGGAAGAAATCTCTTTGAATGTAGAACAGAATAACAAAAAAGATAAACAGTTTAAAAAATTAAGAAAATCAGAGGCTCTATCCAAAAGGCTCCAAATCTGAATAACAAGAATGAAAAAAAAAAAAGAGAGAGAGAGAGAGACAGAGACAGAGAAACACACAGACAGAAAGAGAAACAGAGGAGAGAGAGAAAACAAGAAAAAAAAATCCAAGAATTAGCACAAGAAAATTGCACAAAATTATAGTCCTGCATTTCAGACCATAAAGGGCCATAAAGAGTTTAACACAGTCAATGCAAAGAATCCATAGCAAGTCACAGAACTATGGAATTTCAGAACACTGGAAACAGAAATAAGATATTGAAACCCACTTAAAATGGAAAAGTGGGAACATACAAATGAGCAGAGAACAGAATACCACTGAACTTGTTGACATCAATACTGAAAGCCTAAGAACAAAAAAATAGTGCCTTCAAAATTTCAAGTGAAAATTCTCAACCTACAATTCTCAAATGATCCTCATGTTAGGGAAAAATAAGAAGAAAAGAAAGAAAGAAAAGTGTGTGTGCACGTGTGTAAACAAAAGAGAAAAGGAAAAGGCAGAAAGAACATAAAAATCTTAAGAAGAGAGAGAAAAAATAATTTTCAAGTAGTTAGATATTAAAATTTGTTTCATTGTTTCTCTCAGGGTTGGAAGAAAGCCTGCTCAATGATTCTTGGTCACCTTCTTATTTTCTGGTGTAGTTACAAAGTGGAGGTCTCTGAAGATAATTATCTTTAAAAATTCTTAAGGTAAACCATCAGATGAAGAAATCTTAAATGAGATGTAGGAGTTTTTACCAAGGCTGACACTGATATGTATCAACATGCAAGCAGATTTGGACAAATTCATGAGAAGAAAAACTTTCTGGGAATACCAGTCAATGCATCATTCACTGGGAGTTCTCCTCCTCAACGAATATGACACCTAATTAGCTCAGCACGTTCAAAGGGACAGTTAAAATTATTTGTCATATATGTATTGTAACTTGAATACTTTAACAGCAAACCTGAAGTGCACAGGTAAGTAGCTTTTATGTTGGCTTGGTAGGGAGGCACTAATCAGGATTTTTGAACCTGGGATCTAATTCTTATTTTCCCTTATATGAAAAAAACCTATAGTCATTATTAAGAATCTGGAGAGGTTGAATGAACACACTCTTCACCTTAACATACAGTAGCTCCCAGAGTTGACTACTGTAATAGACTCATACTCAAGCAACAACTATAATGTAAAAAAGAACAACAAATCTTTTGTCACATAAGACAGGACAGCAGCAAAAATAAATGAAGTGTGAAGCTGGATGGAAAGTACAAATCATGGGGATTGAATTATTTGGTTCACTTAGTTGATTTACATGTGATAAAACTGAAAACATCAGTGACGAAATTTAAAACATGGTTACCAATAATACTTTGCCGTCAGAAATCCTTTGACCAAGTCTCCCTAAGACAGAGAGAAAAAGAGAGATGAAGGGAGATAGGAAAAAGAGAACTTCTTATCAGACGAGTATCTGAATAATGACTTTTACCCCTTTAACAGGAAGAGATGTGTTCTCACCACCATCCCCTTCAGCAATATTTTAACTTTTCTCCTATGTGATTAAGAAGCTTCTATTTACGTGGATCTGGAAACAGAACCCAAGGAAAAAGGAAAGGCTTGGACCAGGAAACTGATTTGTGACATCAACTCTCCACAATCAACCCAATTTTCCAAAATTGGTAGGATTCAATTATATAACATCTATGTAACGATGACCCGCAGGAAACATTTTTTGTTTTGGTTTGTTTTCTTCTCAAGATAATCAAGTTTAAATATTCATTTATTGTTAAAAGGATCATGTAAATACCATAGAGTATAGTCCCCAAATTTGCATAAACCTTAAGATAAAACACAAGACTTCAAAGACCTCCCACTTGGTTATCCTCTCTCAGGAGCCCACAAGGTATCTGAGTTTCCTCCCTCTGCCACAGGGGACTCTGCTGGAAGGCAACTTAGAAAATGCAATTCCCTCCTACCTTACCTTCCTCTCCCTCCAGATCCCTGCACTTCCCCAATCTCTGAGGGACACAGCAGAAAGTGAAACAGAAATGACTTGACGAAAGCCCCTTCAAACATTCCTGAATCCGAGAAGGGACACGTACTAACTGGCTTCCTCTAGAATACATCTAGATTACATCTTCCCTCACAAGTATCCATTCATTCCTATATCGGTTAAACAAACACGTACTGCAGGCTTACTACAGTTCCCAGTTTGTGACACCTTATTTTTATATACTCTTGTACCCTCTGAAGTCCCCCGAGAACAAAGCAGATAAGTTCTTTCCTTCACTCATTCATTCTTTCCACAAACATTTACTAAATACATTCGGCAAGGAACACAGGTTTTTGCTTGCCCACTGTCTCTGAGGGAACAACCGCTCCCCCAATATCAATTCATGGGGTATGGGGGAGGCTGACCCTCCAACTCCCAAGCCCCAGGGTTAGGAACATCATCTCCCTAGCCTAGTAACTGTCTCAGAAATGGGCATTTGACCCAAACCAAGCCAATTAGAGTCACCCCTAGGGCTTTTGTTAGGACAGTCAGAGAAGACAACCTCTTATTTCTGGGCTCAGTAGTCTAGAGCTGCTGGCTGCTCTAATTGCCTCCCCACGGAGAGTCTGCCTGGGAATGAAGCCAACACCGAGGGAAGCACAGCCAAAAGACCGCAGAAAGAGAGGGGGTCCACCTGTGTCCAGCCAGGTCTGAAGAACTGTACCTCACCACTGGACTTGTATTTATATGAACCAATAAAAAAGCCAGTCGGTTACGCTTACAGAGATTTGAGTTATGTTTCTGTCACTTGCAACCATAAGAGTACTAAGACACCTAAACCAAGGCTGGGCACCCTGCCAACCTATGGGGCTGTAACAGCAAATGTGACAAGTACGTGGGTATTTGTGCCTCTTCCACGATGAGAGAACAAGTGTGGACAACTGAAAATCTGGCGAGAACAACTTCACAATCAGACACACCCAAGTTCAGGACCTAGCTGTGCTATTTACTGGATACATCACCTTGGATCATGCCCGTCTATGAAATGGGCACAACTAGACCTACCTCAGAGGCTCGTCTTAAGAATTACGTGAGATTCTCGATATAAATCACTTTCCTCAGTTACCAGCACATACTAAAACTCCCAATAACATGACTGTTATTAACAAGGGAAACATGGCTGAAATCTACACCTGCCATTCCATGTCACTTGAGCAGAGAATTCCACTCCCTTGAGTACAATGCTTCCCAGCCTGGGGTAAACATTCCCAGGATAATGTCTAAGCTCCAGGATACACTGCCATTCATCAGCCAAGAGTCCACACACTTGCTGCCCACAGTGTTTGTGTGGGGTGTACTCTATCGTAATGAGGTCACCACTGCAGACCTAAGAGAATATCTAGGGCACTGTCTCATCCCACCGCCTTGTCACATCAAGAATGAGCAGGCACGTGCATGTACGCGTGCACACGCACAGAACTGCTGTTGTAAAAAGGAAACGGAGGACTCACAAATCCTCTCACCTCTACATGACCTCTTTAGAGAATTTCTATTTTTGGATTTAGGGCAGCCTGCTTCCCAATTTCTGGTTGCAGGCCTAGGAAGATTCCATCTTTCCTACAGTTATTAGCTAAGTATCTAGTTCCTATGGAGGGAGGCATAACCATACACATATACACATGCTTATGCATAGATATATAAATAAAATGAATATAAATATAAATAAATGTAGATGTTTATGTGCATTTGTATGCGTATGTATGGGCTTTGTACACACACACACACATATATATGTGTATATATATATATATATATATATGAAATTCATATATATACTTGAAATTCTGTAGGGTTGGCCCCCAAACAGCTAAGAGCTAAAAATAAAAGCAGTTTTTAAAAGGAAACCACTAGAACACAACCTTCTTGCAGCAATTCAGACCCATCAACCTTCCAGGAACAGAGCATTAACTAGGCAACACTCCAAGATCCATCAAGGTAACACCCACTCTAACACCTAGAAGATGACAACTCTGGTGTGGGAAGACTGCATTTCAATTCACGGAGTCATGCGTTAAACCTCCCAAACCTGGATTCACCACATTTCATTAGCTCATCACATAACCTGCAATGAGTTATCCACACTGGCCGACCTCGATCACGTTCTGGTGAGGGAGGACATGACGCTAATACCAAGAACATGTCCAACAGTCCTCTGACCATTCACTGTGCTTGCTCTGTGCCAAAGCTCGAGACAGGAGACAATATTATTGCGATTTCAGTACATAGCTCCACAGCCTGTTTGCTATCTCTATACAAAGACACAAAGGCAGGCATATCATTAATACTGAGCTCTCCCACAAAACTGTAAGCTCAGGAGATCAAGAACTGTTTCTTATTTACTCTCTACTTTATCCCCGGCACCTAGCAAAGTGCCTGGTATGTAGTGGAGACACCATGATTTTTACTGAATAAAGAAAACAATGTCCAGATAGTGATATTAAGTTTTTTTAAATAGTCAAGTAAACTAGCAAAGGCCACACTGCTATTTAACTGTGGCAGGGAATCAGGTTGGCATCCGTGCTACAAGGCTTCCTATTTACCTGAGTCTTCAATTATTTGAATATAATTTAAAGTAGAAAATATATTAACTGCCATAGTGATAAATGGTGTTTTAATTTAAATAAACTTTCTTTAGTCATATGTTGGTGTTTTAATTTAAATAAACTGTCCTTACTTCTTACAGTGAGCAATAATGAAGGTAAAAAGTACACAATAAACACACAATGCATACTATAATTCTGAACCACCCCCCCCACACCAAGTTCTCGCTGATGACACAGCTGCCGGTGACAGGACAGTCTCAAGGGAAACCTTGCCCAGAATGTGATTACCTGGAAATGACATCATGATTTATGACACAATTTTCTAAATTCTAAAGCTGTAATTTATAATGAATCAGACAATATTCGTATGGGACCTAGTTTCCTCTTAATTGGGGTTATCTGCATTATTCACTTTCTTCTAATTTTTTATGGAAAAAAAAAAAAAAACTCTCTTGCAAAACATGAAATGCAGACCAACTCAAAGCTCGGTAATTTAAAGATGAATACCCAGAGAGTGAAAAAAGAAAAAAGGAAACAAGCGAAGATATTTCATTTCACTTTTTTTTAAAGCATTTTCTAAAATGTACAGTGTATAGATCTTATAAGTATTCCAGAAAATGTGATGTATGTTTTAAACTTTACTGTTACATTTTTGGTGGCACCTTTCTCCTTTGAACATTGTGAAATAAAAGTCACTACAAAAATGACCATTAGCCTCAAAACGAAGAGACCCTATTTTTATTTGTACTGGGGCATGTTTCACTTGGAGGAGGTAAGGCCTTCAGGAGATCCTTTTTAGTACAATTACTAGCACAACATACTCGATGTTCCATAAAAATAGCAGAGGAAGAGGCCTATTAATGGTACCACATATTTTTTAATATTTTGCCTCTATTTTGAATACCTGTTTCATACCAACCTGATGGTTTATCCAAAACGTACCTTTTGAAAGAAGTACCAGAGGAGGTGGGATTTCATCTGTAGTTCAATGAGGATTTAAAATGAAGGGAGTTTATTTTTGTTTTAATTTTTGGCCCAGCCCGCCAAGAATGAAACCATGTTATGGGTTGTTGAGGAGGTTGAGGAGTAGAGAAACCTGTTTAGCTTGGCTTTTAGGACATGGTGTTTTATTTGGCAGACTCCAAATACTCAAAGGCATTTTGACCAATGCGCCATCGCCCTCAGAAAGGGAAGTCCTCAGCGAGAAGGCAAAGACCAGACGGGGGCAGGCCCAGTATGTGTGCGTGAGAGGCGTTCAGAATTACCTGCAAGAAGAGAGGACATATTTGTTTTGAGCTTTTGGCTAAAATGTGGTAACCTAAAACTGGGAGAAAATGAAAGCGCCTGAATGTAGAGAAGCGTGTGGAAACTAGGAAACACGGAAGCTCGAAATGGCAGTGAAAACAGCAGGGTCCAGAAGCCAGGGCTGTGAAGGGAGGCAGAGCAAGTATCTGGAGAACTTGAGAGCCACGACTACCTTTGTATCTGGGATTTTTCTTCCCTTTCTTCCTAAGTGGGATTCGCCACAGTTTGTTTGTAGAGCATAAAGTTTAAATATTTATGCTATTAAACCAATAATGAAAGAAAAGAATAATCAGATGAACAAGTAGGAATCCCCCTTTCTCTCCCATCCATCCTGAAAGAAGTCGAACTGCCACCAGGCCTCCTCATCAGACACTGCTCATGTCAGTTTCTGGTCCTACCTGGATGTGTCTTGGTGAAGGATCCACGGCTCAGGAGATCCGACCTTGTAATTTCAACCTCTTTTATGAGGAAAACATGACATGGCAGGGTGAAGAGAGCCTGGGTGTGAATCAGATGACAAGTCAGAGGCTGAGTCGGTTGTGCCACTAATGAACTGCGTACGCTGATGCAAGCATGTGTCCTCCCTTAGCCTCAAGCTCCTCATTAACCCTTAGCACGTGAGGACTCTGGGGCTTGAGGAGGAAATCTGAGTCCAGCTCAACTCTCGGCTGAGCACCCAAACTGGCCCTTCTTTCTTCATGACATGCGGGCTAAGGTTAGACAGGCCCACCCACCTCTTAGCGCAAACATTGGAAAGGATCTAGAAGGAGCAGAGTCTTCACAAGAAAAGAATAATTGTTTAAGTCTTCATAAGAATAGAATCAAATATCCACAAAGCTATACTGTTTAAAGCTGAACCATCAATTAGCTACAACCAAAATATACTGCTTTAGACGTGAAAATAATCTTTGATGGGATAACTTCTTTATTACTTAATTTAATTATGGTTCTTATGAGAGACATTCCAGGAATGAACAGCCCTAAATAATTCCTTTATGTCTTAACTCCCTTTTGACTCATTCATTTATTTCCCATTTATCTTCCAGGCACAAAGAAAGAGAGAGTGAAAAAGAGACAGAGAGAGGGAAAGAAAGGGAGAGACTTACATATGTTTACATATCTCTTATTATCTAATAAAATAAATCATATTTTTCAGGAAAAAAAAATCAACTCTCTCCTATCACTGAACTCTGATGACTTTATCACTTGGATCTCCACAGAAAGACAACTGGAAATAACGGGCAATGTTCCAACAGCAATTTTACCAAAGAATGTAAAACCAGTCTTCTTATGACCATTTTACATGGCCTCATTAACCTCTTCTTTGAAAATCTACTCCCTAAAAACCAAGAAGACATGACAACACCTATAAATCTATTTTTGTGGTGAATTAATATACTGTGCAATTAATTAACGTTCCTTCACTTTAATTATCACTGGTTTTCATGTTTGACTTTGGTGGAAATAAAGTAGCCTTTTAATTCTGAATAGCTATTTTCTCAAAATAATCATTTCCGCAACCGAGCCATTGTTCTTTACCACCCGTAGCCCAATTCAGTAATTACCCTTGTTTTCTGATTAACTTCAGCATAAACAGGAGGAGACCAGAGAAAGGTGTGGAATGTGCCTAGTTTACAGCCCCCACCTCTGGTTCTGAGAGCCAACCCAAACCTCTGTGCCCACTCCCACTCCTGCAGACCCTGCCCTGTGTCCTGTTCTTGAGACAGAATGCCCTCAGCTAGCTGTTAGGATTGGACATCGGGCTGATAAACTAATCCTTACTTATCATAGGGTCTGCCGCCAAAAACTCAATCTGAGTTACTCTTACCAGCAATGTCTGCACTTTGGCTGGAGAAATCTACTCTAGAAACACACTGTGTGAGGGGCAGGGCTAGAAATGACTGTGTGTCCTTATGAGATGCTGTGTAATTGGAAATTGCTAAGAAGGTAGGTCCTAAGTGTTCTTACCACCACCAAAAAAAAAAGTGACCATATGAGGTGAAGCATATGTTAATTAGCTTAATTGTGGTGTGTTTTTCACAATTTACCTGTATATCATCAAATCATTAAGACGCTCATCTCCCACATTCAAACTCTCCTTACAATTAACAAATTCATCTAAAAGTACAGCAGGATGAGCTCTCCCTTTCAAAACAAAGAGAAATAGTAAATCATTACAGGAGAAAATGCCCAGCCTCCCCAGGGCAGAAATAGAGAAGAAAACAATTGCATGGCCCTGTCTTTCTAGACACCAAAATGTCTCCATAAAGAAGAGGTATAAAACATAAAACCTGATAATCCTGCTTAAAGGATATATGCTAAGACAATAAACCAAAAACATAATAGTCTTTTGTGTGAGGGTGTCTCTATCAATACTGTTTATGATGGTAAACAATTAAAACACACAGATTCATAACAATGAGAGAAAGGTTAAATATGTTACAGCGTATCGATGTTATGGATACTTTATCACTGTTAAAAATATTACGTGTGAAGTTACAGTTATGCAAGATGAGTAAATTCCAGAGCTCTGCTGTACGACACTGTGCCTGTGGTTAAGAGACTACAGCTTACACTTAAACATTTGTTAAGAAAGTAGATCTCAGGTTAAGTGTTCTTATTATATTAAAAAAAAAGAAAGAAAGAAAGAAACCAGTCCACATGTAAGCACAGAGTTTACAAATTATATTTAACATAGTATTCAGTAGGAAAAGTAGACTACTCTGTGCTTACTTTTTAGAACTACACAAAGTGTACAAATACACACAGATAAAAATTGGGAGTAAATTTAAAGTTATAAATAGATCTGGCCGTCAGGATCCACCACGCTTCTACCCAGCCAGGCCAGGCTGATTGATTACTTCAACAGAGCTAGCCAAACAGAACCAGATAGGGGTCAGCAGATTTTTGCCTCTGGACTACATTTATATTTGAGAGATGTCCAAAGAGCTTCGTGGCAGCTCAGTCTTGCACTTCCCTAAGATAGGTCCACACTAGCCAAATAAATTAGAAAATAATTATATACCATGTAGACTCGTCCCACCTCCCCCATTGCTACTTAAGGTTCACCACCACATATTACAAGATCATCCCTTCACCATTTAAAGCACAAAATAGACATCAGCAACATCCTAAATAATGCCTTTATCCCTGCTCAAAACAGCACAGCTTAAAAAATAATTCTGGATTGGGGCGCCTGGGTGGCTCAGTGGGGTTAAAGCCTCTGCTTTCGGCTCAGGTCATGATCCCAGGGTCCTGGGATCGAGCCCCACATCAGGCTCTCTGCTCAGCAGGGAGCCTGCTTCCTCCTCTCTCTCTGTCTGCCTCTCTGCCTACTTGTGATCTCTGTCTGTCAAATAAATAAATAAATCTTTAAAAAAAAAGATAATAATTCTGGCACTTCTCACATTATAATACCAACAAAAACGCAAACGTGTATAGCACTTTACAGAATATAAAACACTGTTGTAAACGTTAGTTTATGCCACCACAAGATCCTTACGTTAGTTAAAATTCAGCTTAGCTCACATTAAAATGGAGTGTCAAGTTCTAGCAGCCTTCTAATTGCAAGGAAAAACCAGGCAATTAAAAGCCATGTACTTAGAGGAGCCACTTCTCAGCTATGATATGGAAAATGAAATCACTAAAGCCAGCAATTCTTTTAATCCAAAATTAAGTGGGCAGGTATCAAATTCACCATAAAATCTCATTATTTTTCACACATCGTTTTTAATACTTATGGAGTCTGGGGGTTGGGGGTGAGGCACAATTTACTCGTTCTATTAAAAGTCTGTCCAAAGTTGAACATAAAGAGGTCATTTCATCATTCCTGCACATAACAACTCAATTTTCACACCTGTTATAATTCAGCAGACATTTATGCAGGCTTGACTATATGCACCAAGCTCCAGGCTGTATAAAAAGATGAGTAAGACAAGGTCCCTAGCTTTAGGGACTGAGGCAGAGCCCTATTGAGGATGAGCTCCAACTCCGCGTCTGAGCCCTTCTAACTTTGGGATGACGGAAGACACAACTTTATTTCACCTGCCACTCAAGTCTCTATTACTGCAAAGGGATATTCTAATATTCCTTAAAGTTAAAATAAAGGGATAGCAGGAACATGAAAGCACAGGAACAGAGAACAGGAGGGGAGCATCAACAAACAAGGACTGCAACAGAGCTCTACAAAAGCAGGTAGAAAATGGTGCCTGAAGGAGCAAGGAAAAGGAAGTTCTGCAGAAAATACACTTTTGTGGGACCCGCAGCCTAGGAGGGAGCTGACCTGCCCTGCAAAGACCCAGACAGACTACGGGTACAGGACTGCCGGGCACTCTGGAGAAGGAGCATGAGAGGCAGGGCTGACATCAGTGGGGACTAGTGAAGAATCACAGCCCGCACCGCCTTCTCTTCAACATCCTGTCTCTGAGGGCTAGATGTCTGGGTTTCTGGGGATCCCCGGTGGCACAGTCAGATGAGCATCTGACTCTTGATTTCAGCTCAGGTCATGATCTCAGGTATGTGGGATCCAGCCCTGTGTTGCGCTCTGCGCTCAACACAGAATCTACTTGAGATTCTCTTCTCCTCCCTCCCCACTCACACTTGGTCTCTCTCTCTCCTAAATAAATCTTCAAAAAATAAAAAATAAATAAATGTTCAGGTTTCTGAACCTAATAATCCTCAATACAAGAGGATTTCCCAAAAATGAGAGATATAAGTCGTCTTCTTTTTTTTTCTAGAAATCCACTTTTTTTTCTTTTAAACATTTGCACTTTCCTTTTTTTTAATTAATTTATTTATTTTCAGCATGACAGTATTCATTATTTTTTCACCACACCCAGTGCTCCATGCAATCCATGCCCTCTATAATACCCACCACCTGCTACCCCGACCTCCCACCCCCACCCCCACCACTTCAAACCCTTCAGATTGTTTTTCACTTATTTGTGGAGCATAACAAATATCATGGAGAACAAGGGGCGTTAGAGAGGAGAAGGGAGTTGGGGTAAATTGGAAGGGGAGGTGAATCATGAGAGACTATGGACTCTGAAAAACACTTTATTTTTTTTTTAAGATTTTATTTATTTATTTGACAGAGAGAGATAGCAAGAGAGGGAACACAAGCACAGGGAGTTGGGGATGGAGAATCAGGCTCTAGGCTGAGCAGGGAGCCAGATCCGAGGCTCAATCCCAGGACACAGGGATCATAACCTGAGCTGAAGGCAGACACTTAACGACTGAGCCGCCCAGGCACCCCAGATTTAAGTCTTCTCATTGACATGACCCATCAAGTAATAATGGGAAATGAATTCTGAAGGTCCACACTTAGCTATGTTGTGTTAGAATGTTCATAACAAGGATGAACAGAAGATCCCAGAAGTTTCCAGAGGGGGACAAAATGAAGACACTTTTGCAGAATAAAAAATTAGACTGGCATCAGACTTCTCATGAAAATCATGGAGGCTAAAAGACAATGAGATATGCTTTCTGGTTCTAATGGGAAAAGCATTTTCAGTCTAGAAGTCCTATCTGGTCAATCCTGTAACCCACAGGACAGAACAAAGACATTACCACACACACACATGGGCAGAACACAGATATCATTTTTCTAATGCATGGGCTAACTGACAATGCAGAAAGTTTACCTTTCACTCACCCTTCCTGAGGAAATTATTTGAAAATGTATCAAAAGAAGCTAGATAGTAAACAAAGAAGAACAAAAAAGATATGAAGTTCCAAAATCTGGATTCAGCCAAGAAGACCAAGGAACAGTCATCCTGTAGGTCAGATGTGCAGCCCATCTGGGGTCAATCAACCCAGGGAGGCAGTAGCAGACGGGGGAAACCAGGGATCCCTCCTCAGAGAAGGGGGTTCCACAGAACCCCTGGCCATCTTGGGTGCCAGGACACATGGGATAAGCTTAACACGGTGATAAAGGCAGACAATGCAAAGCCAACGATAAAGGAATACAATGCAAAGCCAACGCCAACATGCTTTAAGAAATGTATGTCGGGGGCGCCTGGGTGGCTCAGAGGGTTAAGCCTCTGTCTTCGGCTCCGGTCAGGATCTCAGGGTCCTGGGATCAAGTCCCGCATCGGGCTCTCTGCTCAGTGGGGAGCCTGCTTCCTCCTCTCTCTCTCTCTGCCTGCCTCTCTACCTGCTTGTGATCTCTGTCTGTCAAATAAATAAATAAAATCTTTAAAAAAAAAAAAAGAAAAAAAAAAGAAATGTATGTCGGAAAGGATAGATAATCCCAACACTCCACTTGCCCCTCAGTGAACAATATGTACTTAGTCCGCATAATGTAGAAACTTCGTCTTGATTTTCAACTATTAAAGCTATAAAGAACTCATGGGGTATTTGATTATGGGTTTAAAAAAAAAGAATGTTAAGTGTTAACCTCACTGAGAAGAATATAAAAGGAAAAGGGCAGATTGTAAAGAGAAGAAAGACAACGGGGACACCTGATTTGGGGTGCCGGTGAGCCCCACCTCACAGAGTGGAGAATCAAGAAAAACCATTCAAAGCTGGCATGACAAAGAGTGTGAAGTGTCAGCTGAACTGCTTAAAGTTCAGGACTCAATACCCAGGAATCAGGGGTAGGGACAGACCTGTTCTGGAAGATGGGAGTTAGGTGAGCTACGCGGTGAGGACAGGTGGATACCCTTATCATAGCGGCAAGTCAATAAACAGTGACTAAAAGTAATCAAGTAATAATAGTGCAAATTTAGATAAAAAGGAAAGGTATATTTTTTATTTGTTTATAAATCAAGATTTTCTAAAAGTGATGAGAGTTAACTGATTTTTTTTTTTCTGGTTTTTCTCACTGTGGTGATTCTATGGAATAGGACCCAGGTGGTGAGAAGATTTTTCACTACATACATTTCCACACTTTTCATTTTTGAAACATGTCAAGTGAACCACCTTTCAAATCATGAAATATGTTAACATCTAAAACATGAAAATATTTTCCTCAGCAACAAGGAGACAAGTACACCAGAGAAACAATTAAAAGATGTACAGAGGGTTCTTCCTACAGATGGTAGAAGTCATTACACAACTAGTACTTTTCATTAAAAACCTATGATTTTTTAACAATTGGGTATATCAATTTTTATTAAAAAGTTGAACACATAAAATAAACAAAAAGCGTCCGATGGAGAGAAAGCCTTCTTTAAGATGCCTTGAGGAGGAAGCAGCTGCCACATGAGGAAACAAAGAACAGACAACCCCTTCTGCAACCCCCCTGCCCCATTTTCTGCAGGGCTCCCTCCCCCTCCCAAGAGCGTCTCATACTAACAATGGAATTTCCAAGAAAAGATGCTCTAACATTAAAAATAACACATAAATATACTTCATGTGTTAAAGACTTAAGAAAAGTTAACTGACATGAGAGAACCTTAAAACTTCTGTGAGACAACAAACAGATGGCAGCCATTGCATTCCTCATCAGTAAAAGAAATGCAAGCCTGACGCTACTTTATCCATTTTTATAGACAATTTATGTGAATCATAATTACTCATAATTACTAACTGATGAAACTTCAAAATATGTCCAAAATAATGACCAAAAATACTTTTTCCTACAAACATGAGCTATGAAACTACTCCTGCTGAGAGCGGAAATCAAGAGCCCCCTCCAGCCCCATGAGCTGCACCAGGCTGGCCAAGTCACTCGTCCTCACTTCTTCATCTGTACAGTAAATTAGATAAACTCAATAATCCCTAAGATCCCTGCCAGCTCCCGCCACTTCGTCCACTTTCCATTTCAGGTCATGCACTAGAGAACATTTAGTAGAAAGGATCACCTAGTCGATATAGCTCATCCATTAACATCCAGATCTGGGAAGGGCTTGACCAGGTATAATCTGTCAATTGCATACGTTGACCTTGAGGGGAGTCGCTAAGCCTCTTTCAAAGTGCAGTCACTGAGTTCTAGTTTACATATTCAAGCAATCATCCGATGTGCAGGAAATACCGCATAACAGTTCCTGTCCTCGGACTGTTCACACTGTAGAAGGGGAAAGTGACCAGTAAATGGGAACAGCACAAGGTGAAAAGGGCTTTGATAGAATTAAGCCTATGGTGCTAATGGCACAGAGAATAATTAGCTCTGCTAAAAGTTGTATAAAGCGGGTAGGGAAGGAGAAAAGAGAATTATGAACTCTGTTTGGGATCCAAGTGTGATAAGTGAAGAAGAGATTCCACGCTAAATTTAGCTCTAGTCAAGTTTACTGAGATAGTGGACTCTGGTCCTAGCAGCCATCCCTGAACTACCTATGCAGCATTTCCATGTCAAATAGTGACTGAAAAGTTGAAGAAGAGGGACACCTCGGCGGCTCAGCTGGTTAAGCATCTGTCTTCAGCTTAGGTCATGATCTTACAGTCCTAGAATAGAGCCCCAAGCCGGGCTCCCTCCTCAGTGGGGAGTCTGCTTCTCCCTCTGCCATTCTCTCTTCCTCTGCCTCTCCCCCAGCTCATGTTCTATCTCTCTCTCCCTCTCTCAAATAAATAAATAAATAAATACACAAAATGTTTTTTAAAAATGTTTTTTAAAAATTTTGAAGAAAGTCCTGCAAATGCAGGACCTAACCTGGACATTCTGTCCAAGCTACTGATGGTGTGGTCATTTGACTAATTCCTTGCTTCTAGCTTCCATTTCTCCATGTGACTCTCATGACAAGCCAATACAAACTCTTACCTGCAATCTAGAAATCCTGCAAGAGAAGGATCTGAGGCCTGACATAATCTGCTCAAAGCAAACCTCCATGAGCTGGTGGCCCTCGTCATTGGGCTCCCATATGCATGCTTGTTTTTGAAATTTTTCATAATCCTTTTTTTTTTGGAAGATTTTATTTATTTATTTGACAGAGATCACAAGTAGGGAGAGAGGCAGGGATGCAGGCTCCCTGCTGAGCAGAAAACCCGATGCAGGGCTCAACCCCAGGACCCTGGGACCATGATCTGAGCCAAAGGCAGAGGCTTTAACCCACTGAGCCACCCAGGCGCCCCCATAATCCTTTTTTTTTTTTTTTTAAGACTCATTTATTTGAGAAAGAGAGAGAGAATCTCAAGCAGACTCCCCACTGAGCGTGGAGCCTGATGTAGGGCTTAGTCTCACAACCCTGAGATCACGACCTGAGTCAAAAACAAGAGTCAGACACTCAACTGACTAAGCCCACCCAGCATCCCTGAAAACTTTCTTAATTCTTAAAAAATCCTTAAAGTGTGTCTAAGGTGGACATTACATTCGTCAGTACATAGAATCTATCTTTTTTCCATTTGGGGGGAATTGTGTTCATTTTCATTATTTCTCAAGGTCATTTCTGGAGCTGTCCAAAAATCTTATTTACAGTATACTTTCCATATCCTGGAATCTAACTTCATTAATGCCAAGGAATTTGAGATCAAGGAAAGCTAAATACTCTCTCATCCATCAGTTATGTTACTCATCACCAACATTAACATCTAAAAATCCCAATGAGAAATTGGTCTGGACTGGAAACCAATTTCTTCATTAAAATGAAGCCAAAGTGAACAGATAAAAAGAAAATAAAAATTCAAGGCAGGAGCTTGATATAAAAATGATAGTTGTGTGGTTAGGTTTTCTGGAAATATACAAAACATATGAAAAATATGTATGTGGTTTTACTTTTTTTGGAAATGTGCAAAAAATATAGTTTGCTTAAATGACTCAGCTACCATTTTTGGGAAACACTATATATAAAATGTGCCCATCCCTAGAGTGTGGGTGTGTCCCTAGACTCTGTCCTTGATCCCCTCTGCTTTTATCTCTAAATGGGCTCCCTCTCAGAGACTCATCTACTATTTAAATGACTACAAATCTGTGTCTCCAACCTCTTAAGAATTCCAGGTCCAGGGGCACCTGGGTGGCTCAGTGGGTTAAGCCTCTGCCTTCGGCCCAAGTCATGATCCCAGGGTCCTGGGATCGAGCCCCGTGTCGGGCTGTCTGCTCAGCAGGGAGCCTGCTTCCCTTCCTCTCTCTCTGCCTGCCTCTCTGCCTACTTGTGATCTGTCTGTCAAATAAATAAATAAAATCTTTAAAAAAAAAAAAGAATTCCAGGTCCATATTTCCAGCTGTCTGTTCAGCTTTTCTCCCTAGACAGTCCACTTTAACCTCAGGATCAACTTGCTACAAGCCAAACTATCACCTTCTGAAAAAATGCAAATTCCCCTACTTCCCCTTCCGTGCCTCTTTTCCTAGTGCAATTCATTCTTCTTGCTACCCTAAGTCATCACTACTGAAACCTAAATCATGGCCACTCTTCCGTCTTGTCCAAGTGAGTGCCCGAGTTCATCAATCTTCTTGTTATAGTGTCTCTTTTTATTTATTTATTTTAAAATATTTTTTAAGATTTTATTTATTTGACAGAGAGATTGAGATCACAAGTTGGCAGAGAGACAGGCAGAGAGAGAGGAGGAAGTAGGCTCCCTGCTGAGCAGAGAGCCTGACTCGGGACTCCATCCCAGGACCCTGAGATCATGACCTGAGCTGAAGGCAGAGGCTTAACCCCCTGAGCCACCCAGGTGCCCCCTGTTGTAGTGTCTCTTGCGCAATCTCTTCTTTTAATTCACACAATCAAAACTCAAATTCAACAAACAACTCAGCACCAGAAAAAAAAAAAAAACAACACATAATCCAATTAAAAATAGACAGAGGACCTGAAAAGACATTTTTCTAAGTAGACCTATAGATGGCTGATCGACACAGGAAAAGATAGTCAACATCACTCATTATCAGGGAGATACAAATCAAAACCACAATGAGGTATCACCTTATACCTGTCAGAATGGCTACAGCCAAAAAACAATAACAAGTATTGATGAGGAAGCGGAGAAGAAGGAACCTTCATGTACTGTGTGTAAGAATGCACACTGATGCAGCCACAGTAAATGAAAGTACGGGGGTTCCTCAAAAAATTAAAAACAAAAATACCTGGGGTGCCTGGGGGGCACCGTCGGTTGATCATCTGACTCTTAGTTTCGGCTCAGGCCTGATCTCAGGGTGATGAGATCAAGCCTGGTGTGGGGCTCTGTGCTCAGCCCAAAGTCTGCTTATGCTTCTCTCTCCTTTCCTCTCTATCCTTACCCACCCACCCTTATGAAATAAATCAAATAAATCTCAAAAAAAAGAAAGTTTATATACCATGTTCCCATAATTCCATTACTGGGTATTTACCCAAAGAAAATAAAAACATTAATTTGAAAAGCTCTATGTGCCCCTATGTTAATAGCAGCCTTGTTTACAATAGGCAAGATATGGAAGCAACCCAAGTGTCCATCCATAGATGAATGGATAAAGAAGTGGCATATATATACAACGGAATATTAGCCATAAAAAAAAAAAAAAGGAGATCTTGCCATTCCTGATGACATGGATGGACCTAGAGAGAATTATGCTTTGTGAAATCAGAGAAAGACAAATGCCATATGATTTTATTTATATGTGGACTTTAAAAAAAAAAAAAACCCAAAACAAAAAAACACAAATGAACAAATAAAAAGCAGAAACAGACCCATAAATACAGAGAACAACTGATAGGTTCCAGTGGGGAGCGGAATGGGGGGGGTATAGGCAAAATGGGTGAAGGGGAGTGTAAGATACAGGCTTCCAGTTGTGGAAGGAATAAGTCACCAAGAAAAAAGGAACTGCACAGGGAGTGCAGTCCATGGTACTGTAATAATAGCATGGCACTGTGACACATGGTAGCTATCCTTATGGTGGACACAGAGGAACGTATAAACTTGACCAACCATTACGCTGCATACCTGAAACTAATGTAACACTGTGTGTCTACTACACTTTAATGAAAAAATAAAAAACTTGAGAAACTCGAATTCAAACTCCTATCAGCTCGTTCCGCCTCTCCCAACTCTGCTGTCATCTCTCGCAGCTTCCCGGAGAAGGACACCAGATCCATCTCTCTGACACAGGCTCTCATGACATCATTCCCAGGCTCGAGCTCTTCCAGTGACCTCCCAGCTTCCCCACGGGATGAACAAGGCCACCCACCGTTTAACCTTCCAGACCAGCATTCCTGCTTCCCCGCTGCCATCAAACCTTTGCACACGCACTGCCAGCTGGAATGCTTTCTACGATTCAGTTCGGTAATATCTATTTAAGTCTTTAAATCCTTTGCAGCTTGCCTCTCAGTTGAAGGCATAAATACACGCAGAATACGAGAGACTGGAATGGAAAGGGAGCCAAGTGGGAGCTTACTGGGTACTGCAGAGAATATAAAGATTTGCAGCACGTCCAAACTTCTGAAAAAAAGATGCACCCCAATTTCCAATCAAAATAAGTCATACACCTCTTGGGGAGAAATAACCCTATTAGAGGCTGACTGCTGCCCATATCGTTAAATAAGTATCTCTGAAAAGGCACATAAAACTTCATTGTTTTCTCCATTAAATATTAAACTCACTCTCAAAAATGATGACCACCTAATGGGAGTCAACTCATTTTATTACAGTTCAAATAACCTTTGATCTTTAACCTTTATCTGCATGTCTGTCTGATTTTTAAAGACAGATTCTTATCTGAAATGTTTGGGAATTTCGCTTTAAAGAAGTAACCTAACTAAGATGAACTTTCAAAGATCCTTCAAATTCCTTAATTCCCCCAGGGTTAACTGTCTCGCACGGCTCCTCTAGTAATTATGGGAAGGACCGGGCCAAATGCATCTTTACCAAGGCTTCTGGAAGAGGTCCACAAGTTAGTTGAGCAGTTCCAGGTAACTCAAGCTCTCTAGTGAAGACTTCTGCTGCTGCTGCGGAAAGAGCTGTTGTATCAGAATTCTCACCACTGTTCTGGAAGAGCAATGCAATGTTTGCCAAACACGATACAGGCCATCTAAGAATTATTTCACCATCTTCATATTAATCACCACAGCATTCTCTAATTAACATCTTATTTAAGATGAACAAGTACCACATGCCAGGAAATACATCTGAAATTCATCTTAGCCTGGCTTTAAAACGCAACAATATGTGTTGTGTGTTGCTCTGTGATTAACGGGACTAAGAACAAACGAACACCTTTCTTGGCAACCCACGGATGAAAGATTAGAAAATCCTGGAGAACACACCACTCCATTTCCCCCCATACACAAAGAATGGGTAATAAGCCTTGAAATCATCACGGTGCATGGTGGGGGTGGGGGTGGGTGAGAGTCTCCGCATACGGCATAAGACAGTACCACGGCACCACTGTGAAGCTATGAGGTATGGGGCAGAGATGACCATCTGTCTTCTGCCACCCTGAGTAACAGTTCACAGAATGAGAGGAAAATGTACCCCCATCAATGAAGACACAAAGAGAAGATATGAGTGTTTCTCCTCTCCTCGAAGGCAGACAGACATGGATGTTTTGGGGGGCTAGGTGCGTTTCTCTGTGCCAGGTGTATCCTAGCATGCTCTTTTTTTTTTTTTTTTAAAGATTTTATTTATTTATTTGACAGAGAGAAATCACAAGTAGGCAGAGAGGCAGGCAGAGAGAGAGAGAGAGGAGGAAGCAGGCTCCCTGCTGAGCAGAGAGCCCGATGCGGGACTTGATCCCAGGACCCTGAGATCATGACCTGAGCCGAAGGCAGCGGCTTAACCACTGAGCCACCCAGGCGCCCCTAGAGTGCTCTTAACAGGTAGTCCTTTCAAGAATATCCAAATAAAATTATTTTAACTATTCTCATGGGGATGTAACGCACATAACCTAAACGTTAACAGGAATAAAGGATAAATATGAACAAGTACTAGGATTTACTAGGATTAAATTAAATTTCATGGTTACAAGCAAATAAATGGCTAGGGCAGTTAAGGATCCTCCATCAGACTGTGAGCTCCTTGAGGCCAGAACCCTCCTCCTCATATCTGATCCCCATTTCCTAGCTTGGTGGCGACATGTAGTAGAAGAATAAACAATCTAATGTTCTTCTGAAAATTTTTAGGAGATATCATAAAAGTATTAAATCACTACATCATAAAAGTATTGTATATGCTGCTATTTAAATATTACATAACAGCATTCTGATCATTTTAAAACATCATATGAACTATGTAGAGGATCCAGTGTAGTCTTTTAAGACAGTTAAAAACATCCCCAATCTTCCTTCATTTGTTCATCCAAAAAATATTTACTGAGCACCTACTGTGTATCATGCAATCTGCTACTTTAATAAAAACAACCAAGACTTGTGTGATATTTACCTTCTCAGAATAGTCTGGTGGTTGCTAACAATGAAGCAAATGAACAATCACAGTACAATGGAGAAGTACTATAATAAAGATGACAGGCGGGGCATAGCAGACAGAAAGACACAGCACCTAACCCAGACTTCACAGGTCAGAGAACACTTTCCTCAAAGAAGCCACATTTATAGTAGAGAACCACAGAGGTTAGTGAGGCTTTGCCAGGTAAAGCGGGATCTCCTGTACAGGTGACAGCTCAGAGACAAGGCGTGGAAGTAAGAAGAAACATGGCTGTAGGCTACACAGAGCCCGTGGGAGCTGGGGCTGGAGCCGATGGGTAGAGACTGGTAAGGCTGGAAATAGGAAGAGAAATCTGATTATGAAGGACCCTATAAGCTATGGTGGGGGTTGGGTTTTAGCTGTATGCAGCTACTGTAGTTTCTGAGGCCCAGGCAGGGGAGGTCACCTCCTCAGATCACCCCTGTTGTAATATGGTGACTGCATGAGATCAGTGGTTCGCAGAGCCTGGTGCTTGGATCAGCAGCCTCAGGAACCCCTGGGAATATGTTAGAAATAGAAACCCTTGGGCCCGACTGTAAACCTACAGAATCAGAAACTCTGAGGGTAGAGCCCAGAAGTCTGTGTCATTGTGTTGATTTTGAAGATTTTCCTTATTTATTTGAAAGAGAGAGGGTGAGAGAGAAAATGCACGTGGGGGAAGGGACAGAGGGAGAGGAAGCAGACTCCCCGGAGGAGCAGGGAGCCCAAGATGGGGCTCCATCCCAGGACCGCGGGATCATGACCTGAGCGGAAAGGCAGCTACCCAGCCAACTGAGCCACACAGGCACCCCAGAAATCTGCGTTTTAATAAACCTTCCAGGTGATTATTATGCATTGGATAGAGATGGTAGCTGAGAATAGGTGGGATAACCCAGAGAAGGTGTAACAGAGAAGAGAAGAGGACCAAGGAGAGCCCTGGAGAGCACCAGTGTTTAAGAGATGGGCAGAGGTCAGAAGAATGTGGGACTGTGGAAGCCAAAGGCAGGCCCTCGTTGGGTCAAGTCAGTGAAATCAGGTAAGTCAAGGACTGAGAAGCATTTCTCTTGGATTCAGCATGAGAAGGTCATGGGTGACTCTGGTGAGAATAGTCTTATTGGGATGGGGCTTAAAGCCTGACTGTGGTGAGGTCAGAGACCACATAACAGCCCGAAGAGGACAAGCAGCAAGGGAGAGTATTCTTAGGTTGTAGAAGACTTGCCCACGTTCAGATGACCGTGAACAGGAGCCAACAGAGGGAACAGTTGGAGGGTGAACTCTGTAAGGAGGCAGAAGGGAATGTGATCCGGGAACTGGGAGCACGGGGTCAGTCTTGGACAAAACCAGAGTCACAGCATGAGGAAGGCAAAGATGGGTGTGGGTGTGGGTGCGGGTGTGCTAGGGAGAGAATTCTCATCTGAGTGCCTCTTCCTGTCAAACAAGGGGAAAGGTCCTCTGCTGAGATGGGGGGAGGGAGTGCTCAGAGTCCAGACATGGCTCCATCAGAGGGGGCAACACTGAAAAGTGGGAAATGAGCTGGGAGAGGGAGTCCCTGGTCCCCAGGAGACACGATGGGACATAACCAGTCAGACAGCAGGGGGATAGAGGTAAACATATGGACTAGAGATGTTATGGAAGTAGAATTAGTAAGAACTGTTGATTCGTACGTTACAGGAAGTAAGAGGAATGTATCTAGCTACAGAGGGTTGGTCTACACAAGGTGTAGAAGATGGATGGAAGGTGTCCATTCACGGACACATCAAGCAGGCTTCCTGATCTGTGAAAGGGGTAATACTACTTCTTTCACATATGGCCCCTGGAAATGGCTGATGGGAAAATACCCATAAAGACTGAGTCTGCTATTCAAGAGAGCGCACAGCAAGTGGTAGCCATCGTCATTATTTTGTTCTTACAGAAGAATGCTGCGAATAGAATAAGCACTCATATTTGTTGGACGATGACTGAATGAATGAACAAATGAAAGAAGATGGGTCTGAATAGATTCTAGGACAATGTATGTTCACCAATGAGACTATGATAGTTATCACAGTGGCTTTCTTACTCTGTTTATTTAGTGGAATGGGGGGGGGGCTTTTATCTATAAGATAGGTTTGCAGTGTAGACGAGTAGTTAAAGAAATGAATCATGGTATCTCTCCTTTACTTAAATCCTATCTCCTTGCCTAGGGGATACAATATGTAATCCAATGCCATTCCCTCATCCCAATACTCCTGAGACACACCCTGGGCAAGCTGCCCGGACTGCTTCTAGCCCCCTCCTACCCTGCTCCCATCTTCCCCTCTCCGCAGAGCCTTGCCCGCCCGCTTCCTCTTCTTATCTCTCTCCACCTCCCTTCCAGATCCCGTGTCTCTGCTGCACCAGGCACTCATCGCCAAACATTTCAAGTGTATGATTCAGTGGCATTAATTATATTCAGTGTTGTGCAACCATCACCACTATCTATTTCCAAAATGTTTTCATCACCTCCAAAAGAAGTTCTTTACCCATTAGGCAATAACTCCCTCTAGCCCAGCTTCTTCAATCTGCTATCTGTCAAGGGCAGGGACTACTGTCTGTCTGTATGCATCTGCCTATTCTACAAAGGTCATGTTAAGTGGAATCATAGGGTATTTTTCCTTTTGTGTCTGACCTCCCATTCTTAGCATAACGTTTTCAAAGTTCACCATGTTGTAGCCGCACCAGAACTTCATCTCTTTTTATGGCTAGTATTCCACTGTACGGACGTACCGCGTTTTGTCTACCCATTCATCTGTTGATGGACACTTGGGTTGTTTCCACCTTTTGGTGGGATGGTGAGTAACAGGATGCTATGAACATTGGCATATGTGTATTTGTTTACATTGTTTTCAATCTTTTGTATATGCCTAGTTGTAGAATTACTGGGTCATACCATAATTCTATGTTTAGCCTTTTGTTCTCAAAAATTTCCCACTTACTGGAAGACCCTGATGTGTTACTTGCTCATCTTCCCCCCACTTCCTGCTGGACTCTCTCCCTTGAGAATCACTCCAGGACTTAGCTCACATGTTAAGACCGATTGAGGTCTGGCCCCTCTGTCTCCCGTTCCTAACACCTTCCCCTCCTCTCCTATGCTCTGACCACAGAGAACCCATGTGATTTAGTGATGGCTATGCCTCTGTACATGCCAACCCTGCCCTTTCTTTCTCTCTTTTACATACTCTCGCTAGAAGAAATTGTTCAAGTCCCTCTGGTCACCCACAGCACCTGCTATCCACCAAAAGGGCACCAATTATCACCATTCTGAATTGTTCAAAAGGATAAAATCCACTCTGGCTACTCTCGCCTCACACGCCCCGCCATCAACCAAGCCTGCACTATATAAAAGCTCAAGAAAGTCTGAAAACAAAACTTCATTGGCATGAAATTTCAAGGCCAAACAGACTAAAGGAAGTTTCATCTAGTTAGTGCAATGAAATTCTAGTGTAAAAATGTGCTTTTCATTATTAAAACATTACAAAACACCATAGTCCACATTTTCTTTCCCTGGGAATGTCTCAAGCAGAGTGATTAAATCTAATTTAAACCTTTTTTTATTATGAAATATAGAATAATGCATAACAGGACCTACATGGCTTAATGAATTAATATGAAAAATGCCAATGACCGACCTCCTAATACAAGAACTAGAATATCGCCAGCCCCCAGAAGCCTTCAATATGACCCTTCCCCTAACAACCTCTTTCTTTCAGGCAACAATATTTAAGAGGGTCTCTATATCTTTGAAAAATAGAGTTCCGGGGCGCCTGGGTGGCTCAGTGGGTTAAAGCCTCTGCCTTCGTCTCAGGTCATGATCCCAGAGTCCTGGGATCGAGCCCCGCATCGGACTCTCTGCTCGGCAGGGAGCCTGCTTCTCTCACTCTCTCTCTCTCTGCCTGCCTCTGCCTACTTGTGATCTCTCTCTCTCTGTGTGAAATAAATTTAGAAAAAAAAAAAAAAGAAAGAAAAAATAGAGTTCCATCTTAGGCAACTAAAAGTTTATCAAAGAATAAAGCGAAGTTCTGGCTGTCATGCATGGGCTCTCACGGCATATCATCAACAAATGTGTTGGGTAGTAGTTGGTGTTAGTGTCACAGATCTCTATTTTACATCCTCTTCTGTTCCACCTACCAAACAGTAACAATTAAGTTTAATTAAATGGCATAGTTTAAGTCTTTGGTAATTTCACCTTGGCTTTCATAGATTCCGCTGGGGGAAAAAAAAAAATCTATGGTTTGCTTATTTCTTTCCAAAAGACAGGATATAACAGCTCTGTATGTACACATGTGTGTATGTACGTATATATGTTAGCTCTGTCAAAATATAATTCACATACCATACAATAATTCATTTTAAATATACATTTAAGTATACAATTCAATAATTTCTAGTAAATGCTCAGAATTATGCAACCATCACCACAATCTACTTTTATACATTTCACCACCCCAAAAAGAAACCGCTTACCTATTAATATAGGTCCATCTATAGGTCCTATATAATATAGGTCCCATCTCCCTCCAGTCCCCTAGCCCTAGATAAACACCAGTCTACTTTCTGTCTCTATGGATTTTCCTATTCCACACATTTCACATAGATGGAGTCATACAATACGTGATCTTCTGTGTCTAGCTTCTTTCCCTTATAGTGTTTTCAAGGCGCATCCATGTGGTGGCCCATATTGGTTCTCCGTCCTTTTTATTTCTCAATAATACTGCATTGAATGGATATACCACATTTTGTTTATCCATTCATCAGTGAACGGACTGGGTTAACTGTTAACGGTTTGGGTTGGTTCTATTTTCTGATCATTCTTAATGTTGCTATGAACATTCGTGTGCAAGTTTTGTTTTTTTTTAAGATTTTATTTATTTATTTGACAGACAAAGATCACAAGTAAGCAGAGAGGCAGGCAGAGAGAGAGGAGAAAGCAGGCTCCCCGCCAAACAGAGATATGGGGCTCGATCCCAGGACCCCAGGATCATGACCCGAGCCTAAGGCAGAGGCTTAACCCAATGAGCCACCCAGGCACCCCCATGTGCAAGTTTTTATACAGATGTGTGTTTTCACACTCTGAAGGAATGAAATTTCAGGTATGTATGGTAACTCTGTTTAAGGTCTGCCAGACTGTTTTCCAAAGGAGCTGAACTATTTTCCATTCCCACCAGTGGCATAGGAGGGTTCCAATTTTTTCACATCATCAGTAACACTTGTTACTATCGGTCTTTTTGATGATAGCCACTGTAGCGAGTTTGAAGTAGTATCTTACTGTGATTTTGATTTACATTTCCCTGGTGGCTGATGATGTCCAACATCTTTTCCTGTACTTTTTGGCCAACTTGCAAAGTCTAACTCCTAACTCTGGGTTTTTCAGAGATTCCCTTTTTCAGATGGAGGAAGTCCTCCCTATCCCTAGTTTATTGAGTATTTCTAGCATAGATGAGTATTGCATTTTATCAAATGCTTTTCTGCCTTTATTGAGATGATCATGCAGTTCTTGATACCAGCTGTTTTTGTTGATAAATGATTTTTCATACTTATGAAATCTCTACAATCCAATGAATGTGTAATGCATTTCATATTTTATTAAAGGGCTCAGATTTAAATTATTAACTATAAACTCTAAAAACTATATCTACAACAAAAATTATGGAGAAGCATATCATTAATATATTTATCTTGGAAGAAAATTCACTATGAACTCTATCTAGGTCTTTTTTGAATGGCAGAAACCATGGCAAGTATATGTGTTTTTCTTCTATCAGCCTAACTTCTGTGGTCCTACTTTCTCAAACTACATCTTTGGCTACTTCCATTCTTTAGAACAGCAATCCAAATACACACTTAGAGCCTATGGAATGCTCTGCATAAGCCTAAATTACACACAATTTTCTATACATGAATATTTCAGAAAGCAATTCAAATAAAATATAAATGGTTTCAATCAGAGGATGTGTGTGCAACCTTCAGACAACCAAGTCCATACAATATGAAAGAGGGCAACAAAAAGTAGCTACACTGTTAGTCACATATACTTCAGCCAAATGGTTTTCAGTAAAAATCTGTGGCTAACCTTTTAAATCAGCTAACTACCTTCTAATATCTAATACAATCATTTAGAGCAGCAGGGGTTGTCTCCATGATGGCCCACAATCATGTTGTCAAAATACGTGTACACAGATAATGACCCATTCCCTCCCCTGTAAAATTCAAGGCTTAACTCTGAATGCCACATACTGTGCAGAAATGTCTGACAGATGCTAAAAACATGAAAAGTATATATACCAGTACAAAGTAACACACCTCCAAACTAACCAATGTACATGCTGAGGTTTTGGAAACTACACTGGCTCGCAGGGCTGCTGCCATCTAGGGAAGGAGCTAGAATTTCAAGATCAGAAAAAGGCTTGGTGAACATGTGTTCTACCATGTCAGAAGAGAAACGTGTTGGAAGGAGCTCTCTCATCCTGTGAGATCTTATGAAAAGAAAGCCTCCATAACATGAAGAACATTTCTGCTGTTTATCCTCAATGTTCATATTCAACCACTGAGTCTTAAAATACAACGAAGCAAAAAAGATACCATGATATTAAGGTAATTTCAACTATATCACCTAAAATCAATTTGGGGGGCAAGTTCTACCTGCAAGGTGTTAACTAAATCACACGTTTTCTCAAAAAAAAAAAAAAAAAAGTTACTACATCATCTACTTAGTTGCATAGTCTGTATCCCCAACATAACCCTAAGACACAAACTACAAAGATTCAGACTTTTTTAGTTCCTATTTAATTATCCTGAGACTTCCCACACCCTGGGTGTCACCAGAATTGGAATTTAACTCTTTTGGATGCAAACAAGCAGAGGTGCTTCCAAGCTTAGAGCTCTCTACAGGAACAGGGTCTGGTCTAGGCAGAGGACACACTTCCTTCTTCAACCCCCGAGATCAGGATCCTGACTCACTGGGATTGCACTACCCGAAATGCAGTGACCAAAAGGGACTCTTCTTCCACAAAACACTGCACTAATTCTCCAGCATTCAGCTTTTCCACTTGAATGGAATAAAAACCCTTTTGAGAACAACAATTACAATCCCCCCATTTTTTTCTCAGGCGCACTATTGGACTTCTTAGTGCATGCACAATGCAAATAAGGCAAGCTTCCTTTCACAGGGTGATTAATATGCAAAGACAGCCTGCTTTTTTAGTAGGATGTGAAGAACCACCAACAAGCCTTTCTAAACCCAGAGGTTTCTACAATTATTTCCACTGTTTATTTTTAAACAGAAGATTACACAATAACGCCAAGCCTTTAGCTCCAGATTGCCAATATTTTGTAAACAATGACAAGTTAGATTTTTAAACCCTTTGTTTCATATTTAAAGCTATGGTCAACTATCGATTCTAATATATTAATTTTTTCCCCAAATTTAAGAAACCCAATTTGTATGAAGCAAGATTCAAGCTCTACATTCTTTTTAAGAAACTACACTTCATTTTTTAAATAGTGAATGATCTGTCTAGCATGTGCCTTTTGAAAGCTTGTAACTTTTAAGATTCACTATAAATTCCAAAATAAGACTAAGAAATTACATCATTATGGTACTTCCTCCAGCTTATGTGCACCTTTATAATTCTTGTGACTTTTCCAAATTATTCTTAAATTCAACATAAGGCTTTGTTTTGATAGAAAATTAAATGAAATCTCTTTAGTAAAGTTTATCAGATGTAATGCTACAAAGAAAACAGAATCTTTGCACTACAAATTATGTCCATGTGACATCAAATCTCAATAAAATAACTGAAGAAGCATTTCCAATCACACATTTCCATGGTGTTTTTTTGTTAAAATTTCCGAGAAAATGTCAAGTACTGGATATGAGGTTAGACCTGCCTTAATAAACACCTCGCTTGTCACAATATTCTTGTTTTTGCCTATTTCTAGCTACAAAGTCTCACGAACAGGTTCTAATCACATAACTGCCCAATATTTCCCAATGTTTCAAAAAAACAAGAAATCATCAACGATTCAAACATTTTGCTCTGGATATGAACTTTTTTAATCCCTGTAATAAATATTAAGATGTAAATTTGACTTTTATGTTCTTCTTAAAGAAATCCTCTATAGCGACAGTTTTAAGATAAGATGTCACATACAGATGAGACTTCAAATTTAATTTTAGTGAAAATATTTCAAGAACAGATGTAGGTCAATAGTGATTATGGTTCACATCAAACCCATCCTCTTGCCAGCAGCCCCTGGTCCCAGCACATATGACTCTGTCTACCAATGAGGAACCAGCCATGACATCTGCGTACCATCAGTTTCTGCCCCCAGGAGAGATACTGCCATCATTTCGGGGACATCAGTAAATCATTCAGGATATTTTTGTTTCCTTGTGAAGTTCTAGGGTCCTACCAGTCCAAGTCACTCACACACCTGGGGTCTCCAGACAGCATGAGATACATAACCAGCCCCAAATGTCAAATTGCATGTTCACTGTAGGCTTACGTTGTTTTCTTTTGTAACAACTTTTAAATTCTAATTGAAAAAATTCACAACAAAAGAGAAAAAGAACTGATTTATTTGTTCTAGTCTATAAATAAGTAAAAGAGATGAAAGTGAAGACCAAATTAACAATGGAACTCATCATTTTAAATTTCTCATGCTGAGTTTGCTAAAAGAATGTAATTTTAAACTCACTTATCACAAACAAAAACTTTTAGAAATGCATACATAAATTATTGAAATGATTACCCATATTTAAAATTTATGTTTTCTGAAATGTCCCACACTATACATTTATTGTTATTGTATTTAAATAAAGTAATTTAACTGTCTGACTTTGTGATAGCTATTCTCTTAATATTGCACAGGACAGCAGCAATATAACACAGAATAATGTATTGATTTACCTCTCAGTGACTTCAGAAGGATCTACTGTGCATATCTCTAGAAAACCAAATAATAAATGATCATTTGGGTTTCTTATTTATAAATAAAATTACAATTAGATACCCAAATCAATTAATGTGCAAAATGTTTATCTCCTAAAAAAAAAAAAAAATCCCCATATCTAACTTAGCGGTGAAGAAGTATTTTAAAAACAATAAAAATATTCTTTTTATGAGAGGGGAGGAAGGAGAATAAACTGTCTGCATGACCAGTTATCTTAATTGAGTCTGACCGATAATTTAAATTCTGATTCCAAAGTCAATTTAGCTCAAAATGACCTCAAATTGTAATCTAGGGCAGTTAACAGACTCATTTTCAATCTCTTATCTTCAAAGAATACCACATGATGTCCCTTTTTTGCTTCATTATGACAGATGGCTTTCTTTAATGAAAATTTTAAATTTTAAACATGTCATGCATAACTTTAACTTACATACACAAAACCAGAGAAAGGAATAAATAACTCTTCGTTATCTTTTTCCGACATTTCAAGGTTGTTTTTGGTGTCATTCCAAAGGAATAAATATTATAAATGTAACCAGAAACAATTTAAAAAGTGATCTAGAATTTTTTACAAAGCTACTGAATGCATTCATCTTGTATCTTCAACTCGCAGCCCAACTACATGGAACACTGGAGTTATTCCATAAATCCTGGAATTAAGTGACTGTTTCTAATAAATGTTCTTGCTATCCAACAAGGCTGGGATGCAGCCATTTGCAAATGTGTTCATGAAACTGCTCTTATTCTAGTTCTCAGCGTCCCTGCCAAGCCCTGTCTTTATATCCAAGAAATGTGGGATCTCAGGCCACCCACCCTGGAATCTTTTGAGGACTTCTTAGTTGAGAAAAGATTCTTCAACACAGAATAGGTTCTTCACAACGGGTCCTAAGTCCCTGAGTTGTCAATTCCCTTGAAATTAAGGTCTTTTCTTAGGAGGCACCCCTGGGACATTTGCTTTTTCCTTTAAGAATTCTGCAAGCTTCTTTAAATCTCGAAAATTCCATACTGAAACATGTGAGTGAAATGTTTCAAAGATGTGCTCTGGCTCAAAGCAATTATGAACCCTGAGAGAGACGGGCCATCAGAAGGTTCTCACAGCCTCCTTCAGAATGAAAGCTAACAGCCCTTCTATCACCACTCCCTCTCATACCACTAACTTCAACTGAACACACATGCACCCAACTGTAAGCCGCAGGAGGGTGGGGCCATGTATCTCTTCTCCCACCCTGAATTCTTCTTCAATCCAGGAAGAGACTGAATTTTTATTAGCTGGAGAAGTTCAATCACAGGGAATCTGCTCTTGGGGAATGCCCGCCATTGCTGAGGGCAGAAACCCTTCACTGAAAATAGAGGGATCCCATGAAATCTCAACTAATGGATAAAATACTCTCAAACCATTCATCTCAGAGTAAGACAATAGTTTGACTTAGACCCCCCCCCCCCCGCCAGGCTGCAAAATGCTGGCTCCCTTAAACTGACCGGCCCAAGAGAAAATGCAGTTGCTGAGTGAAGGTGGGTGCCCCCCACCCAACAGGTCAGCCACAGTGAGGTCCACCCACACAAAGATTCCCCACAGCTTTCCAGTGCCTCGCTCCCAATTCCTAATAAACAGCTAAGGGCCATTATAATTTGAGAAATGAAATGATATGAGACACAAGAGGAGATATAAAACAGACAATAAAGGGAAATTCAGAGGATAAAGAGAGAATGCAGCAAGCAAGAAAATTTTTCTAAAATACTTGGAGAAGGGGCACCTGGGTGGCTCGGTGGGTTAAGCCTCTGCCTTCTGCTAGGTCATGATCTCAGGACCCTGGGATTGACCCCCCGCATCAGGCTCTCTGCTCAGCGGGGAGCCTGTTTCTCCCACCCCTGCCTGCCTCTCTGCCTAATTGTGATCTCTCTCTCTCTCTGTCAAATAAACAAATAAAATCTTTTTTTTTTTTAAAGATTTTATTTGTTTATTTGACAGAGATCACAAGTAGGCAGAGAGGCAGGTGGGGAGAGAGAGGAAGCAGGCTCCCCGCTGAGCAGAGAGCCCAATGCGGGGCTCAATCCCAGGACCCTGGGATCATGACCTGAGCCTAAGGCAGAGGCTTAACCCACTGAGCCACCCAGGTGCCCCTAAACAAATAAAATCTTAAAAAAAAAAAAATACTCAGAGATATAAAAGATGCTCAGACAATAAAACGGAACTCTTAGGCATTAAAAATATGTTAGCAAAATAGAAAATTCAATATAAAATGGGCAAGAAGCCGATAAAACCTCCCAGAAAGTAAAGGGTAAGAGGTTGGAGGAAAAAAGAAATGAACGATAGGAAAGAGAAGACACCCACCCAATAGAGCAATCTAACTTCTGAATAAGAACTCCAGAAAAAAGAGAGAGAAACCAGATATTAATATATCAGATAAATAATGTAGAAACATTTCCTGGCACAGAAAAATGTGAATTTCCACAGCAAAGTGGCCCACTGAGAATCTATCCCCATAAATAAAAAAACAGACCTACAACAAGGCATAGCATTGTGAAATTTCAGAATACTGTAGATAAAGGGAAGATCCTAAGATCTTCTAGAGGAGAAATAAGCAACTTTCATACAAAACATCAGAAATCAGAAGGCACTAGACTTCACAAATGCAACAGTGAAAGGTAGAAAACACAGAGTAACATCTTCAAAATTCTTGGGAGACAAAAATTTTCAATCTAGAGAATTGAATACCAGGCAAATATAAATTAACTGCGGCAAGCCTAGACGACTGAAGAATGAGAGAAAGATCTAGGATATACGTCCCCTGAAGATGAAAGAAAATAGCCATGTTTGAGCACTGTTAGCAGAAATTTACACATTAGTCTGACAACAAATTAGTGATAGGTATATAGAAAACCATGCAAAGGAAAAAACTGATGCCATCATAAACTTCAGGAAAGACAGAAAGTTATATAAAAAAGATATATTAAAAAGTTATATAAAAAAAGAAAAGTTATATAAAAGAAAGTTATATAAAAAAGATATAAAAAATTATATAATTGCTCAAGGCTCAGCTGTGAATATTTACATGGTCATAGTAATGTAAACATTAAATATTGTTTAAATCAAAAATAGAAAAATTATTATATGAGGACACCAGGGTAAAGGAAATAAGGAGGTGGGAAGTACGTAAGAGAAAAATCAACAAATAATGCCTGAAACTAAAAAAGTAAGAAAGTAAAAATATGGAGATTCAAAAAATATAGAAACAACTAAATGGGTAGAAAGTGGTTGTTCGGGGGAATGGAAATCAGAGGTGGGAAGAACAAGGGAAGGGTACGGAGGGGTCCTAAGGGTCAGGGCAGGGGACTAATGCTCTGTGTTTCAAGTTTTATAAAATGATTTAACCTTTTAAACAACGTGGACATGACATTTAAAATTTAAAATGTGAATTTAAATTATAAGAAAAAAACTGAATTTAAGAAAGGGAGGAATGACAACAAATGAATTCCAGTTGCTTGAATAGTTAAGATCTTTAATCTCAATATGTACTTACTATAACTTGGTGGAGAAGAGAGAAATTTGGGGGAGAAGAGAGAAAAAGGGTGACACAACTTTTCTCTCTCTTTTTTTAAAGATTTTATTAATTTATTTATTCAACAGAGATCACAAGTAGGCAGAGAGGCAGACAGAGGGGTGGAGGGGAGAGGTGGGGGGAAGCAGGCTCCCCGCTGAGCAGAAAGCCCCATGCGGGGCTTGATCCTGGGACTCCAAGATCACGACCTGAGCTGAAGGCAGAGTCCTTAACCCACTGAGCCACCCAGGTGCCCTGACACAACTTCTCTTAATGGTAAATAAATAGCTGTGGAATTCAAACCAAGCTGAGAAGCTATATTTAACAAGGTCATTCTATAAGAATGAAACATGAAATCTCCTTTGTCCTAAATCCTTGGGGATTAGAATGTCTCATGATTGAATTTTCCATATGAGCAACACTATTTATACCACCTCTTTCATTCCAATTTGCCACTGGTGAAGACAATGGTATCTACATTTATTTTGTTTTATGTTTGCAACCATATGGAAACTTCTTGAAATCATACTTCCTTCGATACCTAGCAAAGTGCTGAACACCAAAGACGTATGCTCCATAAACTAATCCATACAAGTGTTGCCGCTGCTTGAATGGGCCAGAGTTGTCTCTTCCAAATGAGGTTTAATTATGAACACCCACTATTTATGTTACACTGTGTTATAGACAATCCCTTGGCATTTTGGGATATAAAGAGCTAGTTTTTCAGTTGAATACTAAATGGCTGAGACTGACATGTTTTTTGTGTTCTTGAATCTGTTTTTCCTAACTTTTCCATCCATTGAAGTTATTATATCTTACTATCAATGTACCTATACCTAGCAGTCATGTTTCTTTGATTCTAATCTAAGAGCCCTTCTAAACGTGGTAGAAGGAAATTGGAAATTAATTGAGAAAATATGCACTCTTTCCGGAAAAAAAAAGGGGGTGCTAAAGGGCTTCCCTATCAGTCAAATGCGTACAATTAAATTTGGGATATCTATTTTGGCTATCCAAAGGCGCCTTTCCCTCACTTCTTCATTCTTTCCCCTTATTCTTCATGCTTCATGTTCCAAAGATTTAAGGTTGCCAGCAAATGACTTCCAGATTAATGAAGTGTCACCAATATGATCTTTAGCAGCAACCATTATTTAAGTACACTAAATTTTATGGCTCTACCAATATGGTGAATTGACAGATTTAATATTAACCCTATGCAAATATAAATCTATATAAACCAATTTATTTTTTAAAATTCTCCTTTTTTCAGAACCAAGATCTACTAGACTTTGCTGCCATGGGAGCTGAAACAGCTAAGCCATTGGCTGTGGTGTTTCTAACTCAGCCGCAATTCATGGTGATCCTGAACTGTCAGAGAATGGAAACTAAATGGGAAAAAATGTGATTCTAATTATAATCAATACTTAAATCCAACACTAATTGTACACCCCTTCAACTGTGAACTTTAACAGAAAAAGGGAAAATGGGGGAAAAAATGACTGAGCTTACTGTGTGCCAGACAGTTGCATAAATTACCTCATTTCGTCCTCACAATAACCCTATTAGGGGGGTATTATTATTCCTGTTTCACAGAGAAATGAACTGAGCATAGGAGACATAAAATAACTGGCTCAAGGTCATGGAAAGCACGAGAGCGGCCCTACAAGATGCCAAGTTTGATGCCAAAGGCTCCCGAGTCGCCCCCTACAGAACGCATTGCTCAACAACACCAAAAGGAGACTGTAAATTAAGAAAGGAAGATAAATTGTATTATAACTCAGATTAGAGAGCCTGCACTGGATTCGCATCTTCTCATGTTCCTGACAGCCGTGACCAAGTTGTACCCTGAAACCAGTTCTCATACAGCAATTGCAGCTTAACTAGCGATTGGCAGCATCTCACAGAGACAGAAGGGATACTCGCAGGCAGCACGAGTAAAAGAACATCAGTAGTCAGTCACGCCCGTGTCCACTCTTGTGCCGATCTGGTAAAAACGACCCATCTACACTGTGACAAACTGAACAAACTTCAAAAGATGTTGCTCTCAACAAACTTTTTTAGAGGTGTAGAATGAAAGTATGAATATCATGGGCAGTGATGCAAAGGAAAACAAAACTGTCTATAATGCATCGCCTGCCGTGATGAATGAAATCCCTGGGGAGAAAACCCTCTTAACATTATTCACTTCCTCTCAGATGAGCCCATCTCATTGTCCTTTGCAAGGTTTGTTCATCGCCTGGGTCTTTCCCTTTGTACAGATACATGTGCCCAGATGGCCCCCCGGTGTGAAGCCTTCCCCCAACCCAACACCCCATTCTTCCCTTCTTTGTGGTCAAGTATGCTGAATATCGGCTCCTGTCAGTCTCTGACTCTCAGAACATGCATCCACCATCCAACTAAAATTCTCTAAGATCCCCCTGAAAGATGAAACAAATTCAAAGTTTCTAATTGTGCCTCATGTTCCTGAACGCATAACCCACAGTAACCACTGCCCTCTTTTTAATACAGTGTTTGTTTTGTAATGCAAATACAAAGCAAGATATGTTCATTAGAGAAAACTCAGATGGCCTTTAAAAAATGTGTCTTCTTCCAGGCTTAAGAAGTGAAAGGAAAGTTTTAAAAAACAAAATCGGTATTATATATACCATTTGTTTCCAACTTTTGTCCACTTAACATTATTCTTCTCTAACCGAAGCATCCATGCCACTAGGCAGGCTCCGGTTGCCCCCTCCCTGCCTTTTTGTTCAATATTGCCTTCCGAATTATGGACAAGATGCCGTTCTAAATGCTACTTAAATACTGGGACGCCTGGGTGGCTCAGTTGGTTAAGCAGCTGCCTTCGGCTCAGATCATGATCCCAGCGTCCTGGGATCGAGTCCCACATCGGGCTCCTTGCTCAGCAGGGAGCCTACTTCTCCCTCTGCCTCTGCCTGCCATTCTGTCTGCCTGTGCTCACTCTCTCCCCCTCTCTCTCTGATAAATAAATAAAATCTTAAAAAAAAAATGCTACTTAAATACTACCACATGAATACTTCTGGGTGTGATGAAGATTCTACAATGAAGATTCTTTTCTCCACTGAAAAGGGACAAAAATATAGACTACTAATGTCCCTCAGTCTTCCTGGTTTCCCTGCTGGACTCCCTACAGCTTCCTCCCAACATGCAACAGGTAAACTACCTCATCCAGGCTTCCCCTGTGCACTGTGAAATCCTTTCTACAAATCCTCCAGCTCTCACCACGCTGGGAAAGGTTCTCCAACCGCCCCTGCTGCCCAGGTAATCTATACTCTGCCTCGGAAATCTCAGCCACGTCTCTGGCTTTAGATGCTACCCGATATTCCCAGTTGTCTTTCCATTCTCCACCAGAATGTAGGCTCCACTAGAGAGTAGGCTTTCCAAGGTCAAGGTATTGTACTACTGAGTTTGGGGGCTTTGTTGTACACCTGCAGCTAACAGACTGCACACATGCTCAGTAAGGATTTCTTCCCTTACTTCTTCTGCCTCTGCCCTACACCTTCTCTGCACCACACAGTGGTTTAGCCTCTGTCTAGTCCCATAATATCTATGACATTATTTTTATCTGAGCCATATAATTAGGCATGTTCACCCTCACAACTGGGTCAATAAAAAGTTCCACAAAATAACACTTACCCTTGCTACATAAGATATACATACTCCCTTTTCCATTCTATTCCATTTCCTCTTTCCTCCATTTCCCCCTTCCTCCTTCCTTTCCTTCTTCTTCCTCTTTTTTAATGCTGGCAGAAGTCTGCTAAATAGATATCACCACCCACCGCTGAAAAATACTGACCTAGAAGGTAAGATACTAAGATGTCCAAATTTTTTCCCCTAAAACTTCATGTGTTTTTACTGAAGTCTATGTTTCATTCAAGGTAACCCCTTTTTTCAGTCTCCCCATCACACTGACTGTTCCATGATTTCATGATTTCATTCCCTTGGGTTTGTGACTTAAAGATTGTTCTCTCTCCCCGTCACCTCCCGTGTTGGACCTCTCGTCTACCCCAGTTTTTCGCTTTGTCATCTCTGACATGTCAGCCGTGTGCATTTTTTAAACCTTATCCAAAACCACTACAAGGGTATCTTTCCAAGATTATCTGTTTTACAAACTATATCACCACTGGAATCCTTTAACAAGCCCCTCTGGAACCATAAAAATTTGATTTTTATAAAATGGTCTAAAATTTTATTTTTGTGAAGCAAAAATCTTTTTCCTGGCCCGGTATTTTGTCCATCCGCTGGCGTGGCTGCTACAGAAACAGACTCTCCACTGCACTGACCCCAGCAGTCCACTCCCACTTCCCTCCCTGGGAATTCGTGGCTAGCATCGCACACACAGCCCAGCACAGCACCTGATCAAGCATTGCCACTGAACATCCTCGCAAATGTTTTAGAAGATTTCTCCAGCGTCCCTGTCCCTCGTCTAGCACTTAAGATTTCAGTTCTCCAGCTAGATTCGTCCTGCCCTTCCTCTCCCTAGCTGTCCTTACGCCCCTGGGGGTCCACATCCATCACTAGCTCGTCCACACCTTCTGTACACACCAATAGCACCTGAGACGATTTTTTTGTCGTACTTAATAATGCCTACAATTAATATCTGCCTCCTTCTTTCAGACACTGATTCATATAGTACCTCTCACGGTTTCCTAACCGTCTGAACTAAGTGTTTCCTCTCTACCGAACTGAAAGCCACTGCAGGCCTGGTAGAGCATTCTTCCATTTATTTTATTTTCTCCCTCAGCTTTCAGCACAGAACTTTGTGTGTCATATTCCCAGTACACATATTTTGTAACATCTCAAAGAAAACCTCCACTCAAGATGAACTTTTTTTGAAATAATGTGTAGTCTTTATTTATTTATTTATTTATTTATTGAGAGGAGAGAGAGAGAGAGAGAGAGAGAGAGAGTGTGTGTGTGTGTGTATGTGTGTGAGCGCAAGCAGGGGAGAGGGCAGAAGGAGAGGGAGAGAGAGAATCTTAAGCAAATTCCATGGGGCTCGATCTCACGACCTGAGCAGGAATCAAGAATCACACTTAACCGCAGGCCCCCACCCACAGTGAGTGGACTCAACCTAGACTACCAGCCCCAGGGCTCTCTGTTCGCCCCCCACTGTGTCACTCCTCCCGCACCTGGGCAGACAACAAGCAGATGTGCATCTGATGCTATGTATATTCAAACTATCCTCACTGCAGCCCACCAAAGCAGGTTACAGTCCCAGCCTCACCCCTGTAAGTCACTTAGCCCTTTCTCTGAGCCAGTTCTATATCAAGACCTAACACCATGTGGCCTCACAGGGCATCTCCCCACCACCCCCACGGCCAGTCTCTGGCTGCTTCTCACCACGTCCCCACACCCTGTTCCATGCGCATCAGTGTGGGCATTCCTCTCTCAGACACCCGAGTCTTCCTGCTCCACGGACTGAAGGCCAACTCATGCCCCACGCCCAGCTCAAGGGAGGCCCACGCAGAATCAACTGCTTCCTTCCTTGGGCTCCGATGGCATTTGATCCACATCTCTATTTCTAGGCAGAGTATATCTGTCTCCCACGTAAACTCTAGAGCCAGAAGCAGAGCTTACTTGACTTTATAATCTGAAACCCAGAACAATTCCCGAAGCAACCTAACCTTCTCAGATTTCAAGAAAGTTTGCTGAATTGAGGAATTCGAGAGTGTTTGCTGTGATTCCCTGTCTGTTGAATCAGGCAATCAACCATGCCTTAAACGCGAATACCATCTGTCCTTCCTATTTCACGGAGTTCTTTAAATGTCACCTCCTCACCCCACCCCGACCACGCAGTCAAAGGTGGTTTTCCCCAATAATCATGGTAGCCTGTTCTTTTCCTGAGTTTCGATCAGGACATGGGGTTATAAATATATGTGCGTGTGACTTGTCTCATGTCTGTGTTCCTCCACACTTAGACTGGTGGCTCTAGGAAGACAGAGATGATATATGCTCCCCCCTGGGTTCTCAGAACACAGAACTCAATAAATGTTTAGTGAACAAATGATATGAAGATTAAATGAGAGAATGCAAATCAAAACTCTGGGATTGGCTAATGATATTCAAGACCCAACTATTGGGATTATCGATGCGGTTTCTCCCCTCCTAGGTAGTTGACCCAAAATCTGAGTCTCCTCTCCAAAACAACATATGCCTTGCAGTTGGCAAAACTACTTCCTGTCCTGCCAGTAGGGCACTTATGTCTGACTCATTTGAATAATAATAGCAATTACTTTATTTTATTCCAGATAGTAATTTACAAAAATATAAGCAGTGAGAAATATTAAATCACCTGAGGCCTTACTTAAGATTTTCTATAAAATAAGGTCAAATGGCTTCTTCTTTCCAAAAATAATTTGGATTTTGATGTATGATTCTGATCTTCAAAGCACAAAGCAACCTTTATGAGATACATGCTTAACAAACCGGAATGATTAGTCTCTATTCTCAAGCAAGTGGACCCAAGCAGACCAACACACGACTGCTAACACTGGGTCAGATCTGCAGGGCTCCACACTGCATGGGCTCCTGCCAAGACTCTGTGGGCTGGGGACCTGCCCATGTGTTCCATGGGCATTTATCTTCTATATTTTCCAGAAGCAAGAATTTTATATTGTCCTTAAGGAGGGCCTTCCAAATTGTACATCCTTCAGGCCCCATGAAACCCACACCAACCCTTGTACTAATGTCTTCAACCTCATAATGAGATCACTTTTCTAACATATTCAAAACCAAGATGACAATGCAGGCGTATTTAACAAGATTTTTTTTTAAGTCAAGTTCTAATCATTGAAGGAGTCATGTTCTCAAATATCCTTTTTTATGTCCTCCTGAAAAGAGCACTATGTCAGAGTATCATTTTTTTTTTCCTAGATCCAGAATACATCCCTCTTTCTCATTAATAAACAGAGCTTGCATGCACTAAAGGCCTGTGATCTCTAAAACATTCACAGCTCAAAAATGGAGGCATTGCTAATTTTGCCATTTTGCAGAAGGGGAAGTTGAAGCTTAGGGAAACTGAATGACTCGAGCAAGACTGGACAGTAAATAAGGGATACATGCGGCATGGCTGGGCTTTCAACCTGGGGTTGCAGGCCACTCTTAATCTCTCCGCAGTTCTACCCTCCAGCTTCCTTGACAGCAGAAAGTATGTCATCTCAGTCCTTTGTAATTCCCCACGGAGCTGATGATAAAAACTGGCACTCAATAAATACATTTGATCAACCTTTAAGAGAACACCTAACATAACACAATCCCAAACACTGTGACATTACTAGGGATATTCCTCAACAATGAGGTAATCAGATACCAAAGGCTTCTCGCATGTGATCCCAGGAATGACACAGACAGAAAACAGGGCCAGATGTCACCAGTGTTTGCAGCTACAAATCGGAAAGTCCCGGGTGAGAAGAGAGTAGAGTACAGGTTACATGGTAGCCTCTCAAGTCCCATCAGTGATGGGAATCAGTCCTTGAATCCAAAGGAAAACGTGTTTACTTCTGTCTGGGGGAAAAGGAATGCACAATAGGTTTATTAAAACCTTTTTTGACCCAAAAAAACACAGGTACCCAAGGACTACATCCTTCGGTGTAGTCCTCTGAGCCTCCCCCAGCACCCGCTCAAGCTTCCTTGTTAGAAGTTACACAAACACCCAAGAAGGGAGAAGTGTGCCATCCTAACTAAAAGCAGTTAACTACGTGGCTGCAAGTAGACGTGGCCTAAAGGCATCTTAACCGTAATGTATGGAAACTGCCTGAACAGGTGCCATTTGGCCCCAAGACCGACATCAAAAGGCAACGCCCTGAATGATCATCTTCAGCTGAGAGACAGCATTTCAACATCTTGAAATGAAAGGGCACAATGGCACCAGCGGCAACGCCAAATAATTTACATCCCTTTACATCGGCAAATGGTTTTAAGGTTTGGCACCAAGAGTTAATATTCACAAGGGAAAAGGCTAAAGATGACATGACTGTGACCTTCAGATAGACTTGTGGATTTTACTGCCTTACAGTAGTAAGCACATCTACCTGTACTCTTGATAACAAGCTTGCCAGGGTTGTTTCCTCACAGTAAACACTGGGTCCCTCGTGGACACCAACTCCGTAGGATTCAGAGGGCTCCCTGGCCATCTCCCCCTTGCTAAGAGGCTCTCTCTTACAGTATTGCTCAGAGACCTACTATTTTAGGACATGTATAAAATGTTCTTCTGAATTTTTCTCATTTCTTCTTTTTTAACTAAAGGAACTTAACTACTTAAGTCTTTTTAAATTCAAAAGTCAAGTAGTCATTATGATTACATAGCCAAGTTGATTTGTGGTTCCAATTTTGTCTAATTTGTAACCCATTTTTAAGACTAGTAAAACACTATTTGTAATTTGCTGCCATTTCTTTTAAAGTTCCAGATGTTTCTTAGCCTGTATATTTGTCAGATCCCTAAACTGAGGAATTATCGGTTATGGAAGCTACACTGAAATATTCATCTTGACACCAGAAAACATTTGCGTGCTTAAAACTCAATACTTCAACAGTCCTGGAGAGCCTTTTCCAAATGCCTTTGTCTCCTCTCAAGCTGTCTGTTCCCAGAAGACTGATGACAGCAGGTGCGGTCCCTTCCTCTCCCCTCCCTGCCCATTGGTTCTGCTCTCCATCACCACAAACCCAAGATCGGCAGGGAAAGTTCAAACCGTTCTTTAGCAACAGGTAATGAATCACTTATTTCACAAAGAGACAGGACGGACTGTCTGTAAAATCTCTCTGGAGGTCGGCCAGTAGTATTAAAGTCACTTTCTGTCTGGAGAATAGCCACACTTCCTTCATGTTGAAGATGTAAAAATGGGGAACTCATCAAACTCATTTTAAATAGAGACTTTGTCACCTTAAAACATTTAAGTGGTTGGATCAGAAGTTCCAAAGTCCGTATTTCAAGCAACATAAAGTTTACGAGATGCTGTCTATAATTTAAGAAACTGAGTTCCGTAGCAAACAAAAATATCTGTCATGCCTAAAGATTAGGTTTTGAATGAGAAAATGGTGCTATTTATTTTGAAAGGCAATTAAGCCCTTGTTCCCTGTGACAGAAAAATATAGATACAGATTACTTACATTAAATTACATATTACCGATCTGAGGTAGTCAATTAATGATGAATGTATTCCAAAGAGAAGTACTATGCAAAACTCTGAATTGTGGGGCTCTGTGAGACTAATTGCTCTCTCTTATCTCTGCCTTGAGTAAGCACCCACAGCCCATGAGAATAGCACATCCACCATAATTTTGGGGCTTGGGAGCATTTTTGCAAACAATTACTGCCTTCATTCTTGAACTATGGTGCTCAAAAAATAGTCACCAGTTAAATCAACAAATCCTTAATCAATTAGCATAGAGACTTGGATGAACCTTCTTCATTGAACAAGAATATATCCTGCAATTTCCTGCTATTCCAGCATTATTTTTAAAAAATAGACCCTGGGTAAATGTCGTCAAGTTCAAGTTGTTGGGGTTAAAAGGGGAAAGTTTCACGAAAAACTGACTTTAAAAGAAATGTAAATTGCCAGACTAACGGAAACAGCGTGATTGGTAGATCCTGGGAACCTCCACAGCAGGGATGGTAACTCAAAAACTATTAAATAAAGGACAGGCCACACTTCCACAATATCTGGCTTATATTCTCTTTGTGTTTAACTGTTGAATTTTAAATAAATTCTGAGTTATTTTTGGTATTTTAATGTTGGCTAATATTTGTTGAAAGAAAATTAGCCTTTGGTTTTGGGATAGAGTCATGAAAGTTATACCACATTCTTGAATATGACTACATTACATTCAGTTACAGCTCTGTTCAGAAACATATTTTTGGTCTTAAAACGAAAATCAACAATGAGAAAAAAATACAGCTCAGCATTGCCGTACTTACAGCAAACTTGGCGGAAACACCTCTTGGTAATTCATTTAGTGAATGAATTATATAGGTGTATACTTATATAGGTGCTAGCTGCTTCTGTAAGGCAGCAAAGATGCCCTTTGTTCTTAATCCAGTGCTATCTTATTAGAAAACCAGTCCTCTTCATTCCTTCACTCTGGCAAGTAAAATTGGCGGAGGACTGTAAAATTGTCAAAGAAACATATCACTTAACCATTCCAGATCATTCAAATAACTTTTCCACAAAACATCCAAAATCGTTGTTAGAATAGACTCAAATTTTCTATTCCACAACCAGGCATTTTATTCCTAAACAGGCAAAAGACACCAAAATGAGAAAGGCTGCAGACTCGATTTGTTTTGTGTCAATAAGGTCAGCATACCTTGTATCTAAATTTCCATTTGCACTGTGTGGAGTGCAGAGACTGAAGTAGCATTGTCCCTGAAGATGATATAACATTTGAGGCCAAAATAATAATAGTAGTAATAATTACTATTATAATTATAGTAACATCATTATTACATGTATACACAGACACATAGATGTGTGTGTATATAATACCTTTATTTTTCCCCTAACCCTTTGACTAAGGTCTTTGATTTCTTTTTAAACTATAGTATTATCAGTACTTTAACAAAAAATTCTCTTTGGAAAACCGTTCAACTTCTTTCTTTTGTTAAGCAACCATGTATGCGTTTCATGTTCTGCCTTGCCCCATCCTCACGGTCCCAGGGCCAGGTCCACGGTCCCAGACGCCGCTTTCCTTCCAGAGAACACGGCTCAGAATGCCACCCTTGTCTGGGCGGCCATCAGATCCCAATCCTGGACTCCCTGGGCGTGTACCAGCCGGAGCCTGCCTTCAAATCGCAACACCGAAGGTTCCACCCACCACGGTGGCGGAAAGGTAGGCCTGCGATCCCCTAAAGATCAGGTCTCCATGGCCACACCCCCACCTCGAGGGGAGGAGGTCCCAGAAACGCAAGGCCCCTGGAGGGACCCCGCAGGCCCGACAGAAAACCGCAAGCCCGGGGAGGCCCCGGCCAGGTGGCGGCAGGACCCAGCGATCTGCCGACTGGGGCTGGCCCGCAGCTGGGGGCTCTCCCCCCTCCACCCCCGACTAGGTCCCCACCCCCAGCTTCGCCCCCGGCCAGCAGCCGGCCGGTCGGCGCACGCGCGTCGGTGCGCCCAGCCCCGGCGCCCTCCCGGGACGACGCGGGCGGAGTGTGCATCCCGGGTGGGGGGCGAGAGGGATGCCTCGGGTCTGCGCGAGAGAGGCGCGAGTGGGCGAGCACGGACGGGACGGACCTCCCGGGGACACCTGGACTCCATCTTCCTTCCTCCAGACTGTAGGGCCGGCCACGGGGCGGGGTTTCTCCTGGCGGGGGTGAGCGAGACCGTTAGGCTGGAACACCGGGAGACTCTCCTGGCAGCTCCGGGCCGCCACCCGCGCCGCAATAAAAGCCTCTCGCGGCTTCCCGCCCAGCCAGCCTCGCTCTGATTGGTCGCCATGGGAGAGGGACCCGAGTTGGCTGGAGGCGGCGGCCGGGGCTGCTCCCGTGCCGCCTGGGGAGGGCACGCCCCGCGCGCTCCCCCACCCGGAATGGGCCGTCTAGGGCAGCACCCGCGGCGGCACCTGGCAGCGGCAGCCGCGACACACGGCCCCCTCCGCCCGGCTTTCCCCCGGCGCTTCCCAGCACACGCCCCCCGCCCGGAATGTCCGCCCATCCCACCCAGCTCTCTGCGGCCCCTGCTCCTTTTCTTACCCCCTTCCCGACCGTCCACGCCAGAGCGCAAATCCCTGGGTGGGGTGGGGTGGGGAGAGCAGCTGGAGGGGAGGGTGGGCACGCACTGAAAAATCTTCAGGGAGGCCGGGATAGAAATACACCAAATGAAATGAACCTCCGGAACGCCGAGGATTTCTGGGCGGCGGCGCAGCCCCCGCCACCCGCGGCAGCATCCCTCGGCTGTCTTCCCCTCGGCTCGCTATTGTTCGCACTTTGCAAGGATCAGGAACCTCGCCCAAAGAAAGGAGGCTAGGGCGAGGTGTTGCGGGCGGCTACCTGCCATTCTTCTCGCGCATCGTGCAACACTGGGCTCGCGGTGCGTGTGAAGGCACACGCGCGCACACACACGCGCACACACACCAGGCAGCCCGATCACGCCCTCCTCGCCCTCCGCCCCTCCGCCCCTCCGCACTTCCTCCTGTCAAAACGCGGCGCTCGGCCCTCCCATCCCTCCGTGCTCCCGGCCGAGAGCAGGCTTTGCAAGTAACCAGCAATTTGGCAAATGAAAAACTAACGTCATATCGACGGGGGTGCAACAACGGCCACACAGCCCTGAGATTCTGCCCATTTCGCCCCATTTTGCAAACCGTTATTCAGTCTGGGCGGGGATGGGGGGCTGGGCGCGAAGGCGGCGAGCCCCACTTTATTAGACCCGGGGAAATAACGATGGGGCGGCTGCCCCGGCCTTATTGTTCACTCGTCGCGGAGCCAGGGCTGACAAGCCCCTTCCCCGCGGAACCCAAGCTCCCCGGCGGCACCGCGGAGCCGCGGCACCCCCGCCCCGCCGCCCGCTTCGGAGAAGGAGCGCTGCCCAGCAGCCGCGCGGCCGTAGCGCTCTCGGGACCGACCCCGGGAGCAGGCGACTCCGCTCCCCGCGCCGCCCGCACACAAAGTGGGAAGGGCGGGCGCGCAGGAGGCGCGGCGGGCGCTCGCGGCGCTCGGAGGCAGCCCCGGTCCGGCGCAGCCCGGGAGAGCGCGGGGTTCCGCGGGGCAGCAAGGGCGACGCGCTCCTTCCTCAGCTCAACGACAACGACCACCCTTAGCGTTCCACGTAAAGCCACCCCAGATAGCAGTGTCCTCGGGGGAGAAGGAGGGGTAAGGGGGCAATCAGTACATCAGCCTGAGAATAATCATAATTTCGAAATGTACCTGCAGTTCCCAGGAAAAACAAAGTCCAGATGAGATCCTTAGTTTGCAGCATTGTAATCTGCTGGCTGGGAGGGATGTTCTTGCCGCGATAAATTCTGTGCCCCACCCCTTGCAGAGTGTGGACGGCGGCAGAGCAAAAGACCTAGGGGCAGACAATTGCCAGGCTGAGTATGATTATTTTTGCAGAATTGTTTCCTGCCAGCGGCTGCCGAGCTGCGTTCACGCGCTGATCGGAGAATGAGTGACAGTCCCAGCCTCAGCACACTCGCAACTCGGAGATCCTTGCGCTGGCCCGGGTTCGCTTTGATGGAACTGGGGATGGGAGCGGGGGGCGGGGGGCGGGGGTGAGAACCTCACTGTGTCCTTCCACCACGCCGGCCACAAATAGTGCCGAACATCAAGGAGGTAAGAGAGACAGGGGAGGCAGATGCGGCCGCCTGCAAAACGCGGCCTGGAGCCGCCGGAGGAGTCGGGCTCTTTCACACGCAGTCTTCCAGGCAGAGCTGGGATTTCTTCTTTTCACACTTCTCCCCCACGCCTCCGTGGCCCCTCCTGCCATCCAGCCTTCCTTAATAGGGAAGGCGGATATTTTAATAACTAGTAAATAAAAGAAACAAAATCTTAGGTTTGGTTAGGTTTTCAAAGTTGTCGAATCTCCATTTAGATCTTAAGATCCTTGAAACACCAGTATAGCCTAGGATATTTCTTTTTTTTTAATGCAGGAAATTAAAAATTTGGAGAGGGATGGAGACAGATTGCTGTTGCAGGGTTCTGCTTTGTTTTGTTTTTGTTTGTTTGTTTGTAACTGGTTATGAAGTTTACTCTCCCACAGAGTGGCAACAGATCTCAGGAGAAGGAGGTGGGAAGCTACTTAAGTTCGAAAAAAACGCAGATGTTTAGAAGGGATTTCCAGAAACAACCAAAGGAAATGTTTCCTTGTTTATGAATGCTGAAATCTGTGGTCCCTTTATGAAGATCACTGAGCGTTTTACGTAGGTCTTTATAGGCAAGATATTAGATAATAATTTTTTTAATGGCACATAACCTCAGTTTTTAAAGATATTAATGTAGGATGTCCCTGAGGTACACACAAAGGTTTTCAGTAAATCTTACAGCTGTAAGGGAAGGGATGGGAAACATGTCTCAGCACCTGAGCAAGGCTTGAGTGTTTAAAGAATAAACGCTGAGGAAGAATCAAGGAGCACCAAAGGCCGGAAGAGCCTATTAGCCCAGCGCAGTGACACCTTCCCAGAGGAAGTCTGCCACAGTCAAAGCACCAATACACCAGTATCACCAAGTACTCCCTTTTTCTTTAAAGGTCAGACTCTCCACTGCTGTACTACTCTTTAAAAATCCATCCTCTGCTGGCCAGACAGCCAACCTCCATTACCAGAGAGGCTGGTATCTCCTCCCTGTCTCCTCCCATGTGTTAGACCAAGAGAGCCATTACCTACTCGCTATGACCTCTGGGACCCCTGAAAAATATTCCCCTTCCCAATGTTATTTTTTAAATATTTATTTCATACCAACTATAAGTGATTCAAAAATACAGAAAAGTAGAAATAAGGAACTAAAAACACCCCCAAGCCCCAGATTCCACAGATATCCATGGATTTTCTGTCTTTTCTATATGCATATGATTTTTAGAGTTAACATATAGTAGCAATTGGAATCTTCTTTATTTCCTCTAACATTTCATTATAAGCATTTTCCTAGGCTGTTAAAAGGGCTTCCTGAATTTTTTATAGCTGTGTAATATTTCTAGGTATTAATGGTTCCTCAGTGGTTTCTTCCTTGTTGGGTATTTAAATGGTTTCCAGAGTTTGATTGTATAAATAATGCTTTTTGAACATCTTTCAATAAATATTTATTGAAAAACCACTGTTTTTAGCCCCGTGCTGGATATAGTGGACTATATAGATTTCTTTAATGGTGGCTGCATTTAAGCATCTTTACCTTCAGATATGAGCTTCTACTAACATGTAAAATTACTTCTGTAACATGTAACATTAAGTCCAATGTATTAGACTCTTTCCTAAAAAAGAGATTTTGGTAGTAGGGAAAGATGGAGAGAACAAGCCTGAGGAGAAAAAGGAAAAACGTGAAGGCTGGGATAACCCAAAATAAAATTTTCCTAATTCTAATTTTACCAAGAGTGAGAGACACACCCTTTTCAGCAAACCTCCCTTCTTATAGAATGAAAAGATTCCTCACTATTTTTTCTCCCCAAATGTCCCTATTTTTAGCTCTTAAACGTAGGCAGGTGTGGAAATCCTATCTGACTTCAGCATGATTTTCTTTCTTTCTTTCTTTCTTTCTTTTTTTTTTTCCTCTCTCTCTCTCTCCAGCCCCTCCCTGCCGTGTGGCTGTTGATCTCTGTTGTAATGACTCATTCTAGAATTCTAGCCCACAGTCCACACGGCATGTGTCTCTCCTGTGTTCTTTTCACAGGATCTATCACTTGTCTCCAGTTTGTCCTCTTTCTACCCATCAGTGCCTACCCCAGTGAGCTCTGTATGTCAGTTCCTCCCTGAAACTCACTATGAAATGGGACAAAATTGTGGAGCTCCCCTGACGTCTTTTCCCGGAGGGAGTCCCAGGTGTCCCAGACTGTCAGACACACAGTAATGAGCGTCCGTCGTGTGCACATCCAGCAAGGGAAGCCGAGGAAGGAGCCACTGGGGACTGTGCTTTAGAGAGCCACCTCCATGGTAAAGCAGAAAATGGGCTACAGTGGCAGGCTAGGAAGGGATCACAGGTCCTAATCTAAGTAGTGTGGTAGGAAAGAAAGGGGAAAGAAAGCCCAACATGAGCCCAGATTGGAGAAATATTTCTAAGGCAAAAACAGCAGAACTAAAGAACTTTCTGGAGGTTGGGTTCTGAGACAGAGGAAGATGTCAAAGTGCTTTCATTCATTCAACAAATACTATCAGCTAAGTGCCTGCATCACTGTAGACACGGGATAGAGCAGTGGGCAAAACAGAATGTTCACCTCCGTTCTTCCATTCTTATGGGAAAGATAGAAACAGACAGATAAACAGCTAGTATGCTTGTGATGATGTGTGCTAAAGGAAAGACACAAGCTGAAGAGAAGTGTAAGTGCGGTCAGAGAGAGAGAGAACTGAAATAAATAAGATGACAGTTTAGAAGTTCCCTGGATTTGACTCTTGGAATGTCATCAGCAGTCTCTGAGAGAGCCCCGTGGAACTGTGGGAAGGAGGACGTGACTATCCCAGGAAGACAGGGTGGCTTGTCCAGGAAGGAGAAGCATGGAGTGTAGACACTCATCTGAGGAGTGGTGTGATAATGGGATAAGGACAGGAAGGCAGGCTTGGGGGGAAAGGAGGCTTGAAAGAAGATTTTCTTTTCTTCTCTTTCAGTATGAGGACTTTCGTGTTAGGTGATAAAGTACATGACATGCATTGCTAACCCCCTCTCACTACCACCACAACTTTGGGGTTTAAATTAGACTATTTGAAAGATGAAGTAGGTCTACAGCAAAGTGCTCCCCCTATGTTCTTCCCCATGTAGGGTTTCTTCCTTGTTGGTGCTGAGAAGGAGACCCCAAGCATGATCGCAGGGCCCACAGATATCCCAGGAGCTGTATCTCTCATTTGGCACAGGCAAAATGCATTCTGGGAAAAAAAAATTTCTGCCCCCAAATCACTTGATCATACATGCAAGAGCATACTTATGGTTTCTCCAGTCTATTCCATTGGTCTATAGTGTGTCTTTATGCCAATATCACACTGTTTTGATTATCATAGCTTTGCAGCAAGTTTTTAAATCAGGAAATGTGAGACCACCAACTTTATTCTTCTTTTTCAAGATTATTTTAGCTACTCAGGATCCCTTGAGAATCCATATGAATTTTAGGAATGACTTTTCCTATTTCTACAATAAGAAGATCATTGGCATTTGGGTAGAAACTGAGGGGTGCCATTTTCTAATACGCCCAGAGTTGTTCTTTGGGCTAGAATTGGAGCCAAGCAGACATCTTGGAGGTAAATATGCTTTAGGCATCTCACTCCGCAGCTGTGGGACACTGAGTCACAAGGAACCACCTATTATAGAGTGCCCTTTGGGTGAGCAATTCTTTTCAATGGACACAGAGAGAGATGAAACAGAATCCAATCACAAGAACCAGGCTGGAAAATGTGTGGTCAGCTCAGAGGACTTAGGGTGAGCTAGAAAAGGCAAGTTGGGTTTAAATGGTTTCTTGGCTCCAAACTGAACTCCCTTTTGTGGATTTAAAAAAAAAAAGAAAAGAAAAGAAAAATCTACTAACCAGGCGATTTAGCAGATTGGAGAAAGGAGCCAAGATCTCTATGTCAGGATCTTCTACATCAGAGTATGACTGAGCTGATGTTGGAGACCTAACAACTTCCTTTCTCCCTCTTACACAACCCACACACCCCAGTGGCGATGAAGTGAGGGGATGAAGTGAGGGGGATGAGCACTCGGGTCCTGTACTTTGAACATTCCAAGTTCAAATCCTAGCTTCTTCACCTATAGATAGGCTCTGTGGATTTGGGAAAATTATTTTACACCTGTAACCTTTGTTTTTCTTGTTTGTAAAATGGGACTAGAACAGCATCTATCTTTCAGACTTCTTGTGAACTTTAATTACAATAGCGTACATAGAGGGCTTAGTGCAGGCGTGACACTCTTCCATTCAACGTATATTGAGCACTGATCACATGTACTGTGTTAGCAGTAGGGAATTAAAGAAAAGGTGAACAGAATAACCTTGCTTACAAGGCTTATCAAGAAGACAATTAACCAGAGAGACGAACACCATTCTGAACTGTAATTAGAATCATGAAAGAAATAAACAGGATTCTTTGGTAAAGAATGACAGCAGCGATCTACTTTAGATGAAGGAAGCCTTCCCTAAGGACAGGTGACAGGTAAGTTGCCACCTAAAACATGAGAAGTACCCAAGGCATGGGAAGAACAGGTGGAGGTGCATTCCAGGAATGTGCAAAGACCCTGAGGTCAGGAAAAATGGCTACTTCTAGCAACGAATCGCATGTGAGCGGCTGGTACAGAAGGAGCAGAGAGGAGGAGGGACAGAAGAGAAGAGGCACACATGAGCCCCTCTGAAGGCTAAAGGAAGGAGTTCGTATTTTATTTTAAGTTCAAAGAAAGCCCCTGGAGGACTTTCAGCAGCAGAGTGACATGAGTTGTTTTACACATTTTAATAACCACTCTGACTGCTGGGTGGAGAATGGCCGATAGGGAGACAGGGATGGGTGCGGGGAGCTCAGAAACCACTGCGGAAGTCCAGGGAAGAGATGATGGAGGCAGGGAAGGGATGGGGTGGGAGATGGAGAAGAATGGAGATGAAATCGGCCAGACATGCTGCTCAGACGTCACTATGGAAGTCAGAAGACATCCAAATTCTGGAGCCATCCACACTCACATCATCTAAAACCATGAGAAAGGAATGACATCGCCTAGCAAAAAAAAAAAAAAAAAAAAAAAAATGGGGCAAAAAGACAGGGAGTTTCAGGAGTTTGGGTACAGAAAGCAAAACAAGCAAATGGACTGAGAGGAGGCACGAGGGTGAGGAGAGAGCCGAGCCTCAGGACGCAGACAGGAGAGACTTGTCAAAAGGCAGGACGCGTCACTGACAAGTGCTGCTGAGAAGCTAAGTGACATGAAGACGGAGAAAGGTGTCCACCAGCTCTGGGCACAGGAGGGTCATTAGCAGCACTGACAGGAACAGATTCATATGCGGGGCTCCCAGTGAGTGGCTAGTGAATGTGGGCTCTAACAATAATAAGAGACTCTCTACTCATTCCTTCTTTGAGCTTCTGTGATAATAGAAAGACATTTGGGAACGGTTCAGGGCACAGAAGTGCAGCATTCAGTGATTAGCTACTCACAAGGAGAAACTGATCTTATTTTAAGGTGTGAGCTAGAACAGCATGACACTTCCTGAGTGACTGCCTGGGTAGCTGTCGCCAACTAGGCCCCCAGAAGATTCCATAGATCCATGCTTGTGGGAGAGGGAAGAAACATTTTCCTTCTCCCCCTACTACATTTACTTCTCTGGTTTAATTCTGCTCCTCTCCCCACCCCACACACCTCTGTGTGTTCTGCGGTAGTACCGCTTCCCTTGATCGCACCCCAAAATGACTTCAGGGACCAACCCCAGCACCAAGGAATAGAGCCTACTGGGCAGAGCCGACACTAAATGTAGGTACTGCCAGGCTCACGTGTACATTGGAGCCAGAGGGGCCCGTCCATGGAGCCTGTGCCCACTGGTGGCGCCTTCTCTCCTAAGCGCAAGCACCCTGCAAAGTGAAAGACAGTGGAGGAAAAGGGAGAAACAGACGGCGAGCATTCGTTGCGGAAGGCAAATGCATTCTCCGCATTACCATCACGGCTACCTCCACTTCTTGGCCAGAAGACCCAAGGTGTCTCCCTCCTTGACGCAGCCACTGCATTATACCTCTCTTGGTCCACCCCAAGGAAACACGGTCCCCAGGAGGGTGGTGCTAATGGCTTCACACTAGTTACAGGATCCCAAAGAGCTGAGTTTGAAGTCGGCATGGGTCTAAATGATGCCTGCGTACACCTTCCAGAGGCTGGCAGCCATGTTTATCCTTGGGTGCCTGAGGGCCCGAGAACTCCTGGGAGCTTCAAGGAGATGCAACACTCATTCCAGCCACTCTCTTTGAAAGAGAAATTTTTTGTTGCATCAGCAAGAACCATGGAGTAAGCCTGGTATGTTCCAGGACACCAGCCCCCACCGCTCCCCAAACCACCATCTATCCCTGCATCAGAAAGGAAGATTCCACTCAGGGCCTCTCTGAGCAGAGGAGAAATGTGACAAACACCAGACCTCTGGGCAGAGCTGCCCCTCCCCCATGCCCTCACCCCACCCCGTCACTCCAGAGGTTTGTCGAAAGAATGGGATCAATAAACAAACCAAGCAAGGACCCGAGGCTCACTCTTTCTGGGACTTCGGTCCAAGATCTCTTGCCTGCTCTGTGGCTGCAGGTCGGCCTCCTTCCTCTCTCCGCAGCCCAGCCTCTGACTGATCTTCCTGCCTCCACTCACCCCCTTCAGATCCACTTCCACGACCACCAGAGTCATGTTCCTAAAAAGAATATTCATAAAAAGCTGAAAGTGACACTTCTCCACAGAAAATCATTTTTAATGGCTCCCTGTTTTCCTCAATGAAGTCCAGGCCCCATCAGGGACCCTCCCCCATCTCCCCTGAGGCCTCTTGCTTTGACCCCTTGAGGACCTGAGTACCCACACGCACCAGCCTGCCGGGCTCCTGCTGGCTGCCTGGCTGACTTTTGTTCATCCTTTAAGACTTGCTCATAAGGTCATCTCCTCTCTGACCTTCCCACCTCTTGTTCCTCATTTCCCCTGGGCCAGTGCTCTTCCCAGATGCTTCCAGAATCCCTTGGGCCCACCTCCATGATTGCTACTGACATGCTACATTACAGCCTAATTACCTAGTTCTGAATCCATTCCCTCACTAGCCTGTGACAGCCTTTAGGACACAGTCTTCCATTAATTTCTGTATCACCAGTACCTAGCTTGTCGCCTGGCACCTAACAGGTGTTCAGTGCTTATGGTGAGATTCATGAATAAACATCTGTACAACTTTCTTTCTGGACCACTTGTCTTGAATGTGGTAAAAGCTACCTTTTCGCCATGTGAGAGTTACTCAGAGAACAAAGTCTACAGTGGAGACAACTGTAGGCCTAATGAGTCAAGTCAAATTTCATCTTAAGATGAAATTTGGTCTCAAGATCTCAGGCCACGCTTTGAAACTAACTTTTCTGGTTCCGATCCTTCTATCCTTCTATCCTTAACTAATTGAGGAGATTCTATTTTCCCATCAGTCCCATCCCGGTTCTGTCTGTACCAGCTCAGACACCCTGGCACCCGGCCCCCCTCTGTGGTTGCTTCCCTCTTTACCTCAGTGCTTCCTCCGGGCGCTGGCCCAGCCGACTCCTGCAGAAGAGGTCTGTCCTGGTCCCCGTCTGCGTGGCTCCCTCCTCTCTTCCCCTGTGGCTGGCCCCCTCTTCCGCCTTTCTAAAGCTTGTTCCCTTCTGCCTTTGCCGGTGATGAAATGGGTGGGGGTGGGGACGAAATTCCATATCCCGGATTTTCCATCTTCCTCTTTGCTAGATATTCAGGTTGGCTTTTCCCTCTGTGATTTCTAAGCCAGGGAGTAAGGATGTTGCTGTTCTTAGGGAAAATGCCATGTGTCATGTCCTTGGGTCACCACACAGCCTCCAGCTGATCAGATGGCGACATTTTTACTCATTTTGTTCACTAAAGTACCAAGAACAACAGAGTTTCTGCGTTCATTTCACCTTACAGCAGCACAGGACTGCAGAGCAGGAAACAGGGCTTCCTGACTTCTCAGCTTCTGGCTCTGCCTTCCTTCTTGCTCCCGTCACCCACATTCCAAGGGCAGCAATGTTCTTCCCCAGCGTGATCCTCTGAACAGGGCTCGGGACTCCAGAAGAGCTTTGGATGATGTGGTTAGTGGGGCCACAGTCACCTCTGCTCAGGATGCTATAAATTAACCCACTCAATCCGGGGTCACTTGGGCTACCAGCAGGCTGATTTGCGTCAGAATCCCAGAACTGTGTCCTCTCCCCCTAATCCAGCCTGTGTCCTTGTCTGTTTCTTAGAAAGCCTGGTGTGAGGAAACATGCAGAACAAAAGAATGTTCATATTGCAAAATGATGGCTAATAAATTGCTTAAGTAAGACACTTTCCAGGTATGTCTAAATGTTTTATGTATGCACTTATTTATTCAAGCGCCCTCCATATTCCATTCTGTATTCTTTTCCGTGACACAATCAGGTGATAAACAAGGTACCAGCTCCTTCCTCACAGGTAAAGGAAGAAGGGGATAGACTAAAGAGATAAACATTGTTACATGCATTCTGGGACAACCTTGTTGTCCCACTTCTTAAACTCACGTGACTCTCTGAGGTGGTGGACAAAGTTCTAGAATTTGTCCAAGGGCCTGAGCCCTTGAACAAAACTAGCCACATGGATATCCTTACCTTCAGGGTGCCAGAGAGGTGGAACTCTCCTACACCTGTACAAGAATCAGATACTTAATGAGCATCTTGATGAACATCCACAGGTTCCAAAACCTGAGTTCTTTCTCACTACGCTCTCCTCGAAACCAGCCTGGAAGATTTACTACTTTCGAAGGGACTGGGGGCAGGGAAACATAAATCTAGAGAGGTAGAAGCTACTACCAATGGAAGATCAAAATCAGGAATGAAGATAAGTTATCCTTGAAATCTACACGAACATCAGTGAGGCATGGGATCCTTTTGACACAATTCAGATACACCTACCAAATTTACAAGCACTCATAGAATACACACAAGAAATGAGGCACTGCTATCATGAGCTCTTTTAGGGTTTTAATAACTAGGACTTGGTTCAAAGTCCCATTATGTAATGGCCTATTTCTGGCTAAAATTTGTATTACAACAAGGTTTCCGAATATAAGGAAAGAGCCTGCCACCTCTCCTTAGTCCTTCGTTTCCCGTACACATTAGCAGTAGATGAGAGCACAGGAAACTGGGGTTGATTTCCACTTATTTCTGAAATAATATCCTAGCAATTAGCTATAAATTGAAAAGTGATAAATATGCATAAGAAAGCCAAGCTTTGGAGGAGTGAGCAGCCCCCCACACAGAGCGAGATCAGCAGAGCTGTACAATTATGGAAATCCTTATAAAAATCTGGGACTCAAGATAAACCTCAACCTTTCCTAGACATAAATGTTGATTCATAGGTGGTCCAAATGAGATCATTATGCACCACATTAGGCAACATCACATACTGTTTGTCTAATAGCATCATGCTTAGTCACAGAGGAAATCAGATCCCAAATATCAGAGAAGAGTCCTCCTAGACCCTCATCATTTTGAAACACACACACACACAGGCACACACACATGCACACACGTATGCACACGCAAATGTATGCCCTTCTGCTCTTAAATTAGTGAGAAATTTTTGCATTCTGAAATTGCTTGTGAGTTTAAATCCCAAGATTGCAAAATGATGCAATTATATGGTAATATGGCCTACCACCTGGGTAAACATAGCTCAGCTGCCATCACCAGTGGACTTGAAGGGACTGGATTGTTTTCCAGGGCCAGCTTCTCTAAGATACACCAGCATAAAGGGACTTGTTTGGCTTTTAAAGGAATGTCACCCATTCATTTGCTTGTACCTGGTGTGGGCTATCTGGCTGCTAATGAATGCGTTTCTGGGCCACCATCTACTGTAGTCATTTCACATGTGCTCTCTCATATGCATTTATTTTAATATGATTTTACAGCTCAGAGCATTAAAAAGACAAACAGACTGATAGAAATATACATATATGTTCTATATTCCAAACACAAGCGCTAAAGATCTTTCAAACTTTAATTATTTTTTAATCTTTTAATCTTCTAAAATAATCACCGTGTTTAGATCTGGGGACTTGCTGTTATCTTCCATTTGTGCAAACAACCAGAATGAATGCAACCACCGTGCAGTATCAACCTGACATTCGACGAATATTAATTGAGCACTTAATATGTGCCAGGCGCTGAGCTAGGTTAGGTGCACATATGCTATGAACAACTGTTTGGACCTATGCGAACTTTATTCTAGGTAAGATATTTGTTTACTGTGTTAGTAATTTGTTAAAAATTTATTTACTTAAAATAAACTAAGGAGGGCACCTCTAAATGAGACTATTCTGTGTTTTTTATGCACGTAAATGTCAGATATAATAAATTAGATTTGAATGTATTTAGAGCATGCTAAGGAAGAAAGCAAGTTCATTATTTTTTACTCATTTTTTAAAATGAGAACCTGTGTCTACACTAATCTTCCTGATATAATTCTTCTTTTTGCTGTCACTTTCCTATGTAAACATGATACAGGGTGTCATCTGGGACACCAAGCCTCAATGTCCCTTCCTGGACTTCTAGCCCAGCCTCCCCCTATCTTACTGAGTTAATTTCTCACTGTTTTCTGGCATGAATTCTCTAGTAAGGTCAAATTGTTTCCCTTCTGCTCCCTCTACACTTAGCCTGCTAATTCAGTCAGCCACTCAGAAAACATTTACTGAAGGCTTGTGTTACATGCCCGGCTCTGTGATGGGGCCTGGACACGAAAAGGAGGCAGTTTTTGTTTTTAAGAAGTTCACAGTCTGTGGAGTGCGGATGGAGAGACAGACCCACAATCAAATAACCACAAATGACACGCAGTTGGGGGCCCTGAGGAGGAAATAACCGTGTGTCTATGTGTTGGGGTGTGTGTGTGTGTGTGTGTGTGTGTAGGACCGAGGGTGAGGGAGAGGTCAAGGACAGCTTCATGGGGGGCAGACTGGTGGAGCTGACCGCTGGACATCTGCCAAGCGAGCACAAGGGGAGAGGGTGTATTTGGGCAGCGGGAACATTCTGCTCACAAGAACATGCCACGAGCTTGGGATGCTCCTCACGCCATGCTCTTCCTTCTTGTCTGGGCCATTAAACTCCACTTTGTCGTCACTCCTGGACCAGCACATGCATTCCTAAGACGGGGAGGAAGCCTGGAGACTGTTCGACCCAAGTCCCTCATTTTACAGAGATGAAATCTGAGGCAAAAGTGTGAAGTCGTGGATCATGTTTTGACACGTGGTCCAGCCTCACCAAATGTGTGTGTTTGTTCAACACATGCTTATTGGGTATTGATTGTGTATAAGGCACTGTAAGGTACATGAAGACATATTGAAGCTCAGTGTCTCCTTCTCCACAAGAATTTATTTCTCATTAGAAATATGTGAGCTGGAGGTTCAGAGCACTTTCGTGTCAGACCGACCTGAGTTTGAAGCCTGACCCTGTGACATTCCTGCTGGTGACCTTGGACTAGTTACCCTCAATAAAACTAAACTTCCTCTTACATGAACAAGGATAATAATATAACCTTCTTCATAGGTTTGTTATGAGAATTTGGTGATAACATTTGCAGAGCACTTAGCACTTCATAAATCTTAGTGATTAGTAGTATAGCCTTAACATAAGAAAATTAAGTGATGGTACAGAGTAGATACTCAATTAAAAAAAGAGCTGTATGATTAATTAATTAAAGTTTCGATTCCAAGGTCTTTACCTGATCAAAAATTAACATATAGTTCCTTGAGAATCTGGGTCCCTCAAAGCTTTGTGTCAGGCCAAATTAATATGGAGATTTTTGCCCCCAAGGTCCAGTAACCTCTTGCAGTATAATAAATACTAATTACTCCATTAATATCATGAAATCTTTAACACTGGTAGATCTGGACACCATCCTAAAAATCAGCCGTTCTGTAGGAGAAGAGCCCCTTCCTGGTTTTATAGGTGACAGCGATGTGGCCATCTACACTCTGCTTTACCCCATCTGGATCCCATGGGGAACTGTGAAATCATCTCTTGCTATCTGAAACATTGACAGGAAAAAGAAAGAGGCACTCTAGAAGGAAGGACAAGAATTAAGGAGAAAAGATACATGGAGATAAGTTGTGACTGTATGTAAGATGAAACTTCTGAATGGACTGGACTGCCTTCTAAGTAGTTGAGGTGTGGAGGGGTGTCTCATGACTGTAGGGATTCCAGAAGAGATAAGACCAACTGTCATCATTTTGTGGGAGAGATGGTTGAAGTGGCTGGGAAGTAGAATCAGCAGTGCTTAGCTTCCTTTCAATAATAAGCTTCTATAATTCTATTAAGCCATTCAACCAAATATTGATTGATTATCTATTACGTAGTAAGTCCCCATTGAGCATGCTAGATACACAGTGTCTCTGTCCTCATAGAGATGACATGCTGCTGAACTGCTACAAATCCCTCAGTGAGGGGACAAGGGAGCTGACCCTCTCCTTTAGGTGTAGGAATACAAGATGCCCGGTTACAACAAGATCTATCTTCTCCCTAAGAAAATCAGGCAAGAGGAGGAACGCAGAGTTCCAGACATGGAATAAATCACGAACAACTATAACGCTGGGGCTAAAACCTTCCCTAACCACCGTGGTAATGCTCCAATCATCAAAACCGTGCCAGGTAAAGTAACAACCACAACTTCCATATCTGCCTGTTTTTTATCTCACATGCCGCACCGTCTAGCCCCAACCTTTGACTCTGTCACCATCCCTGGTTCGAGTTTGGGTTTGAACAGCTGCCCAGCCCATCAGGGCTTCAGGGCGTTGCAGCAGTAACTCATGCAAAGACATTTAAGAGCTCACAAGTCCTCAACAGACTAAAAGCAGAAAGAAATGAAATTCCATAGCAACAGCATGTCACTCTAAATCATCACTGCTGTTTCACGAACAAAGTGAGGATTGAAATAGAAAATATAGCAGGGAGCGGGACCAGTTCAGCAGAAACGATCAACTATTTTCTGGGAATTAGATCACTTTGGCTAGAGACACAACAATATGCTCATTTTTATTAGCTAAGCTGTTGAATGCTAAAGCTAGAAAAACTTGTCATTATTTGTAACTTTCTCTCTCACCGTGGCGGGGGTGGGGGGAGGAGGGGGAATTTATTCCCTTGCCTTGTTCTTTGCATCCAGATACCAGGACTGATGGAGAGAGCCAGAATGAATTCAGAAGAGGGAAACTGAACACTGCAATTGAAAACCTTTACTGATTTGATTAAGGTTTCCCTTTACAATAAGTATCCCAGCTGCCAAAAAGTAGCTAGTAAACATTTGGGAGACTGAGCGGGAGACTTACATCATTGTGGGATTTGCTAATCATCCATTTCTGTTTAAAAAATGAAAATGTACCCCAAACGAGCTCTCCTAGATGTGAAAAGGCTTGCAGGAAGCTACATTGGCTCAGTAAGGGCTCTGACCACAAACACAGCTTAGAGTAAATAAGATCTGAGGTCCCTGACACAACTTTCCAACATAAACAGCAAAGGGAAGCCTCTTGGAAACTACTTGATAAACTGTTTAATAACTGCTTATCTTAGAGTTAGCTCAAGACTGCTAATGTTGGAAGCGATACAGCCTCAGAGGAGAGCAGGCATTTCCTGCAGTGTAGCTGGACATGAAGGGGGTTTCTTTTAGTCATTTGTTTAGACAGGACAAGGAGAAGTGGGAATCCATTCTTAGGTATAAAAAGGAAGAGGATTCATGTGTGCTCATATATTCAAGAATGGTAAAAACCCCAAGACTCAGGTTTTAAAATTCAGACAAAATCTTTTTTCCCCCTGTCCTGACAATAGACTGCTGTGTCCTTACATGTGTTTCTCTCAGAGCAGTTTTGTTCTAGAGACTCTGAAAAACTAATAAACAAACGTTAGTTCTGCTAATGTTTTCACCACAGGTGGCTGCAGGATGGCTGGACCGTCCAACAGAGATCTTTCGAGTCTACAAGCAAACTTTTGTGAAAGGTCCCTCTGGGTTTGATCCCCTTAGCCTCATTACCATTCCCTAAGGATTCCTCCATCTCATCCGGGCCCCTCTTGTCAGGATTTATCAAAGTAATAGGTATTTATCCACCACCACTGTTTTTTTTTTTTTTTCTATTTGACTTGACAATGTGATGTCATTGTTGCCATCTTACATCATTTTGCCATCTTACAAGCAGACTGGATTTTCAACAACAAACATTCATGGAGTCCTAATACCTGGGGGTGTCAAATGGATGTTCTTTCATTTATTTGCCGTCTTTACACCACGGAGAAAAGGTGCAATTAATCTTCTTTACACACCATATGTACTATCTCATTTAATTTTCACAATAGCACTGTGAGGTCAACTTTACTAATACTGCCTTTAGTTTGCTGATTAAGAAACAGACAAACCTGATGTTCACAGAAATAACCCACCCTCTGGTGTATTCTTCACAGAGCAAAGTAGTCTTTAAGAATATAAATTGGAATGCTTTCATCTAAGATGCAGTAACATTGACCAGATTTGCTTCCCCATTGGAAACTATTAAAAACTGGACAAAATTAATGAAACGATTATTTTTAAGACATTGGACATCAAGCAGCTAAGGACAGTGATCCCTGTGTGATAGGGAACAAAAGAAAGGAGCCCTCCAGTTCCCCAGCTTGCTCCCTATTGTTTCCTATGTCAAGGACTCCCTGAGTTGAGGAGACACAGCAAGAAGTCCAGGGAGGCCAAAGGAGCTAAGGTTCTTAGAACAAATGGGAGAAGAGAGAATGTATGGCAGACAACTCTGGTCATCCATAGAGAGTTCCATCACGTCTTCAGTCAAGCACTAATCAGTTCATACATGTGAGGAAATTGTCCGAGACTGGGAAGAGCACCACCAAAGCAGTCATAATGAGGGAGCAATCACCGGAGATCACACAGGAGCGTGAATCGTCTCTTTTCCCACTATCCAGAGTGGGGAACCTCACAATTATTGGGGCATCAAGTAGGCTTTGAGTAGCATACTCAAAAGCATTTTGCCTCAGAAGTGGAGTACAATTTGTCCTAGACAAAATGCTACTCTGGCCTCACTTAAGGAAGCTTAAAAGCAAGAAACAAAAGGATCAAGATGTTTCCAGTGTATCTCAGAACAAAGCTTAAGGACAGCTGCAGGAATACAAGAATATCTTGCATCGAACAAAATAAAATTCACAATTACATTCCAATGAAAAAATAATAAGCATGCTAAAAAGGAAGAATATACAAAGTCCTGATGAGAAGAAAATCACGATCGTATCAGCAGAGAAGTATTTCTGTTTTAGTAGTCTTCGCTCCGAAATTATTCTTTATTATTGGACCATAATTATGTCAGTCTTTAGCAGAAGTCATAATCACACATTGCTTATTTGTTTGCATTTTTATGATCTGTCTCTCTACTAGGCTCTACTAGGCTGTGAGCAGATCACGTCTTATCACACTGGCCACATAACTGACACACTGACGTTCTACCACCTCTGTGTTCCCATGTACCCCTAATCCTAGCCTGACAATTTCCCCTCTAGTAATAGCTTTTCATACCAGCCACCTTCAGAAGGCATGCACAGTCTTGAGCAATAAAAAAAAAAAAAAAAAGTCAACTTACATTCTGAATGTTTTATTTAAAATCAGAGCACAAAGCAATAGCTTTGAAAGCCAAAGTTTTGGTTTGCAAGAGTTGCTCTTTGAGAGGCCAAAAAAGGCCTACTTCCTCTTTGTTTAAAATGATGCCGGGTTTATATACAATACAATGTACAGATTTTAAGTTCTGAGAAATGTAGACACCTGGGTCACCTCCACTGCATTTAGCAGAGAACATTTCTTTCACTCAGGAAAAGGTGTCCCTTTCTGGTCAAGAGTCTTTCTACTCTTTCCAAACAGAGACAATCACTGTTCTGACTTTGGTCTGTTCTAGAACTTGATATACATGGAATTACAGCTGACCCTTAGACAATGTGGGGGTTAGGGCTGCTGGCCTGCTGTGCAGTCAAAAATCTTCATGTAACTTTTGACTCCCTAAATGCTTCGCTACTAACAGCCTGATAACCAGAAGCCTTAAGATAACATGAACAGTGGATTAACATGTATCTTGTGTATGGATTACAGCCTGTACTCTTATAATAAAGGAAACCAGAGAAAAAGGAGCTATTATAAGAAAATCATAAAGAAGAGAAGGTACATTTACAATACTGTGCTGAATTCCTTGAAAGCAGCGTTCTGTTGCATTGCATGGATATATCACAGTTTATTTATCCCTTGCTCTGTTGCTGGATACTCGAACTTTCCTATTTTTAGCTATTATGAATAAAGCTCTTATGAACATTATTGTACAGGAGTTTTTGTGTATATATATTTTCTTTCTCTCAGGTTAACACCTGTCAGGTGATGGGTCATAGGGTAGAAGTATGCTTAATTTTATAAGAAATTGCAAAATTCAAACAGTCAACAGAACTAAAAGGCAACCTACAGAATGGGAGAAGATATCTGCAAATGACTGATCAGATAAAGGGCTAGTATCCCAAATCTATGAAGAACTTATCAAATTCAACACCCAAAAAACAATCCAGTCAAGAAAGGGGCAGATGTCATGAACAGACATTTCTCCAAAGATGACATTCAAATGGCCAACAGACACATGAAAAAATGCTTCATATCACTCAGCATCAGGAAAATACAAATCAACACGACAATGAGAAAAACCTTATACCAGTCAGAATGGCTAAAATTAACAACTCAGGAAACAACAGATGTTGGCGAGGATGCAGAGAAAGGGGAACCCTCCTACACTGTTGGTGGGAAGGTAAACTGGTGCAGCCATTCTGGAAAACAGTATGGAGGTTCCTCAAAAAGTTAAAAACAGAGCTACCCTATAAGCTAGCAATTGCACTACTAGGTATTTACTCAAAGGATACAAACATAGTGATTTAAAGGGGTCCAATGCTTATAATAGCACTATCAACAATAGTCAAAATATGGAAAGAGCCCAGATGTCCATCAACAGATGAATGGATAAAGAAAATATGATACACACACAAACACACACACAGAGGAATATTACTCAGCCATCAAAAAATAATGAAATTTTTCCATTTGCAATGAGTGGATGGAACTGGAGGGTATTATGTTAAGTGAAATAAGTCTGTCAGAAAAAGACAATACCATATGATTTCACTCATTTGTAGAATTTAAGAAACAAATCAGCTCAACATAGGGGAAAGGAAGGAAAAATAAAATAAGATAAAAACAGGGAGGCAAACAATAAGAGACTCTTAACTACAAGAAACAAACTGTGAGTTGCTGGAAGGGAGGTGGGGGGGAGGGGAAACTGGGTGATGGGCATTAAGGAGAGAACTTGATGGAATGTGCGCTGGGTGTTATATGCAACTGGTGAGTCACTAGATTCCACCTCTGAAACTAATAATAGGGTATATGTTAACTAAATTGAATTTAAATAAAAAATTAGAAAAAAAAAGAAATTGTGGGGCGCCTGGGAGGCTCAGTGGGTTAAGCCTCTGCATTCAGCTCAGGTCGTGATCTAAGGGTCCTGGGATCGAGCGCCGCACTGCTTCCCCTCTCTCTCTCTGCCTGCTTGTGATCTCTCTCAGTCAAATAAATAAATAAAATCTTAAAAAAAAAAAGAAAGAAATTGCAAAGCTGTTTTCCAAAGAAGTTAAACCATTTCATCTATCATCCCTGGACGACAGCCCCAAGTGCTCCGCATCCTTCCCTGACTTTGGTATTACCCGTACTTTGGAGTCTAGCCTTTTTTATTTGTATTTTAATTTTTATTCATTTGAGAAAGAGAGCATGCAAGCAGGGGGAGGGGCAGAAGGAGAGGGAGGGAGAGAATCTCAAGCAGATTCCCCACTGAGGGTAAAGCCCCAAACGGGGCTCGATCTCACAACCCAGAGATCATGACCTGAGCTAAAATCAAGTGTCAGACACTTAACTGACTGAGCCACCCAGGCGCCCCAGGATTCTAGCCATTTTAATGGATGTGAAATGATATCTCATGAGGATTTTAATCTGCATTTCTCTGATGACCAATGGTTTCAGCACCTTCTCATGTGCTTATTGGACATTCACAGAACCTTCTTTTTTTTTTTTTTTTTTAAGATTTTATTTATTTGACAGACAGAGCTCACAAGCAGGTAGAGAGGCAGGCAGAGAAGAGAGAGAGAGAGGAGGAAGCAGGCTCCCTGCTGAGCAGAGAGCCCGATGTGGGACTCCATCCCAGGGCCCTAAGATCATGACCTGGGCTGAAGGCAGAGGCTTAACCCTCTGAGCCACCCAGGCGCCCTTCACAGAACCTTCTTGATGAAGTTACAATTCCAGGTGTTTGGTCATTTAAAGAAATTGGATTGTCTGGCTTTGCATTACTGAACTATCGGCATTTCTCATAAATTTTGCAGTTAGACCTTGGTCAGATAGGCACATCATGAATACTTCTCCCACTCTGTGGTTTGTCTTTTATCTTAACAATATCTTTTGAGAAGAGTTTTTTTTGCTTGTTTGTTTGTTTGTTTGTTTTTAGTTTGGACAAAGTTCAATTTATCAGTTTATGAAAAGGGTCCGACATTCAAAAAGTTGAGTCCTGAAAAGAATAGCATATAAAGCTTATGCCACAAACAATATTTCTGAAGGGATTCATGATGATTTAAGAGCTGGTTTTTCTTACTGCTCAAGAGGAGATTAAAAGCCTATTCTGGGTTGAAAAAAGAAAGTTTGGGGAATGGGAAAAGAAATCAAAACAAGGGGGTCCTGCATCCCCTCTTCCCAGTAAGGGATCCACGGCTCAGTCAGGGTCTGGGGACCCCAGAATAGAGGAGACCTGAGGGATTACCTAGGGAAACAGAAAGCCTAGATGAAAGGCTCAGGGAAAGGCAGCAGTGGTGGGAGAGGGGGACAGGCAGAGAGCCCTGGGGAGGCATTGGGAGGTACTATCACTCTCAGGGAAGATGGGGGAAACAGACAAAAAAGAGCTCTAGATGTCCCATGGGAGAGAAGAGTGCTGAGAAAAGGTGAGCTAATTCAGAGTGGTCTGGATTTGGGATAAGGAGGACTCAAAGCAGTTATGCCCAGAATCCAGAGACCTTCGTGAAAGCATAGGTCACAGGAGCAAAGGGCAGAACCTAAGGACAAGGGCAAAATAAGGCAAAGTTGAACCCAGTGAAGGCCCATGTGGACAACAGATCACTGTGAATGAGACCTCACTTTCCTCTGGAACCCCCTGGGAACTTTAATTACTCCTCAAGGGAAGGGGGAAGGAGAGGAAGGAAAACTTGAACCAATTCCTCACCCAAAACAGACTGTTTTAATCCAGAAGGAAGTGAGCTATACCTGGAATTGCAAGATTGTTTCCTACTCTCAAAAGGATGGGAGCCTTTGAGAACCAAATTAAATTGAATTATAAAGAAACAAAGTTTCATACCTACATGCCTGAGTTTTGGGAGTGAAATTACACCAGGGATAATTACAAGGTCTTCAGGGCAGCAACTATTTCTGTGCTGTTCACCAACTTGTATTCCCGGCGTAGAACTGTGCCAAGCACATAGCAGGTGGTCAAGCAGTAGCTTTGAGTGGATGAAAGAAAATGGCCCAACACTGGTGGAGTGAGGTTTGTGTGACCTTAAATACCCCAATTTTCTGGCTCTTAGGCTTCTTCCGTCCTCACACAGTGAAGTTGAGGACAAATCAGCCGTGTACTTGGAATATAGCAGCAGTGGAAATAGACATTTTGTTTTCCCTTTGCTTACCAATTGATAAGCCATTATTTCCCTAAACCTGCCTTTATAAATGGGGAGGGGGTATTTTATCTGTTAAATTCATCCCGGGATGCCATATCATATAAAAATGATTACTTCTGTATGATTCAATATTCTTAACTCTTTACACAGTTTATGGCCACTGACGTGTCCTCTGGGAGCTTAGAAGATCTTAAAAACACACTTAGAGTAAAAAACAGCACACATTTGGTTATTTATTTATTGGTGAGGGGTTTTTTTTTCATAAGCAATGTCAGACATTCCATGTCTCCAGATGAATTTACAAGAGCAACAAAGGTCCTTTTTCTGAAAAACTTAAGGAAAATGGTAGATATAAAGAAAATGTATTCCACTTTGTAAGGGCTTATAAAGGATCCCAAGAACCTTCTGATGGCACTTTAGGGGAGGAAATATGATGTGTAGTTCTTAAGAGAACTGGCTTTGGAATCAGACTTCATCGGATACTGAGGCTCTGCCACTTACCAGCAATGGGAATTTGGGAAGTTTTGCAAAGTCGGAGCTTCAGGTAAGTCACCTCTGGGAAATTTAGACTATTAAATGAGATAATATGGGCTCAGCTCAGAACCTGGCACATATTAACCACATGATTTATTTTAGCTACTTTATCATTATCATCTTTGTTTTTATTCACTGACATTCTGAAACTGGAACAAAGCACTGATGTGCTTCTTTTCTTGATACTAGTGATGTCTGGACACAGATATGTGAGATTGTTAAAGCCTTTCCTTGTGCCAGGTGTTAGGTTTTCAGAAATCAAAGTCACACACCCAGGTGCCTCTGTAAACACATATGAAAAAGATCAGAAGTAAAATCATTTCCAGGGGGCACCATTTCTTTGATGGCAATCTAAACGGCATCTTAGGGCTCTAAAAAGAAGTTTAGGTTTCTCCTGGGGAATGAGAAAACATACACAGAAAAACTTGGACTAAACTTGTTTCTTTTTGTAACTGCTATTTGCAATTCCCTAAGGACCTGCTCCACTGTAGCAGCAGGGGGTTGTGAAGAACAAATGGGTTCCTGACTTCCCCCTTAATCTGGTGAGGGGCCATGGGCTTTCAAAATCATTTTGAAAGGAGACCCAAACTTAGGCCAGAACTTATTAGCTGTCTGGTGAACCTCCTGTAAATCTTCAAGCAAACAGAAGTTGATTTGAACCCGTTCAGAAAGCATTCTTCATTTGATCCCCCTATAAAACCTAAGTTATTTCAATATAATTCAATCGAAGTGAGGCAACTGTCCCAGAAATCAGAAAAAGCCTACTTGTTTCATGTCAGCTTAGTTGTTCTTTTGCTAAAGAAATGAACCTAAGGCCATGGACACCACATCCCGAGCCCACTCGGGGACTTTCCACAGGGCAGCTGGGACAGTGGTGGCTCCCAGACAGCACTCGGGAACAAAGACAGAGGCTTTGAACAAAGCAATAAAACAAAGGGTTGCAAGTAGGGGAGGGGGGCAGTGCTGACTTCTTTCTAGGGTAGAACATGGAGGGACATGACCTCAGAAATAGCATCACGCCATAAAAATGAGGCTTCCGAAATACGCCGGGGCAGCTGCCATGATTGGACAAGGGAGCTGACCTTTAAGAAAATGACATGAATATCTCAATTAGATGCTCTTCCTCTGCACAATTACTGAGAAACCCCTATTAGATCCAAGTTCGCTGCATATGAGAAGCTGCTCCTGCGGTGGGTAGAAAATAGCCAAGGGGAATACGACCACCCTCAGGGGAGCTTGAAGATTCTAAGGACTACAGCGAGCCCAAGGCCAGGAGGCAGGAAGGGCGGATGGCGTTAATATGTGGTGGGGAGTGTTGTGGCTGTCGTGGGAACAGAACAGCCCAGCTTCACAAATAGAAATAGGAGCAGTAACAGGGCCAAGAGAGAGCGTCCATAGCCCTGCAGACAAGCTTGGAACATGTGCCCCATTTTTAGGTCTTTCTATGTGGCTCCTACGCACATTGAGCCCAAGTCGGCCGTGTAGCTAGAGATTGGTGGAGGCTGTTGTTTTTCCCAGATGTGGTTCCACTGAGTAACAGTGCTCAGGTCCATAAGAAAATGTGTTCTAGAGTGTTTATTAGGATAACATTTACAAGAGGAGCGAGGCGGAGGGGCCCATGGCTAGGGTGAATATTTGCTGTGGATTAGCGCAGAGCACCAAGAAGCAGTGGCCCGGATGGACAGGGATGCCACGAGCTCTGGAAGCCAGGTGTACCGCTGGCTTCCAGGAAACAGAATGAGAACGCCTTTTATGTACACAGAAAACACAACTAGAAACATCACTATGTTCTTCTCAAGGGTACGTTAGAACCAAACTCAATCCCTCTGTGGGGAGGGGGAATGAGAGTGAGAGTTAGGGAAGGAGAGGAAAACAATCTGTGCTACAAGGAGGGGGGAGTCTTGAGTAGTCTAGTTGTGACGACGGGCTACACACTCAACAAAAGGATGGACTCAGATGGGCGCCTCATAAAATGAACCAAAGTGAGGGGTGAGAAGGCGTCAGCCAGGGTGAGTGCTGGGCGGTCAAAGGGAGCAGCTGCAGAAAGGCCTCCGTGGGCAAACAGGTGGCCAGAAGAACAAACAGGGTGACTGTCTCAGGACAGAACAATGGGGAAAGGGGTGTGGGGTGAAGTCAGGGAGAGAGGAAGGTGCTTTGCCCCAGGGGGCCATGGCAAGGCACCCGGATTTTATTGAACGTGCCATGGGAGGCCATTGAATTATTTTAAGCGAAGGGGTAGCATGCCTTCATTGACATTTTTAACAGATCGTGGGGTCTGTCAAACAGGAGCGAGTGCAGGTAAAAAAGAACCCCGTGGAAGAGGCACTGCAGTAGCCCCAGTGAGACAGGCTGGCGACCTGGACTGGGGCAGCCCCACATCCGGAGGGAACTGTTCGGACACACTGCACACAAACACCCCCACACTTCCTCGGGCTTCCACGCGGTGCAGGCAAGAAGAGTCAAGTCTTTACATGGCTCACGTTCCTACTCTTCCCCAGGGAGTATAATCCAGTGTTTCTTCTCTGCTGGGTTTCTGCTGGAGAAACATGAATGCTCAGGATGCCATGGGCTTCCCCCGAGTCCCGCCCGCTCTACCAGATGCCCCGAGCTCACAGGTGTTTGCCTCCTAGATCCAGACTTTGCCCTGCATGGAGCTCACGCGGGCTTCCCTGAGGATGTGCATGGTCAGGATGCTTGCCAGCGGGGCTCTGAGGGCTCATGGCCTGAATGTGATTCCCAGCTTTGCCACTCATTCACTAGCTGTGTGACCCTGGACAAGTGCCTGTGTGTCTCTGTGCCTCAATTTCCTCATCTGTAAGATACAGATAATGATAGTACCTATCTCATACTTAGTTAATATACATGAAGTCCTTGGACCAGCAGATACATGTTCTGCTGTCCTTATTACTGTGACTATTGCTAGTGGAGGGGGCCAGCTGCTTTTCCCACTGATGTGTCTGATGACTGCCGCTCTTCCAGCAGAATCCTTTCTGGTAAGTATGAGCAGGGGCTCCTGTGGCCCGGCCTCCACCCCGCACTCCACCTACACATTGAACAACCAACTTGCTAAAACCTGAGGTCATTTTTTGACAAACTCCAAGTCACCTGCAGAGCTCAATGCTTCCCAAGGAAACAAAAAGTCCTCATTGTAAACAAGGGGGAGAATTCTAAAACTTTTCTAAAGTTATACGGAATGTGTCATCTGCCACTTCTGAGTGTATTTTTATACTGCTCAGAAGAGAGCTCGAGGAAAGCAGGATTAATACTAATGCAGAATGTGCATTCCACGTCTCTGCGGCACGCCACACGGATCCATTTACACGGGCTCCCCATGGGCTCAGCCCCCAGAGCCCACAGAGCTCCCTACTGCACATTTGCCAGCTATGCCAGTCATTTCTCACTGCTCTTTATCCCTCTCCCAGTATATTCCACCCCAACTCAAGCTCCTTGGCTCACCTCCCTGTGATTTTAGGTGATCTCATGAAAGCACTCACAATAGGTTTGAATGACCTATAGAATGAACCTTGGCCTCTCTCACTTATTTTCATTTTAAAAGGACATTTTTAATCTGAGTAGACCTCTAATTTGTTGATCTGAGAGTGAAAAAAACCATGCACTTTCCAAATGTGTCCGACATAGGGCCAGGCCAGACCTGTGGTACCATCTGGCATTCTAAGGAGTACCTCTGCCCTCCCCCCAGCCCAGCACGTGCGGAGTCCCCCATAGATTTCACGCCCGCATGTGGCAGCCTCATATCCTCTCTGCCCACCTACTTCTCTAGCGGATGTGATCTTCCAGGGCCTCACCTTAGTTCTACATGTACCTCTCGCTTTCTGCTCGCACTTCCCTGACTCTGGACACCTGTGGGTGCGGCCTGGGGGTTAAGGTGCATTGGTACTACAGGGGACAACCTGTGCCCAATAGAGGATGGATGGAGCCTGTGGGGAAAGGCTCTTCTGTCATTCCTATTCCCCAGAATCCTGGTGGCACAGAGTCCCTGTGGCCCACAATGGTGATCTAACCCAAGAACTCACCTGTGAATCAGCCTCCCTTCCTCCCAGGTGTTTCCCTCTCCTGGGTTCCCCACTCCTGTTTCCTTGGATGATTTATCAAAAGACACTCTCCCCTTTCAGGGGAACACAGGCTAAACCAGTGCCCAAGACCAGTATGCCTTCCCCTGGCCATTTACTTTTGTGCTCTTCGGGGGAGGATTAATATGTTTACAAATGATGATTTATAAAGTGGAAATCTGTTGGAGTATTTGCTAACAATTAAGATAAACCCAATTGTTTGAGATTCAATGCAATGGGTATTTATTATAGTTTGCCTAGTGCCAGGTGCAGAGCTAGGCTCTGAGGAGACAATGGAGAGTGATCCCTCCCTGACGCTGTGGCCCAATGCATGTGGCCCCATCCCTCTGCCAAGGACTCCTCTCAGGGACACCGCAGTCTACCCTGGGAAGGAAAGCTAAGCAGAACTCCAGTGCGGGCCGCCACGCTAGGGCTAAGAGCATGGATGCCAGAGGAAGGCTGCCTGAATTCACTTCCCTAGCCATTACTTCTGAGCAGGGGAAATGACCTCATCTTATCAAGGCTCAGTATCCCACTATGAAATGTGGACACGTTAGAGTCATGGCGGATGCGATGGTTGTGTTGTGCTGCACGACACGTGGCAGGTATGCAGCTTGTTCCAGCTCCACAGCAAGCTGCTGAGTCGCACCCGATGCGTCAGTGCCATGAGGCTGCCGGCTGTCGAGGAGGGGAGGTGGCGGCGAGGAACATGAGGAGGCCGCCATCCTTCTGCCCAACCTTGAATATTAGGAACATCAAAAGGACAACTCATCCAAGAAAAAGGTAACCACGACTACTCATTTTAACAGATGTTCGACTTTTGGCCATTTTTTTATTCAAGCAATTTATATCATGTTCTGTGCTCCTAAAGTATTGCATTATGTTTACACATTTAGAGGACTTCTGTAGGATGACAAATGTGTTCTTAAATGTTGGAAATAATTTTAACTAAAAAATTTACATTCTCATACATTTTGTACCACACTTGGACTAGTTTTGTTTTAACAACACCTCCTTCTCTCTAATTATCCTAGTCAGTCAAAAGTTCCTTGTACCTTCCTTTTACAATGTGTGGCTAATTCTAGGGTGTCTCTGGGAAATCTTCTACCAGCCATTTTGTTAGAGATGATCGAGGAGAGAGGAGGAGCTCCTAAGTGGAAGGATAAAAAAGGATGGGTGAGTAGTGGGGGGAACAGAGATTTTGAGTGCATTCAAGCAGTAGAGCTGATACGAGCTAGTCCAATCCTCCTGAGAAAGGCGATGCCTATCTGTGGGCTACAGAAGCCATCTTAGACACGGCCTGCCCTTCCCCCCATCCTCACAGACACTTCACCTGTCACTGGGTGCTTTAACATCAGCCTTCCGTTATTCCCTGAAAGGTTTCACATTGCACCAGCAAGATTGGAGGGCAGATGATTTTCTTTTGCTCACGCCCGTTTCTGGACTTCTCTCCAACCTACTATTCTTCCCCAGGCAACTGTGAAGATATTTTTGGCTAAGGAGGGCATTCCCAGCACTCTGCCAGATGAACAGATGGTGGGTGGGCCACAGGAATGGTGGGTGGTGGGGCTGGCATGAGGGGCATCTGGTGGTGTCCTTCTGGATTACAGGGAACTGGGAATCTTAAGAAGATCCCTTCTTTCCTATAGTCTGGTTGGCTTTTTGAAGACTGCTGGTACCTCTGAAATAAACCAGAGAGTCAGTGTAACCAGATGATTTGCCTTCAGATGAATGGTTTGTTGTATCATCTGTAGGTATAAAAAGATTTATTAACTCATAATTTTATCAAGTAGTAATGTGTGAGTAAATGTTTTAATAAGGTCACTAATTCCATTAGAGTATGTTGTGTTTAATAGCCTTTAAAGGTGAAATAAAATTATCAGCTCTTAGTTACTCTCCTCCAATTTTCTGTAGATTTAATGAGGGGTTTTCTAGAAGCCCATGACTCTCTACCTCCTTCCTACCCCACTACCTCCACAGACTTCTGCTGCATTTAAGAAAACATACAGCGTAGTGGTTCCGAATTAACATCCTGGCATAAGAAAGATTAAAATTGGAATCCTAGCTGAACCACTTACTACTTGTGTGACCTTGGAAGAGTTCCTTAACCCTCTAAGCCTCTAACCCCGAGCTAAGCCTCAGGAAGCTCATCTGTAAAATGGGATCATTATTGAACCTCATACAGTTCCCGTGAAGATTGCATGAGATCAGTAATGCATGGACAGTACTGACAAGGGCTTGGAAGGGAATGTGAGCTAATAAATGTTAGCTACTGTGCTAGTTATACATTGCTGTGGGACAAATTACTCCAACTTCATTTGCACACAACTAAGGTATGTGCCTCCGCTGCAAGGTCTCTTGGAAGGCTAGAATCGAGGTGTTGGCTGGGCTGCAGTCTCATCTGAAGGCTTGACTGAGAGAGAATCTGCTTCCAAGCTCACTCCTGTGGTTGGTAGTAAGATTCTGTTCTCAGTGGGCTGGTGGACTAAGGGCCTCAGCTCATCCCCAGATGTTGGCTGGAGCCCTTCCTCCGTTCCTTGTGATGTTGGGATCTCCATGGTGTGGCTCAATCATGGCAGCTGGCTCCCATCAGAGTGAGCATGCAAGAAGGCAAGAGATGGCCAGCAAGACAGAGGACACAGGCTTTTAGTAACCTAATCTCTGAAGTGATACCCCATCATCTTTATCATATTTTTTTCCTTAGACACAAGTTAGTAGGTCTAGGCCACACACAAGGATCCTACAAGAGTGTGGACACCAGGAAGTAGTGATCACTGGGAGCCACATTAGAAGCCGCCTACCACAGCAATCATCATATTTCTGTTAAAGCAACTCACCATTTAACAAGTCATATTTTATCAAGCCTCTTCTTGAAAATGTCCTTGCTTCCCCTTTGGGTATATGTGCCCACATGCCGAGCACAGCATATAAGGCTTTGCAGTCCAGGTACTTCTGCTCTTCTAGGCTCCTTCCCTGCTGCTCCCCCACTGATCCCTCTAGTCTACTGTGCCCACAATTCTCACCCTGTCCAGACACATCAGAGTCTAGAAGTTCCCCAAGTGGTTCCCTTGGGATTCATAATGATGTCCCAGGAGACTTGTGTCATTGAAAAAGTTAATGGTGTCTGTTTCAATTCTTAATTTTTTAGAGAAAACAAACACATAAAATTATTTACATATTTTTTTTTCTTTCAAAACAAAACAGGAGGGCCTTTGAATATGTAGCATGTGGCGTTTGAGAGTCAAAAAAGGTTGAGAGACGTCACCATGCATATTCATGCATCTGTGGTCGCATGAGCTGTTACTCTCTTATTTGGTGGACTCATATTCAGCCTGAAGAGTCAGATTTAGATGTCACTTTTCTTGGTAAATATATCTTTGAGACCCTTAGGACTTACCCCTTCCGCCATGTCTTCTCTGTTTACTTATAGCACTTTGGACAATCCCCTCTTAGGGATCTTTTGTTATAGATAGTGTGTATAAAAACCGTTTGGGCACCTGGATGGCTCAGTGGGTTGGGCCCCTGCTTTTGGCTTGGGTCATGGTCTCAGGGTCCTGGGTTTGAGTCCTGCATCAGGCTCTCTGCTCAGTAGAGAGCCTGCTTCCCTCTCTCTCTGCCTGCCTCTCTGCCTGCTTGTGATCTCTTTCTCTCTGTCAAATAAATAAATAAATAATCTTAAAAAAAAAAAAAAAGAAGAAGAAGAAAGAAAGAAAAGAAAAGAAAGAAAATGTTCTACAAAACCCTAGAATCCCACATGGGGAAGGGGATGGGCATGGGGATGAATGAGGGCTTACTTTCTTAAATGGGTGATCTTTTCAGATTATGTCATCTGCCCTGCCTACAGCCCCTTTCTATGGAGATCTTTTTTTGCTCTTGGACCTTGTTGCCCGAATCGTCCCTTCCTGGCCTGGGAATGCCCCTCATTTGAAGGGCAACTCACTTCGGTGCAGGAGCACTAGACCTGTCTTTGTCTTATTAGGTAACATGTCTAAAATCATAAGCCAGCAGGTGGTGAAGCTGGGATTCAAACCCAGGGACAGTCTCGCTGCATGGTTTTGCTTCTCTTCTCTGCCCTGTGCAGCTACAGACACTGAAAGAACCCCTTGTCGTCAGTCCTTTGAGCACAGACAGTCAGGAGCCTCAAAGGCATAAGAAAAACAGGGACTTTTTCCATGCTTCAAAACTGTTTAAAAACCAAGGCTGAGTCAAAAATGCTTCCCTAAGGAGGATTTACCAGCAATTCTTACCGTCCCCATCAATCATTCACAAAATCTCTCTCTCTCTCTGCATCGTTTTGCAACAAGACATTTGCTAGTGTCAGGTCACTGTGTTTTGCCATCAGAAATGCCTTCACACCTGGGGTTTACTACAGTTGATTGCATATTTGTATCTCAACTCAAGATTCTGACCTTCCTGTATATTGAAGGCTTTCTCTAATTCTATAAAGACAGATAATTCAGAATTGAATTGGAACCCCTGTAAGGTTTTCTTCTGCCTGGCACCCTGCTTCTTTTGGGAATGGTACTTCTCCCATGTCAAATAATCCTGGCGAGACTACCCATTGAAGGGCCTTCACCTAACCCCCACCTGTAGGCAAAGACCCATGATCCAGTCTGTGACCCATGACCATGATCTTGCCCTTCTGTATGTCGACAGTTATAAAAGTGAGCACAAGATCTAAGTGAGGCCAGTCAGAATTGCCTGGGTTGAGAAACAGAAGTTGGGAAGAAGTTCCCTGGTTGTTCAGCTGGGAATAAATAAATTTGCTGCTGGAGGAAGTAGGTCTGAAGCCAGAGCAAGGGGCAGAGACTTCGTCTACTGATTGAGCTCTTGAATCCAACAGCATCTGATGCTAGACCCACTCCTGCAATTCCCAGCTACGTATGGTAGTAAATTACTTTCCTTTTTTTTTTTTTTTAAAGATTTTATTTATTTATTTGACAGAGAGAAATTACAAGTACACTGAGAGGCAGGCAGAGAGAGAGAGAAGGAAGCAGGCTCCCTGCTGAGCAGAGAACCCGAGGCGGGACTCGATCCCAGGACCCTGAGATCATGACCTGAGCCGAAGGCAGCGGCTTAACCCACTGAGCTACCCAGGTGCCCCGGTAGTAAATTACCTTTTATACCTAAAACTAGTTAGAACTGAGTTTTCATCCTCTAACAGCCCAAAGTTAAGACTAATGTGGAGATCAGGGATATCAAGTCAGTTTCAAATCATATGAAAACCACAACCGTTGCCAGATAAAACGCAGGATTCCCAGTTACATTTAAGTTTCAGATAAATAACAAGTAATATTTTAGTGTAACGATTTCAGTATACATATTTAGTTTAAGTATGTCCCAAGCATTACATGGGATGTACATATACTAAAAAAGCATTCACGGTTCATCGGGAAATTCAAATGTAACTGGGCATTCTGAATTTTAATTTAATAAATAAATAGTGGTGGTTGCTTGTAACGCTGTGTTGAAGATTCTGAGGTCAAGTTTAGCCTCACCGGGAAAAAGTAGGCTTACTGATTAATGATGTCTGCTCTGTGTGGAAATATAGAGACAGGCATGAGTGCCTATCTGGGTTATCCCAAGTGTTTATAAATATAATATAATTATAAATATAATATATGTTTATAAATATTAATATAATATAAATTTTAGGCATTTATAATATATTATATTTTTATATACAAATATTTATATATTTATATTTATATATAAATATATATTTATATATAAATATAATATATTATAAATTTATAATATAAATTTATGTCTAATATAAATATTAGGCAATGCAAGGTGTTTTTAATAATAATATAAATTATAGTAGCCACCATTGACTGAGTCTCTCTCCCCTAACTAAGAGTCTTCCATGTGTCATCTAATTGAATCCTCATGACAACATTTTACTGGCTCTATTTCACAACCAAGACTCAGGGAAGTTACATTCACACAGACAGTGAATGGCAAAGTTGGGATTCAAACCCCTATTTATCTGACTCCAAAGCTCGTGCTTTTTTCCAATTCATCATTCTGCGGGAGGCAAATATTGTCCTAACAGCATATATGCAGAAGTCATCTGAAAATGCTATTTTACAAATTGCTATATAAACACTTATAAATCCAGTTCTTGGCCCAAAATGGTAAACTGTCCTTTCACGACAAAGAGCAGCACTTCAACAACAACTCGGAGCCTCATGTGAGGCAGTATTTTGGCAAACAGATTTCAACAGTTGACACCAGAAGAGTGCCAATTGTGAAAAGTGGCTTTCGGCTATAAATGACTGTGTAAAACCAGCATTACGATGCAGCGGGAGGGGATCTATTTGACGTGTAGCAGGGGACGGCGAGGTGAGGCCCCCCGGAGATCTCCAGGTGGCTATTTATGGAGCTAGAAGGCATATGGTCCTCCACTATCTGCAGGAGCAAATCTGTACAGGAGCATTTGTGTTTTGGCAGACGAAGGGGGAAACGGGCGTTTGTGTGTGACTGTGAGCGTGTGTAGTTTTATTTTTTTTTTCTTGAAACTTTTCGTGTCTTTGATGGTCAGTGTTTTTTGAGTTAGGATGTAAGATAGAGAGATGGTAGACAGGCAACAAGGCAGAAGATGGGGAGAGATCGCATCTATCCCCTATTTTACTCCTTAGGAATGAAGCATGAGAGATAGAAGCTGAAGGAAAATGTGTGATTTGGGCATAAACAAGGCTGCATGGGCTTGGAGAAAACGGAGGCACAGCACCATGGCAGGCCACTCTTTCTGCTTTGGGATTCCATCCTGTACCTCTGAGGGACCTTCAGGACTAGAGGCTTAGGAATCTTCTGGAAGCAGCACATGGGCCTGAACCTTTTCGTCCTTGGGAAAAGACTGATCAGCCCTTGCAATGGTAGGACTTCCTGAAGCCACTGCCTGTGGGGAGGATATGGACAGAGTGGCCTGGCATCAAGTGGCAGGTGAGAAGGCTGACCGGAAGTCCCTGAGCACATGATTCTTCAAAAGAAGAACTGGAGGCTCATGGGAACAGGAAGTCTTAAACTATTTGGGTTAATGAGACATTTCTTGTGTCTACAGACCAAGACGGCCTGGGGCACCCAGTTTACAAGCATGAAGACTAACTAGAGAGAAAGGAAAGAATAAATAGAAAAAGTTTTGACAAAAATAGAGGCTTTCATAGTCTCCACAGAGACCAGGGAATCTAAATGCTCAATGAACGCAATAAAGGAAATGAAGGAAAGGAGAAATCTAAGAGAGAAAACGTCATTCTCTTTTTTATCAGATCTTGGGGAAATGGCCGTCATCTTCCTCACAACTGTTTTGAAATCCACAGCCTGGCCTTGGTGGTTGCCTCTAATCCCAGGGACAGCTGGGACTTTGTTATTAGCTATTAGGAATCTCTACCCTGCGTCCCTTTCCTTTTGCCCCTTCTCATAGAATCACTGTCACCTTTAGGGTGTTCTATTTTAAGACTGCAGAGTGAGTCCTGAGGTCTGAAGGAACCATTATCATTTCTCCAAACCTTGCAGGTGATGCCCGGGGCATTTTATTTTATTGCTATGAATCTTATGACTGGGATGAATATTTCATTGTGCTTGTTCCACAACAGTCCTTAATATATATTATTAAGCTCTACTTTCCACAAATGCTCTACATCCCCAAAATATGGCTCGGTCTTAGCACCCCACGGGCCTGTGTCCTTTTAGACTTATCAGCTAAACACAATAAGCATTTCTGTGTGGGGGGGGAGAAACTCAAATCAGTCAATAGCTCACTACATTTAGAGCAGAACTGTGTTTTTGCAAGCTTGAAAGGAGTATTTGCATTTACAACAGCAGGGAAAAATGAAGAAGTGGGACATTTCTCAAGATTCAGAGCCATGTCATGAGCAAAAAATGAGTTTCCTCCAGATACCTTCTGGAAATATCTTACCTTTCTCAAAATGACCCACTGGCTTTCTGCAGCTGACAGAATCACGTGCAAATTCTGGGTCTGACATTTGAGGTCCTCCGGGCCCACTGTTCAGGCTCTTTTCTTTAGCTTCCTTTCATGCTCTTCACAGTAAATAGGCCAATCTGTTCAGCGTTCCCTGAGTCATTCCATTTCTGAGGCTTTTCTAGACCTTTCCTTCTACTGGATGGTCAGTCCTCTCCACTCATCAAGGGCCAGTTCAATGCCATTTTCTCCACTGGACCTTTATGATGGCCATGCAGGAAATGTTACCACTCCTTCCTCAGAATGTCTATAGCACAGCCTCACGAGTGGACCTGAACACATGTTTTATGCTCTTTCCATGCCTACCTTATCTCCCTCACTAGACCATAATTTCCATAAATATGAGCCACATCAACATCTTCTTTGTGGTGACCCCTGTGCCCACTCACTCATTAGGGAATGAAAGAACGAGAGAGCAATCCCTGTAGATTTGGGGATAGCGTGGTCAAGTCCCTTCTGTCTCTGGAGTAGTCAGATCTGGGCTCCCTGCCCGTGCTGCACTGTGCCCCGCTGCACCCCCACTGCACGGGGCGTTCTTGGTGGGATGTTACCGTGTGAGAGCCCCAACCTGTGTCCTTTGCTTAGAGGAGCAGGTTGAGCAGGTGTAGGGCACAGAGGCTATTTTGCGGGGTTTTCTCCCAGAGCGGTAAGGGGGCAGAAATGAAAGAACATCTGCAGCCAGGTTCCTGAATTTGTGGCTCCAGCCTGATTCTCCTGCCTTTGGCCTCCCTCAGTTTCTGCTGTCGGACCTGCCGACATCGCCACCTGCCAGACCGTCAGTTCACCTCAGTTCGGGACCAGCTCCGACTCAGGGTATCAGTGGGCAAAGACAGTGCTGGCAGGAATGAGGAGGGCCTCCTGCCTGGCCCCCAGGTCCTGTTGGTTTCTACACTGACCCAGGTGATGGTTCAGGAAGTCCCTGGAGTCTCAGCTCTGTGACCTGTTCCAAGATGGAGTGCCTGTGTCCCCTGCCTGTCCCAAGTACCTGTCCTTCTGGCCTACTGGGGACCCAACCCTCTCAATGATCCATGATTCTCTTTCCTCTCTGTCCCCAGTCCCGCCACCTGGGCCCTCACTATGTCTTGCCCAGCTAGAGTACTGAATATGCCAACCTGATTGTCCTTCCTTCAGTTCCATCCTCCACAGGGTGACACCAGACTGTCCCTGCCTGAGCCCTTCAGTATTACCCCATTACCTATTGAAGACTTCCTGTCATGACACACAAGACCTGCACGAACCTGCCCCTTCCTCTCCTGCTTGCAACGTCTTGCCTGAACTTTAGACTCCAGAGTCCCCTGTCCCTCCCCGCGTGCCGCTTCCCTTCTTGTCTTATTTTATCATCTTTGTCTCTGGTTACCCTTCCACACTTTATGTGTCTTATTTTGACCAACTATCTTTTTTTTTCTTTGATTCTCCTGAAATATTTCCTAACTGCAATCACCCAGGCTGGGTTAGAGTATATGTCCCTCTTTTGTGGCCCTTGTAGGTTTATCATGATACCTGGCTCTGGCGGGCCAACCCTCAAGACCCCGTGTAGAGCACAGTTCTTCTGATATCTTGCTATCAGAGTTACGGTTAAAATACACACACGTCACCCCATATTAACATGCCATGCATCAGGAAACGAGTATTCATATTGCCAATGCAGTGAAGGCCAAAGTTCCAACCCTGGCCTTCTTCCATACCCCCAACACAAAAGGACCTTATAAAATGTCCCAAGATAAAAGAGTATGCAGGACATCAGTGGGTGGCAAATACCATAGATAAAGACATTTGGGATGTTGGGGATCAGCAGTAAGAGTCATGAAAGGCACTATTCAAGGGAACCGAAGGCAAAGAAACCAGTGAAGTGGGTGGGCTTGAGATATTCTCTGCAGAATGATGTCCTTTAAGCCCAAACCAGATTGCCCCATAACTTGAGCTAACTCCTCCACAAGCGTATGCTTTGGTTAGACGGCAAACCAAAGGGAGGCATGGGACTTCCTAATACAAGCACATTGTTATTACCAGAACGTGGAAGCAAAAGAAGTCATCTAAGAGCACTGCGGAGGCATCATCGCCTTGAGGGGTGTCAAGGACAGCGGTCAAGACTGTCAGTGTTTGCCTAGCCCTTGACTTCCCTTATAACAAGTCAGCTGAGTCCACACTCCCAACCCTGCACACGTTCATGAACACCTTTGGTATATATTCACGAATATAAGACGTACATATTACATATTCATACCGGTCTCATATAAGAGATTAAACAAAGTGTTCCTCTCCTATTCACCACTGAAGAAAACAACAGAGTCTCTTTGGCCCAACTCAAGATTGCTCCCTGTTTAAGAAGGGTGGAGAGTCCCATCAACCACCTTCTTTACGATGCCATTCTCCCATTGGTGCTTCCCATTCCAATTGACTTATTCACCATCAGTTGGGTACTGGAGATTAAGTTAAATTAGTACTTAATGGGTTCTAAACTGCTCCGCTGTGGATTAGACCATGGCACTCGTTCCTGATTTAAACAGTAAATTGGATCGCCATTTGCCAGCATGGTGATTTGTGCTTTGGCAGCCTTTGCAGATCCATAAGTAAACTAGTAGATTTCCCTGACACAGTAATCGGCCGTACTGTCTAGAGTCATCACCCATTTTTCTTGTAGGTTGAATTAATATAGAGAAGCAGGATGGTTGATGGTTTCATTTGTTGTACCATTAATGAAACATAAAACAGATGTGTGAAACACTGTCTTAGTAATAGAAACTGCATTACAAATTATTTATCTGCAGAAATCATGTCCTGAATGTAAGGCGGGAACAAAATGTAGTTTTTCTCTTGACAGTACTAGGTCAAACTATATTTAAAAACCTATTAAGCATAAAGTCTCCTGCTACAGTTAAATATAAAACACAATTTGTTCCCTCAGTCCAGCACGGTATTAAAATCTTGTAAAATCAACAGTACTTTGGACCCACTTGCATGGGACTTTCACTTTCTTTTTCACTTCCCAGGTGATTCACTAGAAGATGGGAAAATGAGAGAAACATATGCCCTCTCTTGCGTTCTCCCTGGGAGGCCCAGACTGCCAATGGAGGGTTGTAGGAAGAGGTGGAGTCCGCCAGAAAAACTTGGCAGCCGACACTGGTGCTGAGAGAACGTGTCCATCACCTCGATTTTTATCCTTTAATATGCAAAAGAAAACATGGCATGCTGAAGTCAAGAGGGAATATAAAACAGCCTTCTAGAGAAAGGCTTGGCAGTACCACAAGGGAGGGGTTGTAAATTGCAGTGATTTTCTTGACTTGGATCGTTAGGGAAGCTGGAGAGATTGGGAACTCAGGTTAAGTTATGATCTCGGGCACCAGGGCTCATTGGCAGCAACTTCCAAAGGAAGGGAGAGTCAAGGAAAAGCGAGAGGGAGGGCTAAAGTGGCTCAAAGGGAATGCAAACCATACCCTTCCAACACCTTCCTTCAGCAGCTCTTAGTGGCCCCTTGACGCATTACTGGACATCTGGGATGAGGGGCTGTAGGGACATTTTCCAGGTGATACTCCTGACTCAGCTGGTAGTATTCCCTGGGCTTATATTCCCAGAATTTGCCCTGAAACTGTGTCTCTCTATAGTCCAGTGTCATGCACGGTAATTCCCAAGAAACTTGTTCATTTCCCGAACATGTGATCTATGGGGTCCAGCCTCAGCCTCCAAGTCCAGCGCTGGCCACCCGCATGCCATCTCGCAGCTCTGCTTGCCTAGCACGCAGTCAGGACAGCTCTCCTGGGCCAGCCTAGTGCCTTGCATGGGAGTGAGGTGGCGAATTTGAGCACCGTGCACTGCTGAGCCTAGATGAGGAAATTCACAGAGCAGAAAGTTTCACCCAAGAGGGGGCGTGAGCAAACAAAGAGATAGTTCTGCCCTTTAGCCACATTTAAAAAAATGTTTTCAAGGAAGGAAAGAAGAAGAGGTGGTGGGGGTGGGGAGAGAGAGCATCAGTTCTTCTAAGGATAAATTCTCCTTTCTGCTTATGTCTGACAGTCACTTGTCTGCTCTCATTATTACCTTTACTTTACAATTACTTCCACTGTTAAGTAATTACACGTGAGAGCCTATAACAGATGGTAAATAATTACTTTTCGCCAATTGCCGAAGTCCGTGTTTCGCTATCAACAATAATTAATAATCTAGGCAATGGCGCTAGGGATACCTGCAGCTGAAGGTATCTCTCCTGCTGCCTGGAATTTTCTATGACTGCACAAGAGCTCAGGAAGAGGCAGCTGAGGAAAGAGCAACGAAGGAGGGATGTTGTCAGGGAGCAGAATAGGATTTGGATGAGGTGTCAAGGCCAAAGCCCCAGTGTCCAATTCCACGTTTCCTCTTGTTAACTTTAAGATTGCTAGCTACCCACGGTGCCACTGAGGCTATCATCAAACTCTGATATGTATTTGTTCTGGCAATTTAGCGAGTTTAAAAAGTGTTTATTAGCCCCTTTAAGAAAATAAATTCTGGGACATGAACTCTAAAATCTCTGCTCATGTGTGCAGAGAAATCAGGCTCAGCAAATGTCACATATGGCTTGGGACAGCAGCGCTTGGGGGCAGTGGGTCACGGCTGTCATAGGGGGACAAAACTGGGCTTGGGAGAAAGGTAAAGCAGATATTTGATTCAGATTTTTCCTGGGGCTGGACTCATGGGCATGTGGCACCCTTCAAGGCTGGATCAAAGACACTCCAGAAAGGCACACCTTGGAGAAAACCCAGCATGGGTGTTAGGGCAAAGCCGGCTGCTTTCACTGGGGTGGAGGGCACCGCTCCCGTTACTAAAAGTCATTTAATGCTGAGCAAATGGGAGAAGCAAAGGTTCTTTGGAATCATTAGCCCAGAAGGGAAAGATTTGCAGTTTACTGAACCATGAAAGATGGTCTGAAATCACCCTTTCTCACATACTGCTGGTAACCCAGCCCAGCAGGTAAGAAGGCAAATCCTCCCCACATGCAAAATAAAGGCTGAAATATTCCACAGGCAGCTGGAAGCTTTTTTTCTCCAACTCTGTGTCTGCTCAACTAGAAACAAGCCTGTTGTCAGTGATCATCCTTTCTGTAAAAGCTTCTGCAAAAACTTTCCTTTTTGTCTCTTTGACCTATAATCTTCGAGAAGCTGCTTCTCCCCTCACCACTGTTTGACAACCCAAGCAGCAGCTATAAATGCCAGGAGCCTCACAGAGAGCGAATCCTCTCTGAAGAGATGTCTGACGGGTCTCCACTTCAGCTCTAAACTGCCAGCTTCTGCTCCCCAGCCGAGGAAAATCAATCCAGTTCCTTTTTCAGGAGCAGTGATGTGAATACTAGGCGGTTTGGGTTTAATGGGGTCCCTGGAGTTTGTGGGAGGAGGAGCTAGTTTTTATTTCGCTGGTCTTGGGAGTTCACCAGGCATGGCTAATGGGAGAACAGAACGGGGAAGGGGCCTCCCTCCGGATGGTGGTCTCCTTTCTACTGCCAAGTCTGGAGAAGTTGAGGTTTCAGGGCACGTTGGTGAGGGGTCCTGGCTGTGACAACCGGTTGGAAGAATCGCCGGCCTCGGTACACAGTCTTGCTGGCGACTCCTGGGCTGAAATCGGGACCCGTTCCTGCCACCACAGAGGACACCCATCCCTAACTCCTCTGTCCATGCTGAAGGTCTCAGCCCCCCAGGGACAGAGTCTGAGTCCTTATTCGCCTTGGATTTTCAAATCCCTGGCCTGTGCAAAGTCCTGACTTCTCATGGAGGAACTCATGGGATGCAGAGGGTGACCAGAGAAGGCTAAACGGGTTGGCCAGGTTTGGAAAATCTCTCATCCCAAGCTAAGGAATCAGACATTTATCCTACGGCAGATGAAAAACCACGGAAGGGCACTGAGCTGGGGAGTAACACAGTCAGCCCGGCGTTTCAGGTGGAATGCATGGCAGCCTAGTGAGGGCGGGTTTGAGAGGCACAGGAGAGGGGACAGAAAGACCATTAGGGATCTCTATTAATAGTTCAGAGGAGAGACTCAGGACTCAGCGCTGTCCAACCACCTGTTGAACACTTCTATTTCAGTTTCCCACAAGCAAAGAAAACTATCTTCTTACTGCGAAGTTATGTCCTTCTTAAATTCCCCATCCTGGGCAATACTTGCCCAAACACCTTGGTCAGAAACACGGTCACCATCCTAGGCTCCCTTCACTTTCCTCCTTCTCCATATTCGTCACCACGTCCTGCCCATTTTTGCTGATATCTCAAGGCTTCCCCTCCACTCTCCTGTAAATCATTGCTCGAGTTCAGGTCCTCCCTGTCTCCCCCGCTGGACATTTGTCCTTGGAGGTCTGCTCTTTTGGAAGGACAAAGAAATGAGCAATGTCCACCCTTAGTTACAAATACAAGCTCCTAAATAAAAAGTCTTATCGGAAAGCCACGGGGTAAGTTAGGTGTCCACCCTCTGCTATCATGGCACTTCCCATACGTGGTTGATGAGATCTACTTACATATCTGTCATTCCTTCTAGGTCAGGGGTCAGCAAACAATGGCCCAGATCTGGCCTGCCACCTCTTTATTGGAAGAACCCGTGTATAGTCATCCTCATTTAGCTGTGATTTACTTGAGCAATTACAACAGAGACCACATGACCCACAAAGCCTGAAGTATTTCCCTTTCAAGACAAAGTTTTCCAACTTCTGTAGATCCTAAACTTGTCGAGGGCAAGAAACTGTGTGTATGTCATTGTTTTACCCCTAGGATCTAGCACAGTGCCTGAGACATAAATAAGCGCGTTGTGTGCGTGTTATATGAGGAGGACAATCCCATGTGCTGTGACTCAGTAGGACCGAGGGGGATAAATGGCAGCCTGATTTCTATGCACATGTGAGCAGGTGTTGAGGTTATTATCTCTTTCCCTCTCAGATAGTGGCCTCTGTTGTAAATTACTCCTTCATTATTATTAACAATGCATACTTCCCTTGAAGTATGGAGTTCTAAACACTCCATAAACACTTAACAATGCATACTTCCCTTGAAGGTGGAGTTCTAAACACCTGGACTCATCGTGCCCTTGGGGTGGCACTTCCTGCACTCTACACCCTAACAAGGCCTCCCATCCTTCAGCTGATGGCGACGGGTCCTGGCTACTGCCAGTCCCAGGTATGGGCAAAGGGTTAGAGACTCCTATGAAGTGCTGTGATCCTGGTACATTTTTGTAGCTGTACCACTTTCAGTAACTTTGAGTGTAATGATCTGGCGGAGAGAGAATGGAATTCTAGAAGCAAAGCATTAACCTGGCACGAGGCCCCTGGCCTCGCTGCTGGTCATGCTGGTGGTCAGGCCCCATGTCTGTGTGCCTTGTCTCTGGGCAGCTCTGCCCACTGCTTTATCCTGATGCATGGCAGGTGTTCCACAGATACTCATCAATGAAAGTTCATTCAAATTGTTTTATATCATCTTTTTTGCCGCCCTTGTGAGCTGGGCTTTATTCTCCCCCATATTACAAATGAGTAAACTGGCTTGGGAAGACTCTGTAACACAGCTGGTCAGTGTCATGGACAAGATTTAAGTCCAGATCTTTTTGACTTAGAAGCCTGTGCTCTCTCTATAACACCAAGACTCAGACTGACAGAAGCTCCACTGGGGGAGCTTCCTTTTTATAGGCTCAGGAACATATAGGAAGACAAATCATTTCCCACGTCCTAATCCCCATCGCATGATTTCAGAAGCAGAGTTTTCAAGAGCCAAGGTTAATTCTTCACATCAGAACAGTAGAAAGGCCCTGGGAATTCAGTGTGGCCCGGCAGATTTTGGCAGATTCTCTAAAAATTCTGAAGACAGCAACCCCTCTCCTTTGCCGCTGGAGAGGATCCTGTGCTCCCTAAGGCTACACGGTGTTCCATTCAAGCACAATGGAAATCAAGCAGTTGAGCTATATGCCGGCTTTTCAAAAGGCTCCAGTATAATGTAGCGATTGTGGATTGTGTCGTAGGCCATAACAAAGGGAAAAACTCCCAGCCAACTTCCTTCACATGACTGGACAGAGAAAACAAGCAAACACACCACAGCCTGAGCCTGCCCGAGCTCTCTGCCCCAGAAGGCAGGTTCTAGAATCATGGTTTGATTCTCTTTGGCATAAATCGGATGGAGATTGGAAACGTCCTGCTACCTAATGCAGCAAGTGAATCTAATTTGTGATTTTTATTTCCTCACTCTGAGCTCTATTTCGTGATAACCTCTGGTGTCGCATCCATTTCCAAAATATATCATTAAGTAGCAAAACCCACCTTAGTAGGCGAGATTAAAACTGATCATATGGAAGTTTCTACTTGTGTTTCTACCCAGGTTGAAAACCAGACGGTGCTTTTCTTCTTCCAAAGATAGTCTTCACTTTAATGGGCTACAAAGAGCAGCCTGCCAGGAAAACAAAAACCAAAAAACAAAACAAAAAAAAAACCCACAAACATTTATTAAAGCCTCAATAAATAGTAATTCACTGAAGATAAGATTCTTCCTCCTGAAAGTCTAAACGCCTTCTGAAAATTATTTCAGAAATATGTTGCTCAAGGATTAAAATAGAGTGCTTAAGTCTTTTGTTGTTCACGTTCAACTTGGTTTTCCCTTGAGAATATTAAACCAAACAGGGAGAAAAAAGCGACCGAGCTAATATGAGATCTGATGCAAACTCCTGAGAGAGGGAAATGAGGTCTGTGGAGCCTTCTGCTGATTTTCCTCCCTCGCACACTGTCTGTCTGTCTTCCTGCTTTTCATTTGGCTCCAGACATGGTTTCTCCGGCTCCCAGGACCTTGGAAGGAATACCAAGCAATAGCCTGGGTGACTCTCACATCAGGGAAGCCTCAGTTTGCAAAAGCTGGAGGAGAAGCACTGATGGGATGGAAGTGCCAGTTGCAAATCTGGGGTGGTCAAAATGCCTTTGGAGCCTCGTGAGCTCTCCCCAAGTGCCACTCCTGCTCAGAGCTCCGCAGAGCACCCTGGATCGGGGAGGGAGGGACAGGCAGGCAGAAAGCCCTAACAACCATGTCCAAAACTCTTCCAGCCATGCTGGAAAGCCCCCAGGAGCCCGAGACTGCTTCCCTGTGTTCTTAGCAGAGTCCTTAGAATCAAAGGACAAGGATGTTGAGAGGAATCTCAGGGACCACCTTGTGGTCCCCTTACTGTACACATGCTTACAATCTCTTTAAGAGTCTCCCGTTGCTTTGCGTTGTTTGCCAGCCACTCCCTAGTTTGTACCTTCCTGTCATTGCCAAATATATATGGAAAAGTAGCTTATGGCCCCTCTCCCTGTCTTTCATCTTTCTGTAATCCATTTTCCACGTATCTGTCATTCCTGGAAATTGCTCATTGCAAAGCCATCAATAACCCTCCAGTTGCCCAAACCAATGAATGCTTTCCCTGTTCGTATGTGCATTTCTGCCCCTCAGGTGCTGCTCACAGCTCCTCCCGGAGACCCTCCTCTCCTGGCTTTGGTGACCCCCTTCTTTTAGTTCTGCGACTTTCCTGACAGTGTCTTGCTGCTCAATGTCTTGCTGGTTCTTTCACTGGGTTTTTAAATGCAGCTTTGCCCCGGGCGCTGTCCTTGGCCCTCCTCTCTTTCTACTCCGTGCCTTTAATTTGCCTGGCCACATGCGCTCATCACCTCTACGGATGGCTCTCATGGGTGTGTCTGTAACTCAGACCTCTCAGCTCCAAAGCAGTGTGTCCTTCTGCCATGGCACCTTCCCCTGGCTGCCTCTTAGGCATCTCAAGCACAACCGGTCCAAAGCAGAGATCAGCCTTCCCCTCAGAGTCCTTCCATCTCCATCAGTGTATCCAAACCAGAATCTTTGGGGTGACCTGACATCTGCTTCTCCTACACATTCCCACATCTGAAATTAATCACCAAGCTCTTCCAATTCCTCATTGTAGGAACCTTCTGCCTCCCACACTGCTGCTACGTTCTGTCTTACCTGTCCTATTGCGATGCCCTTCTCCCTGACCTCCCGACTTCCACCTCCTACCTCTCCAACCCATTCTCTGTAGACAGGATGGAGTCACCCCGCACACACTGATCTGCTCTGACAACTCTCCTGTTTAAATGCCCTTGATGGGTCTTCATTGTCTGTAGGGAAAAAAAAAAATGCAACCTCCTTAGGTTGACATAAAAGGACCGTGATTATTTTGCTCCTTCCTATTTCCTGACCTCATTGCCGGCCACTTGTCTCCTCTTACAGTCATTCCAAGTCCTGATTAGTTTCTAGCGTTCTTCCTGTAGCCCTCGTCCCTACAACTTTGCATACACTACTTTCTCTGCCTTGAAGGCTCCTGACTTCTTGGTAAGCACCCAATCATCCTTGAGGTTTGCTCAGACATATCCTCTGTACACTCCTCACTGGTCTTCCTCCAATATGTTAATTGCTTTGTTCACTGTATTTTTATAACATTCGACTCTGTCTTTCTTAGGACTTCTCTCATAATTTTGTAGTTATTTATTTACAAGAATGTTTCCCTAGCCAAAAGGAGCTCTTTGAGGGCAAGGACCTTGCCTTCTTATCTTTTGAATTTCTGACACTTAGTAGCCCCTCTGTAAATAGAATGAGAGAATGGCTGAGAGGAGGGAGTCTCAGAGAGGTAAAGCAGAGTTCCCCACAGCTAGAGAGATACTGGCAGTTTCTGATTCTCTGACTCTGCACTTATGTCCCGCTCATCGCCCGGTGTCTGGGCCCTGAAATCCAACTCTCACAGGGGGACCGTGGGTAGGTGTAGGGCAGTAATCAAACCCATCCACTGATAATTAAAGCAGAGAGGACTCAGCAGACAGAAACTGGCATCTGGAGGGAATCTCTGGCTGTCCACATCGGGGGCATGCATCGGAGATGGAAGAGTCCTAACCACGCAGCACAGAACCACGGCAGAGAACCCAGGAGCAGACAACCTTCGGGAATCCAAGAGGAGAGGGATTCAGGGAGGTGGCATCAGGTAGACTTATCAGAAGGCACACGGGCTCTGTATCAGCCAGCATTCTCCAGAGAAACAGGGCCAAGAGTATGTCCCTATCTGTACCTTTATCTCTACCTCGGCATCTAGAAAGAGATTTATTATAAGGTATTGGCTCACTCAATTGTGGAAGCTGAGAAGTCCCACTATCTGCCGTCTGCAAGCTGGAGTTCCAGGAAAGCAGGGGCTGTGGTTCGAGAGCCTGAGAGCCGGAGCGCCTAGGTGTACAGATTCCAGTCTGAGTCTAAACGCCTGCGAACCCGGAGCACCAACGGCTGAAGATGGCTGTCCAGACCGAGCAGTCAGGCAGGGAGTGAATGCAACCTTCCTCTGCCTTTTTGTTCTATTCAGGCCCTCAATGGATTGGAGGATGCCCACCCACATCGGGGAGGGCCATCTGCTTCACTCAGTTCATCAATTCCAATGCTAATCTCTTCCAGAAACACCCTCACAGACACACCCAGAAATAACGTTTAACCAGATATCTGAGCATCCCGCGGCCCACGAACTTATCCATCATAGGCTGCTAGGATTTGAGAGCTAGAAAGTCCATCCTAACAGCCAGATGAAGTCAGGGTCCCAGTATTGGAACCCAGAAGCAGAGGCTGATCACCAAGAGAGGCACCTGGGCACAGGTAAGAGGATGGGAAGCCAGTTTCCAGAATCAGGTGACAAAAATAGAGAAGTGAGGGGAGTTGAGAACAGGGGAGGCCATAGCATCCCTCTCAGCTACATCATACTCTAAAAAGCAGGAATTTTCAAACTAGACAATATTAAACATCCCCCTACTTTGTATTTTCATATCCCCCCCACCAGATCCATTTTCTTGTATTTCCAGGTATACTGTTAAGTGTTCATTGCAAACAAATTTTGGACGATTGGCCAGTGCCACCCATCTTTCGACACAGAAGGGTTTCTGCTCATGATCCAAGGTCTGTTTAGACCTTGTAAGGTCAGTGGCTCCTCCCGGGAGCACTTCTCAGAGGCTGTTGGAAGCCTGTGTCTGAGAGGATGCCCTTGGGCTGGGCTTTGGGTTCTCACATCTGTTCACTTCTGACCTGGCCTCAGTAGAGGTATTAAAATGCTCTTCGACTCTTTATTTTTCCTGGCCTAATTAACCAAAGTATTTAATAAGTAACAGGGATGTTTCCAGTAATTTAGCACTTCATTAGTAATTTGTTCCATTATTATATGTATCACCAAGATCAACTCAATTCAAACAACCATTTGCTGCCTTCACCAAAGATAATGACTTTTAATTCCCATTACTTGAGCATCTTACAAACCTTTTAAGTGGTTCACTACTTTCCATTAAGGTGTATCTCAGAAAGATTTTGGACCTTGAGAAAAAGTAACTAATATCCATGAAAATTGAACCGTAGATAAGCAAATAAAATTGAATAAACACACCTCAGGGATACCACACCATGACTGTGCAGGGACAGGCTTTGTGTTTTTGCAAAAAACAAAGTCCATTTCTTGTTAACTCAGGGAATTTGAATCTCACCCTTTCAGATACCTGAGGCAGTTAGAAATTTCATCCCTACTTCATGGTGATGAGGGCCTTTACGATCAGAGAATGTTGTGGGGAGGCATTTGAATATTCTGTAATGCAGTTGAGAAGGATTTTGAAAGTCAACAGACTGTGTTTGGGACAGAAATTGGTTCCCATGAAAGTCTGTCCTGTCACTGTGAACGGATAGTGAATGTGGCACAGATCTTACCCTTGCTTCCTGGCTTAACTGCCTTTGTCTGTTTGCATTGTGTCTTGTGTCTGCCCCACAGCACCCAGGACAGCACTGAGCATGGAGTACTAGGTCGGTTGGTGCTAAGTTGCTTGACTCCAGCTTGCTGCTACAAGTGTGACTTGAGACCCCGAGTCATGTGCGTCATGTTCTAGACACTGTACGGAGATGTTCAATATCCCCTCAACTTCCTGGTGATTGGAGGTTATACCTTTATTAGCAAAACTTTCACTATCTAATGTTAGTCAATTTTGACAGAAATTATTCTGTAATAGGGGTGCCCGGTTGGCTCAGTCAGTTAAGTCTCCAACTCTTGGTTTTGGTTCAGGTCACGATCTCAGGGTCCTAGGATTCAGCTCTGAGTCAGGCTCTGACCTCAGCAGGGAATCTGCCTGAAGATTCTTTCCCTCTGTGCCTCCCTCTACCCACAGGCATGCATATGCTCTCTTCTCTCTCAAATAAATAAATAAGTCTCAAAAAAAAAAAAAAAAAAAGAAATTATTCGGTAATATTATGTGCTATTTCTTTGTCTTCCAAGCCAAGAGTATCACTTAGATCCCTACATCTAAGGATCCACATGGGAAACAGGACTCAAAATTTGAAGTGATAGCAAGAACTATGAAAAAGATAACAGGATGAAAGGCACAATAGAGAGCCAGATCAGAAGTGGTCTGCAGACATCTGTTCATCTGCTCACTCAACAGATACTGGCTGAGAACCCACTACGTGCTGAATACTGTGCTACAGACTGAAGTTGTTTTTTTTTTTTTTTTTTTTAAGATTTTATTTATTTATTCATGAGAGACAGACAGAGAGAGAGAAGCAGGGAGCCTGATGTGGAACTCAATCCCAGGACCTTGGGATCATGACCCAAGCCAAAGGCAGACACTCAACCCACTGAGTCAGCCGGGAGCCCCAGACCGAGGATTTAATGATAGGCCAGGCAGACCTGCTCTCTGTCCTCCTGAAGCCCCCCGTCTGGTGGGAAATTCTGAGCAGTGAATGCACCAGAGTGGAATAAATACTGTGGCAGAGGAAAGAACTGAGGGCATATAAAATGAGGCAGCTCCGAACGGGCATCGTGGGGTAAGTGCGGTGGGTGGGGGCTGCCAAGGCACACACATATGCCTAAGAGGTTAGCTAAAACTGGCTAGATTCACTTAAAAAGGTGAGCGGATGTGTGAACCACTGCAGAACAGACTTCTGACCCCAAAAGAAATGTGAAGATCACAAAGCAACAGAAATACGGCTTTACTTTTCCTAGAGAGCAACTGTGGCATCTAACTGGATTAGTGTGGGCAGAGGCTGAGGCACTTCCCCTTTGATGGTGTGCAATACTGTGATTTAAGGACGGTGTAGCAGGTGCTTTCATAGTCCTTTATCTGACTCTGGCATTTTTTTTTTTTAAGTGTCTCAGCTAGCTATTGCTACATAACAAACCACCCCCAAACTCAGTTGCTTAAACCAGTAAGTACTGACTGTGGCTCCTGAGGGTACTGATCAGTTGGGTGGTTCTTCTGTTCTCAGCTGGGCTCACTCATGTGCTGAAAGTGATCTGTGGGGCAGGACGACAGCTCTGGTGACCTTGGCTGGTCTCTCTCATGTGTCTGGGGGTTGGCTATCAGTTGATCAGGGCAGGCCTTGGCTGGGACAAATGGGCCTTCCTTCACATGGTCTCACATCCTCCAGCAGGCTAGCCTAGATTTGTCTACATGTGGTCAAAGTTCCAAGAGAGTAAGTCAAAGTGTAGAGGCCCCTTGATGCCCAGGCTGGGAGCTGACATATGCTCACTGCTGCCACATTCTATGGCCAAAACAAGATTCAAGTACAGAGAAATGGATTCAACTTCTTCATGGGAGGAACCACAAAGTCATGTTGCTAAAGTATAAACTCAGGAAAGGGTGTAATTGGAGTCATTTTTGCAATCAATCTACAACAAATAGCAAACTTGAAAGTGTCAGAAAACCCAGTGTGTCCTAGCATATTTCAAACCAACTCATGTCTCTGGTGCCCCTCAGGCCTCATCATGAATGGAAAAGCCTGTTCCTGTGGAAAGAACCCAGATGTCAGGCCCCTAAGACTTTCCTTAGCCTCCTCTGTAGGGAGTCTTGTCTTCTCGTTTAAAAAGAATGGAAGTCAGCCAAACTAAGAGTCATGAGCGCAAAGCCCTATTAAACAATGTTGGTCAGCTTTACTGACCATAATCATCATATTGATCATTGATATAGATAGATCTGCCTTGGTCAAGGGACAGATTCATTGGAATAGAGTGGTTGGCAGATTGCCACATCAAGTGAGAGTGCCATGTGTGCTGATGTTCCTTTAATAAACATTTAATACAGTGCTGGGTGCTTAGATGAGCTTGAGGTCACTGTTAATAAAAGCCTGGGCTCAAAGATCTCATATATTTGGCACAAATGTGCCACCAGCCATTGGAATACTTCATGAGTTCCATTCTCATCTCAAGAAATGAAAACCAGTTTTTCTTTGGTGAAGACAAGAGTCTTTCTTATCTGTATCTTCTGATCAGATCTTTTGTATTTTAGACTCTGTTCATATTTTTTTTCTTTGCACTAGAAGAAAGATTGCCTTCTCTTTCTCAGTTTCTGTTACAGTAATCTGAGAAAGGCTATTATAAATAATGTTGCAATCAACATGGGAGTGTAGATATCTCTTTGAGATATTGATTTCAATTCTCTTGGACATAAACTTAGAAGTGGTATCATACAATAGTTCTATTTTTAATTTTTTAAAGAACCACCATACTGCTTTCCAAAGCAGCTGCACCATTTTACATTCCCACCAACACTGCACCAAAGTTCCAATTTCTCTACATCCTTGCCAACATTCGTTATCTCTTTTTTATAATAGTCACCCTCGTGGATGTGAGATGATACCTCATTGTAGTTTTGATTTGCATTTCCTGGATGATTAGTAATGTTGAGCACCTTTTCATATATCTGTTGGTCATCCTGATGTCTTCACTGAGAAATGTCTACTCAATGTCTATTTTTAAGTGAGTTTATTTTGTGTTTTGTTTTGAATGGTAGGAGTTCTTTATATATTTTGGATATTTGGATATCAGATTATTCACGATAGCCAAGACATAAAAACAACCAAAATGTCCACTGATGGATAAATGGAGAAGGAAAATGTGGTCTGTACAAGCATGGAATGCTATCAGTCATTAAAAAGAAGGAAATCCTGTCATATGCAACAACATGGGTGTACCTGGGGGACATTACACTAATTGAAATAAGCCTTTCGTATTTGTAAGGAGGAACACGGCATGATTCTACTTATATGAGGCATCGAGAACAGTCAAACTCACAGAAGCAGAGATCAGAATGGTGGTTGCCAGGGGCTCTGGAGTGCGGAATGGGGAGTTGTTCGTGGGTATGAAGTTTCAGTTATGTAACATGAATGAGTTCTAGAGGTCTGTTTTATAATGTAGTGCTTGCAGTTAACAATAATGTACAATAACATTTGTTAAGAGGCTAGATCTCGTGTTAAAAACTCCTGCCACAAAACAAAAACAAAAAACTAGAAGGGCATGAGGGAGTTTTTGGAGTTGATGGATATATTTATTACCTTGTGGTGATGGTTTCACAGGTGTATGCATATGTCTAGACTCATCAAATTGTATGCATTAAAGAAGCACACTATTTATTTATCAATTATACCTCAATAAAGCTAATTAAAAAAAAAAAAAAAGAAACCCAGAAAGGGCTCTAATGGGACGAGTTTGGCCCTGGTGCCTGCTGTGGTTCATTCAACTCCCTCCAGGAGTGGCTACCATTGCACTGTGTATGGAGGAAGAATCAGTTCCTCGTAAAATGCAAGGGGATAATCAGGAGGGGAGGGGCACTGGGGAGTGAGAAGGAGAGATCAAATGGTATTTTTCTTTTTTTTTTTTTAAGGATTAAAAAAACCAATTTATTTATTTATTTGAGGGGGTGCGGGTACAGAGGGAGAGGTAGAGAATCTCAAGCTGACTTCCTACTGAGCATGGAGCCTAATGCAGGGTTCGATCTCACAACGCTGGGATCATGACCTGAGCTGAAATCAAGTCAGATGCTCAACCAAAGAGCCACATAGGCACCTCTCAAATAATATTTTTCTATTTGAGATCATCTATTTATTGAGACTAGCTTGCAGGTACCATTTGACTACATAGAGAAGTTTTCAAACAATTAAAATGCAACAATACTAACACAAAACCATTATATGGTCCTTAATGTGTCTTTGATTATAAATATTTAGATATCCTGATGTTCTACAAGGAGGCGAAGATGACTATCTGATTATATTCTGAAATGTGCTTTTCTGAATGATCCTGATATGGGCTTTGTAATTTGTTGGCTTAATCTTCTTTTTTAAGATTTTATTTATTTATTCAAGAGAGTGCATGCACAACTTGGGGGAGGGCACAGGGAGAGAGAGAACCTCAAGCCGACTCCATACTTAGCACAGAGCCCAATGTGGGCTCCATCTTACAACCTTGAGATCCCGACCTGAGCCAAAAACAATAGTCAGACGCTTGCCTGACTGAGCCACGCAGATACCCCTTGTTGGTTTTTATCTTTTTAATAAACCATGCTAGAATGTTTACTTGAAATCTCTAGTCTGTTGAAATGTGCGCCGATGGGGGTTTAATCCACGAACGCGCTGAACCAGGTGGAAAGCCTGACATACCCAAGCGTGGCACAGGCCTTTGTGGAGGGCACCCTGACTATCCCCGGGGGGGGGGGGGGGGCGACACCAGGCCTCACACTCTCAACACTGAGCAACCCCTGTGAGCTCTCAGTCCTCGCATGGCCCAGCCGCTTGCTGTATGGGTGGACTCTAAGGGAAAAAGTAAGAACTTTATGGCCAAGCTTTACTGAGGAAAACAGGCTAATCACTGTCCCTGCAGACAGCTAATGTTGCCCATTCCATGGATAGCGGTCCAAAGGCAGTCCGTGCCATAAATGAACGCAGCAAAGGAACAGCTGCTGGGGCTTTCAGTGCTCTGCTCTGACTCCAACAGATTCGCACTGCGGGATGAAATATCTCCAGTGCATACTCCAAAATGGTTCTAGAAAACACACGAGATGTCTCATGCGCCACATTCAGAATTTAATCCCTTCACAGCTGCCATTTCCTTGAGGCCACCAGGTTCCCTAAAGGGTCTTATTCTAATCTCTTCCTCGAATCTCCCGGACATCCCCACTTCCTCCTGGTCTGTCATTGCTTCCAGGGCCCAGCTCGTCTACTGACATGAGTATTCCTTGCCAAGAGAGGGCATGTAAAGATACTTGGGTTTGGCAGCAGGCGAATCGTTCTGGGCAGAGCTGGTGCTGGCGTATACCGTCTTGGTAACTTCAATCCAGGGGGGTTCAAGAGCAAATAAGCAAGACAACTAGCACTTGTTCTTTTCCACTCTTCCTCTTCCTTCTTTCCTTGGCTTTCCTGAGTAGGAACTGGGTCTCCCATCCCCAGACTGCCCAGTGGGAACTCGGGCCCTTTCAGATTAATTGAATAAGCATTTTCAAGTCACATAGTTTTTAAGCATCAGCAAAACACAGGATTTTCCTATATAAGGCTTACCCTGGGCTGAGATCTTTTTTGGTTGGCACAGAACTGCATTTGCTCCCTCTTCATGTGCCTATTACCTGTCCTGGAAAGAGTATAAATATTGATATAAGCTTGTAGTTAAGGCTTTTCTTATGTCACCATTTCACCTTTCCCTGGGTACCAGGAAGGCTCTGTACCCCCCCCCCCCCCCCCCCCCCCATGCAATTAGCATCAGTGGGCTGCTTGCTGGCACTGTTAGATAGGAAACAGAGGAACTGCCCTGGTTTCTGCTGTTGTGTTTGTGTATTTTCCCCCGTTTGCACACAGAACACAAGAGGACCCGCTCTAACTGCTGCTGTTAAGTCCTGATTGCTGCTGACACATTATTAAGAATGACAAAGTGGGAGCCCTTTTGTGCTTCGCTCTCTCTGAGGGAACGGCCAACTCCGCCCTCCCCCTGGAAGTGAGATGCTCTCCTTGCTGCCACTTTACACATACTTTAACTCCAAAACCATGCATTTGAGCTGAATGGAAATGGACTGGGGAATGTTCCAGTGTACAGTGTTTTGAGGGATCAGTTTGGTGCATCTCACCTTCTTTCAGCAAACATTCATTTTTAGGACCTATTCTTTCTCTGCCTTTGGAGTTGCACAGAGAACCAAGTCATCGTGCCTACCCTCAGAGGACACACACTCTATGGTGGGGAAGAGTTGCCAATAAGGTACATTAAAATGAGTTTGGGACCATCTACATGAAGGAACATAGATGTTATTATGGAAGAAAGGGGGACACTGACTCTACCAGGGTGAGACACAAAGTTTTTCTAAGGTGATGGTAGAGCCAAACCTTAAAGAAGATATAAAAATTTTTCAAGCATTTATCTGTTCACACCACAGATATTAAATTTCCCAAGTGGTAGGCAGGCAAAGACTCCAGTGAGTATGTGAATGGGACCTGAGATTGATGACCGGGGGATGGAGGACTGTGGAGAAGGGCCTGGATAGGTGAGAGAAGGTGCAGTCAAGAAACTGAGGAAGGACAGGTGCACAGAAGAGAGTGCTAAGGCAGGAGAAGGTAGGACTGGGGGACTCAATGCCAAAGAGCCGGAGCTTTAGTCTTCAGGGGAGGGTAGCTATTAAGGGACCTTCACAGTGACATAATCAGATCCCTGTTTTTGTAGGATAGAACTGTCCCATGTAAAGGACAGTCTAGATGAAGATAAGACTTGAAACAGGGACAGCAGTTAGAAGGCTGTTGCTGTAATTAACAGAGGAGAGGAAAGGCTTGGATCTGAACAAAGGCAGTGACACTGGACGGGAGAAGAGGGGTGACAATGTGAGACACATTTAGAGTTCAGACATGATAGGGCTTGTTGCCTGTGCAGGTGTATAGCGTATGAGGGGGAAGAGGAGGGGGAAGGCTTCAGAAAGACTCCCAGTTCTCAGACCCACATGGCTGGCTGGAGGACAAGCCTTCCACTGGGTTGGAGAAGACCAGAGCAGGAGAGGATTCATGGGAAGAAGGTGATGAACAAATTAGACTTGAAAATACCAGTGAGTATGTCCTTGAGTTGGTAAGACATGTAGGTCTTGAATTTGGGAGAAAGGCTGGGTTGGAGGTTCTATCTGACGAATCACCTACATAGGCGGTAATTAAAGCCAAGGAGGTGGATAAGAGCCCAAGACAGAGCTTGTGTGAGAACAACACGGGAAGGGAAGCCCAGTGACAGCAGTATCTAGGGGACAAAGCTGTCAAAGGGAAGAAAGCAAGCAGATCTGGATTAAAAAAAAAAGAGACAGAGATCTCAAGAGACAGAAGAGATCATTCTTCCAGAAGTCAAGGGCAGAGAAAGTTTCAGGAGGGCAGTGATGCAGAAAGAAATGCTTTTAAAGTTTAAAAAAGAGAGAGAGAGGAGGAGGAGGAGGAGAAGAGGAAGAAGAAAAAGAGGGGAGGGAGGGAGAGAGGGAGGAGGAAGGCAGGAGGCAGGCAGGCCTCAGAGAAGCCAAGTGGGATGAAGGCTGGAAAGAAGGTCTTGGACCTGACAATTAGGACATCACTTATTGAACTTAGAAAGAGCAGTTTAGTAGAAATTAAAGAATTAGAAGACATAATTTTCTTCCTAGTTCAAACTGGTTCATGACAAGAGGCAAAAACACAAATGGAAAACCCGTTTGACTTTGTTCTTTAAAAAAAAAAAAAAGCACACATGCTCCAGTTCAGTTTGAGTCGAGTTCTAGCAAATTAGTGTAGTTCTGCTTTGGTTCACAGTTCAGTGCAGTTAAGACCTACTCCCAACGCCTCACTATCTTCTGCATTCTCATATTCCGGTGCCTGACTCCTGGCAATCCCTTCTCTGGAAGACCCGATTCTTCTCCCAGTGGGTGAGCTCAGGACTTGAGGCTGATCTTAGCACTTCAGAAGTCTTATTCCTTAACCTTCTGTCCACAGGTCTGCTTACAGAATTTTCCAGCTCACAGGAAGCTTGCTTCCAAGAATGATACTACATTTCTTTGTCTTTCCTGTTTTGTTTTCTTCCATGTCCAGGAGTTTTCAGGCTCTCGGTCATAGCTCTGTTATATAGTAAAATGGGGAAACCACAACATCTAATATGTGGGGAAATCTGTCAAGGAGAGAAGAAGGAACTGAAAGAAGCAAAGACACCACTATAAAAAAAGCCATAGATTAACCACAGAGCCAGGGAGAAAGTAGAAAAGAAACAAGAGAGAGGGAGAAAAGATGGCACAGAGAAATGTGGAAGTGAAGGTAAAATATTATTTAGGGTATTATTACATCCTCAAATGCTTGTTGACTAAATGAATAAAAAGCAGGAGAAAACATGGGGTTACTGTGAACACTGCCTTCCTTGTGACCCTTAGCTGATGGGCACCCTATGCTCTCCCATGCTTGCCGTCCAAATTGTGTGATAAATCCTGCCCATTCTAGAAGGTGAGCTAAGTATGCTGAGCAGTGTGGCTGCTGCCTGAGCTTCCTGGTTGTAGTGATGCTCTCTCTTCCATGCTGGCTGGCATTTCACGATTTCAGATGTGCTGGACTCCAAAAGGGCTCCTGGGTAGTAACCCTCCCCCACCCCAGAGTCTGTACTTTGCAAGGCTATGACCAGGTTGGCTGTCCCTGGAGACTAGTGGGTGAGATGCCCCAGGAGTACAGCCCCAGGAGTACAGTTGACTCAGAACACTTCCCTTCATCGCTCAGAGAGAAGTATGTGCACACACATAATGTGCTGATCCTGGGTGACATCAGCTGCTAGAATGAACACCCAAAGGGTATTTACATGTAAGGAAAAGTCTTGGCAGGGGTTAATGTCTAGAATGGACACTTCCTCAGGACTCTGGCTTTCTACTCTTGACGAGTCTCTCTAATCACTGCCATCATTCCCTCAGATGGTCAGATGGTTTCTCCATGAGGATGTGGCTGACAGCTAAGAGGCCCAAATTAAGATCCATATAGTAATAACTAGACATAGAGGTGGCTCTTAACCTAATCTTCTGTGAGAAAATCTCTAAGGAAGGATTATGATCTACCAGGCTTCTGTTATCTGCCTGTCCACAGACCAACCACGGTGGCCCCTGGGGTGCAGCTCTATGACCAGCTCATTTGAGACCAGGTGTCTCCATCCCTGGCCAGTGGCTGAGATGTTAGCCCCCCACAGTTCCTGGAGTCCATCTGCTGCAGATGGCTGGAAGACAAGGATCCTTGCTCTTAGCAGAGTGCCACCTAAAGACACTCTCTCTCTTGTGGGTATTCATTATATGTCTGTGAGGTAAGAAGCTGCCAGAGCCACTCTGCAAACACGAGGGGAGTCAGCCGACCACCGACGAGGAGACGTGTCTGAGGATGTGGGAGAGAAACAGAGCTGGAGTCTCCCGACTGATCCAACCCCGAAGCCCTCCCTTCCTCGGGCCGTCGGGCCAACAGCTGTCATCGGTCCTTAGACCCGTTCATATTGGACTTTCTGTCTCTGTTTGGTTTGCAACTGGCAGCCCGAAGCACCCACAGTGGTATGTAGCAGGTGGGGTGTAGTTCCGGAACAAACAAGAGATGCCGAGCAACCAAAAAAAGGTTCACTAAAATGAGGGTGACGGCCACGTGGCCCAGAGGACATTTGTGACCAGACTCAAGGTTAAGGGAAGATCCCTGGATCTTCTCTGATGTTCAGTGGAAATGCAGGCCAGGGAGCAGGCCGGGCCTCCTCATAATTACTGGACCTCACCAAGGTTCCTCACTCTGTATGGTTACCGTTTCCAGGAGCTGGGTCGGAGGGTGAGGAGCCCTTGACTGCATTTCATGCCAGCTGTTGGTCCGGGGGGCCGGGCAGGCTGGGATCTTCCCTTCTGGATGGTGAGCTCTGGGGAGATGGAGCTGGGACCTCAGGCCGGGGGCCTGGCTCTTACCCCAGTGGCCCTTCTGTGGTTCTCCAGGATCAGCGTGTGACTTGCTGGAGGCGCTGTGCAGGGAAGGGCAGGTGAGGGTCATTGCCACCCAGAAAGCTGGTTCTGTGAAGTGAGGGCTCCAGAAAGGCACTCTCAGGGGACAGAGGGCAGCAGGGCACGTCTCCACCTCAGCTGGAAGACTCCAGCTTGGCCAGCTGCTTGGGAAATGGTTCTTCCCCAGGTGCCAGCTTCTCTCCAGACCCTGTGGCCGGGGAGTCTGCGCATCTCTTTCTCTCACCCGAGCCCCCGGGAAGCCTGGGCCTAGGGGACAATGCTGCCTTGTTCTGAGCTCTGATTTCTGAGTGGCCTCTTGTTTGGGGACCCAGGGAGCAAGAAGAACGGGCTGTGAAGCTAGAAAAGCACTGCCCTGGAGCTGGGCTGCAATTTCTTTTTGTTCCTTGCCAAGTGCCCCTCCGATCTAGGACAGAGGGCCTGCTCCCAGCTGGAAGTCAGAAGGGGCCCTGGCCTTCAGGCTCTGGGGAAGTGGGACCAGAGTTAGGAGGAACAAAAACCTCACAGACCCCTCAGGCAAGTCCAAGGTGTCTGAGCCTGAGGACTGCTCAGCCTAAGCTGACTGGTATGTCTGCGAGTGTGACCAAAGGTGGCCCTATGAATGCATGCTTCCTCTCTGACTTCTTGATTATGAACAAATCACATCTGAAGCCCAAATTTAGGCTCAGCTTGTCAGAAATTGACCTAACCTTATAGAAGCCTAAATCAAGTAAGTCTACCAGTTCTCTCTCTCTCTTTTTTTTTTTTTTTTTTTTTTTTTACCAGTTCTCTTTCTCATGGCTTTGTCCATGGTAGTGATTTTGCTCGACAAGTAAGGCCCAACTCATATGCTGCTCGTCTGTATGCACTTCCCAATTCATGCACATTTGCGAGGTTTTGTACATGCCTCTGAGGTGGGCGTGCCGGGGTGACTTTGCAAAGATTCTACGAGATGTGATGAAATTGCATGGATCTTTGTCTAGAACAGCCTCCTAACCTAACCTAACAGCTTCCTTCCATGCTTTCTGTCAGGGCTCCTTGTACTTTCTCACCAAAGGACTCCTTAAATAGTAGTTCTCAATCCTGACCGCCCATTCGAATCATCTGGGGAGCCCTTAAAAATACCAGCTGCTGGGGCGCACCTGGGTGGCTCAGTGGGTTAAGCCTCTGCCTTCGGCTCAGGTCATGATCTCAGGGTCGTGGGATCGAGCCCCACATCAGGTTCTCTGCTCAGCAGGGAGCCTGTTTCCTCCTTCTCCCTCTGCCTGCCTCTCTGCCTACTTGTGATCTCTGTCTGTCAAATAAATAAATAAAATCTTTTAAAAAAACAAAAACAAAAAACCAGCTGCTGGGCTGCACCCTCAGAGGTCTGATGTATGTGGTCTATGGTATAGCCTGTGTCTGGATGATTGAGGAAATTTTAGTACCTCAGACGATCCTGATGTGGAGCTGGGGTTGAGAACCCCGGGGTAAAGGAAGGAACCATGAGCCCCTCCTGCTCTGGATAGGGTCCAAAACTGCTCAAATCCAAGGTGAGAATACTTAGATTTTGCCTGTTTTTTTTTTTTTTATTAAACATTCCTATGATTTTTTGCTATAAACTTAATATATCCATACCATGACTGTACCCTTTTAAATTATTTGCCAAGAAGCTAGATTTCCACCCCAGGAAGGTGCTACGCATTCTTCCCGTGCCTCTCACACCAGCACACGAGCCCACGTTCCCAGACCACGAATACCCCAGGGCATGGGCCGTGCTGATTTACCTGCGTCTCTTAGAGAACCTGTCACTGACTAGTCTTTGGAATGTGTTTGCTGATTTGTACCAAGAACAGGTCAGTTTTCCTAAAAGGTCCCTTTGATCTTCTCTTTGTTCAGAATGTATGGTGGCTCTTCATCGCCAACTACGCCGATTCTGAAATGGGATACAGATGTCCCGGTGGTACAAGAGCATCTATTATGGGATTCATGAAAAAAAATTTTTTTTAAGTAGTTATATGCTTATTTTATGTATGTTAGATAAATATGAATAAGACATAAAACCTGTGATTATTATATTATTATTTCTTAGAACAAGGATAAGGTTTTTGTTTTTTTAATGAATAGTTTCAATCTAACTTGAGGAAAATCACTATGGAACTAGTAGGCCAGGTGGTACTTGGACGTGTGTGTCACTAAGTGATAAGCAAATGACCAGACCAAAGGATGGCCTTCAAGGCCCTCTTGATCTGACTCTGATCTGCCATTCCAGCTTTATTTTTAACTCCTTCCCAATAGGGGCTCTCTGCTTTGTCAAAAGGCTTACAAATAGTCCCCCATATAGGGGTCCCGAAAAAACATGGGCTCTGAAACTATCCAGCCTGGTTGAAAGCAATGGCCCTTGTGAGTTCAAAGGCAGGAGGCATAGACTCCACTTCCTACTGGGGAAATATGTGGCAAGGTTCTAGAAGGACCAGCAGGATGGATAATATTGTCATGGCTATTTTGGGAAACACAATCTGCCACAATCCATTTCATGGATTTCATATATGTTTTGATATATATCTCTTTTTCCTCCCCTCCACCATGACAGGAACCTGGGAATACTCCAGCCCAACAGAAACTTCAGGGATTACATTTGAAATGCCAGGAATAGGGACACCTGGGTGGCTCAGTGGGTTAAAGCCTCTGCCTTCGGCTCAGGTCACGATCTCAGGGTCCTGGGATGGAGCCCCACATCGGGCTCTCTGCTCAGCAGGGAGCCTGTTTCCCTTCCTGCCTCTCTGCCTACTTGTGATCTCTCTCTCTGTGTCAAATAAATAAACTATTTTAAAAAATAAAAAAAAAATAAAAAAATAAAAAAGAAATACAAAAGAAATGCCAGGAATACAGTAAACACTCAATAAGTGCTGCTGCTCTTATTCAAAGACACGAAGGACACTTCTGGGCTGAACAGCCTCTCTCCTCTTGCTACAAGCATTCACACGTGAGCAGATTTATGTCCCGTATTTCACGTAGGCCTCATATCCACCCCATGAGATGGATACTCTTACTGCTACCTGCGTTTTAACTGCTGAGGCACTGAGTCTTAGAGAATTGAGGGATTTCCCCCTAATTTCCCACATTTAACTCCTAAACGTTTCACGACGTAGGTATTTTTATGTCCATTTTAAAGACTGAGAAAGTGGGGGCGCCTGGGTGGCTCAGTGGGTTAAGCCGCTGCCTTCAGCTCAGGTCGTGATCTCAGGGTCCTGGGATCGAGTCCCGCGTTGGGCTCTCTGCCCAGCAGGGAGCCTGCATCCCTATCTCTCTCTCTCTCTGGCTGCCTCTCCGTCTACTTGTGATTTCTCTCTGTCAAATTAATAAATAAAATCTTTAAGAAAAAAAAAAAAGACTGAGAAAGTGTTCAGGGAGATTAGCACATTTTCCAAGATGGGATAGGTCAGATTTGAACACAGATTTTTCTGACTCTGGCCTCAGTCTGGTTCGCACCTCGGACACAGCTTCCCAGCAATGAGGGCATGTGCAGGGCCTGTGGGGTAGCTCTGTGTGCCGGTGAATCTGCCAGGTGGTTGTGGCTGAGTTTGTTCTTTCCACAGTTCCCTGCAGATGGTACCCGGGAGCCAAGGGCCATTAACCCCAAGGTCATGGAGAAACATAGCTGCTCTTGTTCCAGGATGCAAATGTGCTTATTTACTCTAGCTAGTGGGAAAATGCCAGTTCCTGTGGGAAAAGGGTAAGTGTGGGGGGGAGTGGGTGGCGGGGAGTGTGGAGAGGTGTTGGGGACTGGTGTGAAGCAAGGGGCGACGTGGCATGATGGTGACGTCTTCAGAGCCTATCCTATGCTCCCTCACCTCTGGGCCTTTGCACATGCCATTCCTTAGACAGTGCTCATTTATTCATTCAGTAAATATTTTTGAGCCCCTCTTATATGCTAAAGGTGCTGGGGGAAGAACATTGGACAAAACACACAAGTTGTGTACCCTCCTGGAGCTTACCTTCAAGTGGCAGGGGAAAAGGGAGGGACAGAAATTGTTCATGTAGACAAATGAAAAAGATAATCCCAGATTTGTGATCTGGTTAATCACTGAGAAGAAAATAAACGAGGTAATGGAAAAGAGAATCGCTTGGAACCCCTCCCAGACCTAATTACCCTTTAGGATGTAACCCAGATAGGACCTCCTCTGGGAAACTTTCCTGGCCCAACAAAGCTAGGTTAGATGAGTCTCTAACGTGGCTTGGCATGGCCATGGCACTGCACTCCCTGCTCAGCTACTGCTCTGTCTCAGACCAGTCTGTGCGCCCCTTGACAACAGAGACTAGGTCCTGTCCCAGGAGCCTGGAAGCTGTCTGGTAGCACAGGTGCATTCAATACCTGTTTGCTAAATAAACGAATGCATGGAGGGATGGCCGTGTTTGGTAAAACATCACCCTGAAGAGTGAGACTATTTTTAATGCAGTTATGTCCTCAAAACTATGTCATCTGGTTGTATTCTTCCTAACTGCTACTGGCTGTTTTTTTAAAAAACATATTTTGGGATCTTAATGAACGAGAATGATTTGCACTGCAGCATATGGCTACTTTAATTAAGGAAAGGGTATCATTTTAGTAGCATAATAAATAGTGTATAATTTATCAGGCCTCATGTGTATTTTATAACTATACCATGTGGGCCATATAAATCTTTCTATACTTCAGGGGGGTAGAAAGAATCCCTATTGATCTGATGCAAGACAGTGCACAGAAACAATGAGCTGAATACCCTGACAGCCCCCAAAGAAGCAGCTATCTGTGTGGAGTCACCTTGGGGTTCCCTGGGCCCCCTGAAAAGTAGAGTAACTATCAAGGGAGAGTAGGGGTGGGGAAGAGCCTCTAGCCAGGGTTGTAGAAGTGAGTAACCTTCTGTACTGCTCCTCAATGAATAAAGCACATTACTACTCCCAGAAGAGGTAGCACTCTGTAGAAGGAGGTGCCTCTTGAAGCATTGGAAAGAGGCCTGGTCTCCTGGGTTTTGTTGCTAAGCATTTGCCCAGGGCTGGAGAGTTAGAATCCATCTGGGAGCCAGGGCGGACTAAAAGTGAGGCAGAGGGAAGGCAGGCTCAGCACACGTATGCCATGGAAATCCAGGAGTACTGAGAAGTGGCAAAGGAGCACCAGATAGGTTATAAACAGACCCTGTCAGAGCAGACAGGCTGGGTGGGTCTAGTGCCTTCGGGGGGCGCCTGGGTGGCTCAGTTGGTTAAGCAGCTGCCTTCGGCTCAGGTCATGATCCTGGCATCCTGGGATCGAGTCCCACATCGGGCTCCTTGCTCGGCAGGGAGTCTGCTTCTCCCTCTGCCTCTGCCTGCCATTCTGTCTGCCTGTGTCCACGCTCTCTCTCCCTCGCTCTCTCTCCCTCTGACAAATAAATTAAAAAAAAAAAAATCTTTAGTACCTTCGGTGAGCCAGATGCCTCTGACCCAGAACAGGGTGTCCTGGCTCACGGAGAACACTTAGCTATGTGATGAGGGGCTCCTCGTCATGAGAGACAAGGGCAACTGTGCCCAGTGCTGCGAGACTCACCCCGGATGGTGCATCTCCAGGCAAATGGAAACTGAAGGGGTGCTCATCAGAATGAATTTTTCCCTATCCAGAACTCATAGACTTCCTGCAGACTAACCTGTGATTTGCTCTCCTTAAAGGCATGGAGTAAGAGGATTTGTGGAGAAAGTGGGACTGGAGCAGGGTTTTGTGGACTGAGTCACACCACACAGACAGAAGGAGCGGGGAAAGGGCATTCGCAGAATCGGAGGCACAGTGTGTCACATATCATACTCTCATTACATTTTCTATGCACTCCATGTGGGAGATAGCCACTCTATCTCTCCGTTATCTCTCTATCTGCTCCAGAGGCTTCAGAGAGATATCTGTTTGGAAATAATGAAGAGGCTGATCTGGCTGAGCAGAGCGTCTGTGGACAGGGAACACAGGCCTATTCTAATCTCATATACTTTTGGAAAGTACAAGGGGCTAAGACTGAAAAGTAGCTCTAGAAAAGATGGTAAAGACTTCATGCACAAATTCTAAAATTAAAAAAATGCATTTAAGGGCACCTGTCTGCGCCTTGCCAATAGGTAAGGCACTCCATTCAGGCTGGAATGTATCAAGACTTCAGTAGGACTCAATTACATGGCTGCATGGACAGCTTCCCCTGGGTGTCCCAAAGGCATATCGGGTCCACATGACCAGCACATGACTCCTCATCTGTGTGCCCAAATGAGCTCCCTCCCCTCTATTCGTTTGTCCAGTTAAAGGCATTAGCGTGCACCCACTTATCTGAGTAATAAACTACCCACAGAAGACCTTTCCCTCTCCTGCACTCCCCGTGTTAAATAAATCAGAAAGTGTCATCAGCTTCACCTATTAACCCTTTCTCTGCTCTTTCAATCCCTGTTGATTTCTTGGACGACTGCATTAGTCTCCAAACTGCTGCCCCTGCCTCCAGCCTGCACCCCCAGTTCCAGACCCCACACCATCTCCATACCGTCCCGGGCCGAGAAGTGTTTTTCAATACCTGAAGCAATAGTAGTTGCTGATTTTTTAAGTTTTAGAAAATTTCTCTTTCAAATGCAGCCCCAATAAATATGAGAGGGATGAGCCAAGATGCTCTGAAGAGTGTCTTACTCACTCGGTCTTGTTCCTTATCCCAAGGCACCACAAAAGAGCTCCCGTGCCCCCAACACAGTTTGAAAGCTCATGGGAAATGTCCATGCCACTCAGCGTGGTTTACCTATCCCTCTACTATCTGGCCCCTGGCTACCTCTCTGATCCCACTTCTGCCACATCCTCCCTCACATTTTAGGCTCCGGTAACACTGGCCTGCCTGTGTTTCTCCCACGCGTCTGGTGTTTAACCCCTCCATCCCCTCACCCATTGGACCTTGCTGCTTAGACCACCCCGTGCTCCTCTCTGGCCCCATTAACGGAGCTGTCTAGCACCACTGATCCTCCAAATTCTGTTCAGACCAGCGCCTGCTGGAAGCCTCTCTGAACGCCCTGCAAGCAACTGTAAGGTTGCTGAGAGCCAGAACCTTACATAGGATTAGGTGTTCCCCAGGAGACTGTAAGCTCCTTGAAGGTCTAGCCAGTGGCCCATTCATTTCCTTTCTCGGCTGACAGTAAATCCAATAAATCTTCCTCACACTGAGCTGTGGAATGAAGACCAGGTGCCTCCCCTACCTTCACGAGGCTGTGCAGGGTCCTGCTGTGTTGCCTTAGGATCTCAACAATTACGGAATGTCCCCTTGTGTCTTATAATGATAGATCAGGACATCTGGCCCCCTCCTCAGGGCTTCAGGCTGGCCTATGTGGGCCTTGTTTGATGGATGGCCGCTTCACTGGCTCTCTCCCTGCCAGCTCCAAAGGAAACACCAGCCCTTATTGCAGATAAAGTGACTTATCAACTACCTTGGGCAAGAGGCCAGTAAGCAGGGCTGATGAGCAGTGGAGAGCAATTGTTCCAAGACTCTAATCGACTTGCAACTCTTTGAGAAAAAGATGAATGATGAGGGCATTTACTTCAAGAACTAGATGCGGGGCTCTTCCATCCCTCTCCTACGACAGGAGCAGGTCCAAGTTGAGTCATCCTGGCACCTCATACAGAAGATTTAGACGACAAAAAGCCCATGGTCGTTGCGTGCTTTGGAGGAAAAGTAGCAAAACAGCAGCTTCACAACAGTTGTAAAAAATGATGGTAGGTGCCTGAGTGGCTCAGTCAGGTAAGCGTTTGATTCTCAGTTTCAGCTCAGGTCGTGATCTCAGGGTCATGAGACTGAGCCCCATGTCAGGCTCTGTGCTCAGTGTGGAGTGTGCTTCAGATTCTCTCTCCCTCTCCCAATCTCTCTAATAAATAAATAAAACCTTTTTTAATATGATGGTGTAATAAGCTGAAGTGCTCTCCCAAAATTGTGTTTGAAGATGAAGGTCTATGAAGAGGTAAAATGAGAGGGGCACCTATGTGGTTCAGTGGGTTAAGCCTCTGCCTTCCATTCAGGTCCTGATCTCAGGGTCCTGGGATGGAGCGGGGATAGGGCTCTCTGCTCAGCAAGGAGCCTGCTTCCTCTTCTCTCTCTGCCTGCCTCTCTGCCTACTTGTGATCTCTGTCTGTAAAATAAAAAAAAAAAATCTTAAAAAAAAAAAAAAAAAGAGGTAAAACGAGATCATTAGGGTGAGCTCTAATCAGTATGATCCGTGCAGTTGTAAAAGGAGAAAATCTGGACAAAGGTATGTACAGAGGGAAGACCACGGAAAGACTCAGGAAGAAGACAGCCATCCAAACAGTAAAGAGAGAGGACTCAGAATACCCTGCTCACACCCTGAGCTCAGACTTCCAGCCTCCAGAAGTGCGAGAAAATACATTTCCGTTGTTTAAGTCCCCCAGGTGTCGGACTTTGTTGGCAGCCCTAGCAAACCAGTACCACTGGGCATGGAGTGGTGAGGGGCTCAGACTACAGCGCACGTGCTTTGGGGGCTATGGTATGCTCCTGGGTAACACTACCCTCCTCTCGGAAGGTTTCTGGCTGCCCTACTCGCATGAGGCTGTCTGCTCAGAGCATCTTGAGCCCAGGCTTGGCCCTCACGCGTGGCCTGTATTTGTTTCCTTCTCCATCTCCCCGACCAGCCTCAGCTCTTCAGGGTAACCTTGTGTCTCTCACTCCCAGTGCGTGGCGCAGAGGCAGGACCCAGCAGGTGAACACGGGTGGAACTGATGAATTGGAGTTCACCATCTGTATCTGCGCCCTCCCCTGCTGCCGGACTGCTGCTCCGGCTGACCTGGCTGCGAGGTCCTCAGCTCGCCCTCCCCTCCAGCGTCCCCAGCCCCAGCAGCTCAGCCAAACAAGCCCCCAGCAGGGGGAGGTTCCGAGTGAAAGGGCCTCGATGGGGGAAGCGAGATGATTGGTCCTTGCCCAGCGAGGTGATTGGCTCTCCGTCCGAGCAGGCTCCTGTGATTGGCTCGGCGAGCAGTAAGTGGCTAATGAGTCCCCCCCTTCGCGTTGGGCGTTTCCTGTGAGCTTCCTGGCTGCGGGAGGGAGGGGTGGCTGGCTCTGAGCGGGCTCTGGTTTAGTCCAGTCTCCTGCCACCTGAAGGTGCCCAAGGTGCTCACAGCCCCAGCAAACAGCTTCTTCCTAGGCCTGCCTGGAAGGGATTAGCTGCGGGTCAGCAGGGGTCTAACGCAATCTCTGTCTGTTGGGCAAACAGAACAACTATTGATATACCTGCTCTCTGGACTTGACACCTTTAACTCACCGCAGAAAATCAAATCACTTCCCTGCGATTGGATTCTAGCCACTTCCTCGCTCCTCTTTTCCTTCAGTTTCCCTCCTGGGGTTCGACCTGTATTTTCCTTTTTCTGCAAGTTGAAAATGTAGGTTATGGCTGGGCTGTCAAATTGGGAAAGACTGGCAGTTAGAATGAGTGGATTGCCCTCCCATCCTTCACAGCCCAGAAATAGAAATGTTCCTTATTGTTGCAGAAGCCTGAGTAATATCTGCACGTCTACAGTAATAATAATCATTACTATTGTTTACATATGGCTGCTAACAGTTTATACATTATAATAATTCCTTATACAGTTTTGATCTTTTTTTTTTTTTTTTAAAGATTTCATTTATTTAATTGACACACAGAGAGAGACAACAAAAGAGGGAACACAAGCAGGGGGAGCGGGAGAGGGAGAAGCAGGCTTCCAGATGAGCAGGGAGCCCAATGCAGGATTAGATCCCACAACCCAGAATCATGACCTGAGCCGAAGCCAGACACCTAACAAAACGACTTTGTAGAAAACGGGAGCTAGGGTGAGTCAGTGAATATACGACAAGGGAACAGTGGTGCTATAAGCTTTAATTCCGGGGCACTGTGTAAACTTTGGGGTGAAAAGTAGCCGCACCTCACTCATTTCCCTCAATTTTGACACGCTGGATTGTTGCAAAAGAAACACATCTACTTTTGTGAGCCCTCAGGAGCCAAAGGGCTTACTTAAGAGCAGCCATGCATGCAAACATCCTCACAGAGTTTGTAACACAATGTCTGATACATGGCAAGTGCTTAATAAATGCCAAGTATTATTTATTATTGTTATTAACAATAAGACAATGAAAGAAAACACTTGTTTATCTCCAAACTCTTGAGGTAGTTTCTATCTTGTCTGGGGTTCGCGTGGTCCTTCTCAGGACATAAGGACTCTCTACTGACTGTCCAAATAGACAGTGAGACATCTTGGAAGTTGGGGCAGGGCAGGGGTCTGGTTCTTGAACCTTCCATGCTACAATAGCTTGCCTAATCCCTCTGACACATGCTTATTTTCTTCTGGGTATTTAATTTGAGATTTCACTCCCAGACTGAATCTGAGATTTTACTAGTCACTGAGTCAGGGTAGCTGCTCAGAGCCACACATCAGTTTCCTAGAGCTACTATAACCAAGCACTGGGAACTAGGTAGCCTAAAACAAAAGAAAGGTATACTTCGACAGTTCTGGAGGCTAGACGTCCAAACTTAAGGTGCTGGAAGGGGCATCTCCCTCAGAAGTCTAGGGGAAGCTCCTTCCTTGCTTCCTGCAGCTCCTCCCAGCCCCAGGCATTCTGAGCAGGCACCACACCAGTCTCCCCCCTCCACTGACATGGGGTCATCTTCTTTGTGACTGTCTCCTCTTTTTCTAAGAATACTAGTCATATTGGATTAAGGACCCACTCTGCTCCGGTGTGACCTCATCTTAACCAGTTACATCTGCAATGACTTTATTACCAAGTAAGGTCACATTCCAAGGTACTGCGGATTAAGACTCCAACAGGTCTTTCTGGAAGACAAACTGAAACCATATCAGGGCTTTTCCATTGTCCAACAGGCCTGGAGGGCAGCAGGGCTCTGGGGCAGATGAGGGCTAAGCAGAGCCCTGGGGCAGGGCTCTCCACCTTCACTTCCAGAGATGCTACACTAGAAAGAACAGGGACTGAGTCTGGGGGCCGGGTTCCCCCTCCGACTTACCTAGCTCTGGGCCCTGCCCTGCGAGGTTTGATTAAACACACATGCCCGTCACTTCATCCTGCACATCCTTGGCTCAGTGAGCAGAAACCAGGGCTCAGCTGAAAGTTCTGAGGCGGTGCACTTGGCAGGCCAACCAGAGCGCTTCCTCCCTGAGAGCGCCAGCCTGCTGGCATGGACATGACTTGCCTGCTAGCCTGGGTCCCCTCCTGCTGCTCCCCACCTCCTGCACCTGCCCCCCTCTGCTGTCAGTGAAGGCTGTCAAGGCATAGACACTTTCTGAAATCCCATTGTCTGGAGGATGGAGAGATTGACTCAGGCTGAGTGACAGTCACAGCTGAGCAGAAAAGGGTACAGAGAGAGAGACAGAGACCAACAGAAAGAGCAGAGTGAGAGCCCGAGTTCAGAGAGACAGGGTGGGGGACAGAGGCGCTGCTGTTCTTGACTTCTCTGATGTCCCGAGCAGCTGTTCTGCCTCCCTGGAGGAAGCCCTCCCTGACTCTGTTTCCAGAGTCCTCCTCTGATCTGCAGGGAAATGTCTGGTCCCCATTTCCCAGGTCCTCACAGAAATCTAGGAGCCCTGAAGGACGGGCAAATTAAAATGTAAGCGTCCGGCTCTTCCACACAGGGTTATTTATCTGCATACTCCTGGTCTGCCTCAGAAGGAGACAGTCGTTGGCTTGGTTATTATTTTTTTTTTCTGGAAAGATCTAAATGGTCTCCAATTAACCTATTAGTATTAATTACACACTCATAGTCATTTATTTGCTAATCTGAAAAACGAACACCCTGGATTCAAAGATTCCCCACCAACCCCCACCCTCTTTTTTCTTTTCTCCTGTGAAGTGTTTAAATCACTTGTCAACACAGAGGGAATAATAATAATAAAAAGAGTGACATCTGATCAGAGAGCAGGGGAGTGGTGGAGAGAAACAAAGCCCCACAGCAATCAGCACTGAGTGAAAGCTCCTCCATATTCATCAGGGAAGAAGAAAACAGGAGAGATCCCTGGACCTTCCCCGGGGAGAGCAGGGCCCCAAGGCGGGCCCACTGGGCAGAGTCCTCTGCCCTGAGCCTGTAGGGCCTTGAGGCTCAGGTTGTACACGGGGTTCCCGGGGATCATATGGGTGCTGCCGCAGTCAGTTTCTATCGGTCTGAACGTCCTTGACAGATGAGGCTCAGGCCTGAGACACACTCTCAGTGCAGCCAAAAGGAGGGGGAAAGACATATAAACACACCCAGGCTTTTGTTTATTTTGTGGGGAAACAAGGCATTATAATAACTTGTAACCGCCACAAATATTATTAGCATCTCAATGATGATAACTTACTTGTAGATGTGACAAAAAGATAAGATGAGCTGCTGTTCTATACGATTCCTTCTGTATAGCCTCCAAAGCTGGCTGATTCTCTCCCTGTTTCAGGAAGGCCTATCAGAATAAAAGGGAGAAAGGGCAGAGTGATTATAGGCAGCCTCTTGAATATATTTCTTTGTGTAAGTACACAAATGAACATGAACAGTAACTGTAGCCAACACTTATTGTGAATTTCTATGCTAGACATTGTGCTAAGCACTTGGCACATCTTGTTTCACTCAATCCTTAGCACAGTGCTTTGAAGGTAGACATTATTACCATCCCATTTTATAGACAGGTAGGATGAGTGCTAAAGATGTAAAGGAAATTGTCTGAGGTCACAAAAATAATCAGTGGCAGAGCCAGAATTCAGACTCTATTGGATTCCAAAGTACCTAGTTGAAATGATTTTGTTATTCTGCTTCCCAAACCAAATGTATGATAGAGGAAACAATTTGTAAATGCTGGTGCTTTCTGGAGCACATGACTTGTGACACTCCTCACAAGGGGCTAAGGCCTGCTGGTGTGAGGGAAGGGGAATGGGTTCAATGCCAGAGGACTGAGTTCTAGTCTCCCTCACTCCAGCCTTGTAACCCTGGGTAAGTCACTGTCTGACCTACACAGGTGACCTTCCAGCCCGCTGACCCACCCTGTGCTGCTCGGCATGGGTCCAGGTACCCGGCCTTATTTGAGAGTGACCCGGATTGCTAAGGCCTGAGACAGGAGTGCCTGGTCTGCAGGAGGACACAGGAGAGCTGCCTTGTGAGTTAAGGGGCCACCAGGGAGTCTGGGGAACCTGCCGGTACATGGGGCTTAGGCCAGTGCCTCAGGATGACTCATCGTGGTCAGAAGGGAATCAAGTATCTGCAGAAGCCCATTCAAGGAGGGGAAGGAAAGGGGAGGAGGATGCTGGTCCCTCAGGACATCACTGTGCAAGATCCCTAATGAACAGTCCAGAGCCCAGGAACAAGGGATGGCAACCAGTTCCCCCAGGCAAGAGACTGGAGCTGGAGGGATGTCAGTGCAGGCAGGCAGAGAATAAGAAAGCAGGTAAGAATGGGAGCCCAGAAGACCTGGAAAGGCTCTGATGTTGGCTCTTGGACAGAGCTTCAAGAAGAGTGAGCCTCCTCTGAAACGGAAAGCAAATTTTTAGTTCCCGCATTCAGGCTCCTCATCTCAGCAGCCCTGATTAGATTCCCACTGGGTGGGGCTGGAAAGGCAGGAGAACCAGTGTTACGACCTGTCCCTAGCAAAGGACGAACATTTGTATTCCTGGAGACTCTAGAAGCCAGTGCTGCTCCCACTCTGCCCCGCTGAGCCCAGAAGAAAGCTGGTGGGTTTCCCCACCATAAGTTGGAAGGCTCCCTGACAGTGCTGTGTTCAGGGATGTTGGCTCCTGTCCCCCCAGCTCCCCAGGGAAGTCTGGGAACACATTTGGACTTGAACCCCATCAGCATTTCTCCCGGCTTGACCACTGTCCTGAAGCTCTTGCTCGGTGGGGATTTCACACCTGTGGATAAATGACGGGCTGTGTTGCAACCGTGCAAGACCTATGAAGCGGGAGTTTAAAAAAAATAATTAAATGGATAATTTGACACTTGCTCCTTTCTTCCATCTCTGTTCACTGTAGATAAAACCTAATGAATCGCACTTTGCTCTGGACCTAACCATCTGTCATTTCAAGCTTGGGTGTCTTCCCTCCCCTCCTTCCCCCTTGCTTGGTTCCAGAGGGTGGTCCCAATCCCTGGGTCTTGATGCGGCGGCGGGGGGTGAGGGGGCTCCTCCAAGAAGCCTGGCATCTTCCCCTTGGATTAAGATCCATCAACAGTCATGTTCCCATTCACCCCATTGCTTGAAAGAGACCCACAAGTCCTGGGATTGGGACCACCCTCTGGAACGCCGTAACGCCTCATTTATCTGGGCATTGTTAGAATTTACACAAACTAGCCAGATAACTGAAACCTATCATATCAAGAGCCAAAAGCATTTCTTAAAAAAATTAATCATTTTTGGCAGACATTTTTCAAAAATGCATTACACACTTTCTTTCCTCCTTAAACAGAGGCTACTGATCATAATTTCACGGAGCTGTAATCTATGCCTGCATCTGCCTTCTAGCTGCTCTGACTCCTTTTTCAATGTCAGAAGATGGGTGTTCAGTCCCCTAGCTGCCAGGGGGTCTGTGGCTTAAGGCCTGCTGCCTATCTTCCATGGGGCTGCTTCTCTGTATGCCGCTGCTGGCTCTGGGGAGCCTTCAGACCCACTTCCTCAGCTGTCTTGAGGAAGAGTCTGGGAAGCTCTCAACAATACACCAAAGAGGCAGGTGCTGGGCTTAGCCGAGACAGGGCTCTATGATGGCTCTTTTGGGTGGTCAAGGAGTTGCCAGCTTATTGAACTGGATTTTCCACCTTACAGCGCTGGGAGGTAGAGATGCAATAGAAACATTGTCCTTCACACACTGAAACCCTCGGTCCTTTTTGCTGTGTTGAGATGACAGGATGTCAAGGAGGAGAAGACAAGGAACAAAAGTGGGAATTTCCTGAACATTTCCGAGCCTTCGGTGAGGAGTGCTCTGCTAGGAAAACTCACTATCTCACTCACTTCTCCCTACAGCCTAGAGATGCACACACCATCGTCCCTAATTTACTAAGGAGAAAATGAAGGTTTAATGTTGTTAATTAGTAACTTGCAGAATCAAGATGCCAACTCAGGCTTGTCACACTTTAAAACCTGTTGTCTTTTATACTCTTTATCCTTTAAAAAAAGAAAACACAGAATTCCTTCTTTTTAATTCAATTCTTTTCCATCTCTTTTTAATCTTCTTAATTTTGCATTTTTTAATAGACGAACCTTCCATAAACCCCAGTATAAGACAGAACTGGATGCTCCCGTGGAAGGCTTGGGCTTTTCCAGGTCCCAAGACTCTGTCGGAGCCCCAGGGCCCCACAGAATGCAGACGGAAAGCCATGACAACCGGGCCCAGAGATGTGCGATGATAATAGCTTATGGTTCTCAAATGGGGCCTAGAGAACCTTTTCTCTAATCATGCCCAAGAAAGGGCTGGGATAGACAGACTTCTTCTAGAGAGATCTGTAAGTGACATACCACTTCTGTCTGAGCCCTGTGCCCTGCTCGCTGGGTCTGCAAGCACTTGGAAGAAAGACATGACCCCTGAGCACACCTGGTGATGCTGATGCTGCCGAGCGGGACAGACGGCTCCTCAGACTGGCCGCTGCCACAGAAGGCATGGACGGCAGCTCTCACGCCGGGACTCAGAGGTGAAAGGACATGGCAGGCCTGATGGGGCTGGGTACCAGTGACCTCAACAAGAAAGTCCTGGCACAAAGCTGTGGGATGGGTTAATAAGAAGAGGCAGTTAGCAAAGAGACTGCTAGAGAGTTTAGGCTCTGGTTAGTCAGGCAAACCAGGATTTTCATTCTGCCTCTGCTGTTTCTTTAATCTCCCTAAACCTGAGCAAAATGGGGATAAAAATACCTCCCCCACCGGTTTGCTGTGGTGTGAAATGGACGGATGCCTAGGAAGTGGCTGGCACAGGGCCCTGCACATAGTAAGAAATTAGCAACTGTTAGTTGCTAATCATTCTATAATCAGACAGGAAAGCCAAAGACTGAGAAAGCAATATAAAGAGCAGAAAGCTATTCGGGGCCTGTTCCTAATGTTTAAATTAGTCTAATGATGATTAGTCCAGTGGTCTGGATTTTAGTAGGAGACCCCAGGTCTGGGGCTTGCTCTCTATGCAGAGATACTAAGTTGTTGGCATTTGAATTTGGAGCACTGAGAAAGGGTCCGGGAGCCCTCAGCATACAGATGGTATTAAACTATGGTCATTTCATGAGAGTGGGATGGAGATGAAGGGCCAGGCAAGGAGTAGGAGCCAGCAAAGGAGACCAAGAGGGAAGAGCCTTCAAGAAGAAAGCGAGCCAGATGTCCCATACGCCATAAGGAGAGAACAGTTCAAGAAAGGGGAAGCCAGACGTGTTGAATGATGTGGAGGCTAGGAAGGGACCTTGGCGGGGCAGTTTTACAGGGGAAGAGAGGCTGAAGCCTGATGTGGGGCTTAAGGAGAAAAAGGGAGGTGAGGATGTCACAATTAGGAGCACAGACAACTCTGGAGCTTTCTCCCTGGGACCTGGAATGGTATGAACTCGGTTGGTCAAAGTGATGGTGCGAAGCAGGAACGGTGAGTCGCTCCTTGGATCCATCGGCTGGTATGGTGATCTCCGGGAAACTCGTCACTGCCATGTTCTCTTCACGGAAAGCACGTTTCAGTTGGAGGGGAGAAAGGAAGTAAAAGCCGCCAACAGCTGTAGGACTGGCTTTCCCTCCAATTGCCCGCGTGGCTTACGTACGGGAAGTGGGTAGAAGGGACAGGCCCTGCTGAAGCAGACTGTTCCTTCCTTCCCACCCATGACGCTGCATGAGCCCTGGCCAGACGTCAGATGGGGGACTGTCCCAGCCCCTGGGACACTTGCTTGCCCTGGAGAGTTTGGGGCCACGCCCAGTCTGGCCTTACTGCCAAAGCCCAGGGACAGGTGGCCTGGGATGAATCCGAGGGCTAATTAGCACTCTCTCCCCGTCTAAGAGGAGCCAGAGACACACAAATTGCTCCCTAGAGGGAGGGAAGAAGGGAGAAAAGGAGGTGGGGAAACCAACAGGGGTTACATCAGAAAAACAACATCATCCAAACAGCCTCACATCCCAAACTGGCGTTCTTCCTCCAGTAGGAGTGGCAGAAGCAGCTGGGCCACGGGGGACCCCTGAGCTAGAGCACCTGTGTTGCCGCCTCATTATCTACACGACGGACGCCACCTCCCTGCCCCAGTGAGGCCCGAGCTGAAGTCTACACGGCTAGCTGGCGTCTGACATCTCTGCTCCTTCTTGTCACACAGCCCGAACGCTCACGGTGGGCTGCCTGCATCCAGCTTTGTCCTCAGGAGCTGGAGCTCCTACCTGATAGGAGTCACGGCGGGCAGTGGCCAGGCCTGCACTCATCTGAAGGATAGAAGAATCAGTGGACTTCCCCAGCATAGTGTTTTAGGGAAGAGCACACCAGGGAGGATTCTGGAGAGTCAGAGCCTAATCATGGCTGTGTGAGCCTCACTTCTTAGGGCCTCGGAAACATGAAAGTTTGGGCCTTATAATACCTCTAACACTCAGGAGTTCTGTGAGTTCATCATTCTCCCAGCCGAATTGTTTCTGGATTGTTTATGGAGTCACGCCTCTTATTTTTTTATATTCTCTCCAGTCTAACTTTTGAGAGCCTAGCATTTCTGTTGATCTCAGTTCTGTGTGGGCAGAGATGTTGAGAAAGAAGTTGGAGGTGGGCAGAGGAGCAAAATCATTATTCATTTGAGAGATAAGGAAGGAAGTCTTAAGTCTGTAATTAAAGACAATTGCCCACAATGAGCACATCTAATGCCCAGATCTTGGTTTTTAATACCATTCTCCAACAAAAGGAGCTAGGGCTCCTTGGAGAAATGTACAAGATGAGGCTAAGGCATCTTGAAGCTCCAGAAGTAAGATAGTAAGATAGTACCCCCCCTACACACACACACCCCTGTGTCAAGGGGACACAGAAGCTAACCAGAAGAGCTCCCAATGACCAAAGCTGAAAGAATTTGAGCCAGAAAATAAATAAAGAAGTCTTGGATCATCGTGCAAGGTATAAGATAAAGATTCAAGAATCTGTATTGATATAAATAAATGAAAAAAGGAACAAAGGTACAAATAAGAAGAGAGAAATCTCTTGTGCACAAGAATTACAAATCATTTGGTGGATGCCTGCTTTCAAGGATGTGGAACATAACTCTCCACTCTTTAACTTTGGGCTGCACTTAGTGACTTCTCTCCGAAGAATATAATATGGAAAGTGGGGGGAAGGGAAACTAGAGAGTGGGGCACTGCGTTAGCGGGCAATGAAGTCAACAGCAGCAGTGATGAGTCATGGTGATGATCCATACTTTTTTTTAAAAAGATTGTATTTATTTGTTTGACAGACGGAGATCACAAGTAGGCAGAGAAGCAGGCGGTGGGGGGTGGGTGGTGGGAAGCAGGCTCCAGTTGAGCAGAGAGCCCAATGCAGGGCTCTATCCCAGGACCCTGAGATCATGACCTGAGCCGAAGGCAGAGGCTTAACCCACTGAGCCACCCAGGCGCCCCAATGCTCTGTACATTTGATATGATGTGTACTGCGTGGACTTTCCCCCTAGAACTCATAATCCCAGTCTAAGCATTAAAACCACCATCAGGCAAATCCCAATTGGGAGCCATTCTATAAAATACTTCATCAATTCTCCCCAAAATTTCAAGGTCATCAAAAACAATTAAAGTCTGAGAAATTGTCACAGCCAAAGGGAGCCTAAGCAGGCTGATGACTAAAATGTAATGTGGTATCTTGGATGGGATCCCGGAATGGAGAAAGGACATTAGGTAAAAACTAAGGGGACCTGAATAAACTGTGGACTTCAGTTAAAAACAATGTTTCAGTATTGATTTGAATTTAATAAATGTACCATGCTCCTTTAAAATGTTAATAATTGGGGAAACAAGGTGCTAGGCATATGAAGAGTTCTCTGTACTTTTTAAGCAATTTTTATGCAAATCTCAAAGTGTTGTAAAAAATAAAATGTATTTTAAAAAAAGCCCAAACCCTGCCCAAATCATGTGTCTCTAATTAAATCATTTGACTGGCTCAAGCTTGAGTGGAGTTGCTTCATAATTTTAAAACTGTATTTGAGTAAAGGATTGTGGTGGATGCTGCTAATTGCCTGTTTAATTTCTATTTTCTTCCTCTCTATGGGCAAAACCCCAGTTTCTCTCTGAGCAAGGAACAATGTGTCCAGCTAAACATATTCATTTCCCCTCATTCTCTTGCAGCAAATGGTGGCCATGGACACAGTTCTGATCGGTGAGACACAGGGGGACCGCTAGGAAGAGATTGGCTTCTTGAATAAAAGGAGAAAGCTTCGTTAGCAGAAAACCCTTTGCCCACCTGACCTTTCCCTTCTACCTGCCTATAGTTAGGACCTGTGGCCCAAAGGAGTGAGGGTTACGTTGTGATCATAAGTCACCCAGGATGAGGATGAAGCTCTGCCCATTGTGGGTGACAGAGCCAAAAGGTAAAGACACCTCGGGTCCCTGGTGGCATTGATCAATGGCTGCATAAGTCCTGGACTGCCCATCTCTAGACTTCTTATTTGGTGAATCAATTTTTTTTAAGGCCACAGTGGTTAGGGTTTTTGTCATTTGCAACCAAATACAATCTTACCAATATAAAGACCAGTCGCAGGGAAGCTACCACAAAGAAGGTAAGAAATTTGGGGAGAGAAGATTGAGTTTTAGAACTAGAAGCAATAGAAATTATATTAAATATTAAGGATCTATTGAGTATTTATTATATACCCAAGGCTTTCAAAAATGAGATAAGCTTATTTAATCTACATATCAAACTGGTATAGGTATGAATCATTATTTTTGTTTGAGAATCTGGAAAATTCAGGTACAGAAATAAAGGAAACTTGCACAAGGTCACAAAATGAAATGAAATGAAATCCAGGTCATCACATGCCAAGGTGGACAGGTGTCCCTCTGTAGCATTTTGGTCTCTAGGAAGCACAAGTGCACTCTGTCTGAGGAAGGCAAGGGACAGAGAGGGTAGAGAGACCAGAGATTGAGGGAAAAATCTGGTCTAGGTCTGAGCTTCATCTGGGGGTTCTGAGGATGAGAGGGGCCAGGACCTTCTACATGGGAACAGACAATAACCTTGGGGTTTAGGTAATCATGAAGGGAGGAGCGTCTCCACGTAACCAGAGTTTTCAGCCAGAAAGGAGATTGTAAGCCCCTAAAGACCAGGGACTAGATCAGGCAACAGGCCTGTGAGTGAAAAGTATTGGAATAGAAAGGTCTAGACTTTTAGATTTTTATGGAAAACTTAAGCATAACTATTTCTTGTTTAAAATTCAATGAGAACTTCTTAAACATACACCATGGATGAAGCATTGTGCTGGGCAAGGTGAAGACCACAAAGAAGGGCATGATGTGACCTGCTCTACAGGTGCAAGAATCCATGGGATGTGTCAATAGCTCTTCATATGGAGTTGTGTTCAGTGACAAATTAGGGGTCTTGTTTTTCTCTTGAAATGAGGGATGAACACAGGGTTTGGATGATGCCTCCAGGCTGTCTTAAAAAAACAAAAAACAAAAAACAAACAAACAAAAAAAAACAGAGTCCTTCTGTGCTTTTATTCTGGATAGGAGAAGCCTGGTGGATGCAAGTTTTGTGGTCGAGAGACCTCCAGCCTTCCACCTGTGTCTGAGATGGGAAAATGGCAAAGGACAAAGGGCAAAAAGTGCACCTGCTGTGTCGACTCCTCCTTTTCCAGGGAGTTCTCCGGGACATCTCCACTAGAACTTCCTCTTACAAATCATCAACATGAACAGTGTTCCATGAGTTTTCTACTTTTATAGGCTGAATGTCTGTATCCTCCTCCCAAATTAATATGTTGAAGCCTTCAATGCAGTGGTATTTGAATATGTGACCTTCAGGAGGTAATTAGGGTTAGATTAGGTCACAAGGGTGGGACCCTCATCACGGGATTAGTGCCTTTTAAGAAGAAGACAGATCTCTCTGTCTCCACACCCATGCACCAGTGAAAGGTCATGGGAGCACACAGTGAGAAAGTGGCTGTCTACAAGCTAGGAAGACAGTCCTCATCAGGAAAGGAATCTTTTTGCACCTTGATCTTGGACTTCCCAGACTGTGGAACTGTGGGAAGTAGTCTGTGGCATTTTGTTCTAGCAGCCCAAGCTGACCAAAGCACCTATTTACAAGGAAGCTGGGAAATGTGTTCATTTGAAACCCCAAATATATCCATGGGATCACAACTATAGGAAGCAGGTGACTAGCATTTTCTACCACAACCTCTGTCATAAGGAAAGACAGCCAATTTGCCTAACATTAGTGCATTGCTTTTCGGCAAGCCAATTTTTGACCAAGTAAACAGAATAGCATAAAGCTATATTAAGAACTGTGATAAAGGTAATAAAAATGAACTAAAATATTATTCTGCCAGGTAGCATTTCCCAAATGCCTCAAGTTAAAGTCAGTATCTCCTACATATCCTGATTTTATCCCTTCTCATCAGCAACTGAAATTGTCTAACTGATTCATTTATATCTTTATTGTAATTTCCTTGAGGGATGCTGCCTTATTCACACCTGTGCTAGAACTGAGTGTGGCATATAGTCGGTACTGGGTATATACTGTTGACTGACAAATTTACTGAACACGTACTATGTGCAAGGTGTTATTCTTTACAAAGATTATTTTATTTAGTCCTTACCATAATCCTATATGGAGAATATTATTATTGGTTCCATTTTATAGAGAAAGAAACATTCAGCCATTTAATGGCTCAATTCCTTGTTTAAGGTCACAGAGCAAGTACATAGGTGAGCTGGTTCTAACTCCACAGCTGGGCTGCCAACCACCATGTGATATGCACTAGGGAGTACAATTCTCCTCCCAGAGTGCCCCAAAGGCAGAAGACCTACCACACTCACTAGACCTTAAAGAACGAGTAGGGATTTTACAGGGAGCTGAAGCAGGAAGCTAGGGGTGAGGGTGGGGATAGAGAAAGGAACCCTGTTCTAATTAGAAGAAATTGTTTGAACCATAGAATCTAAGAATTGTTTGGGACTAGAGTAGTCAGAGGCTTCAGCAAACTTGCATCGTGATAGGTAAGACTAGAAATTGAAAGGTGGGATCCAGGCTTGAAAACCAAGCCAAGGCATTTAAATTTTATCCTTGAACAGAGGTGTTGGGGAATCTTCAAAGGTTTCCTAAGTAGTGGGGAACATGATTAGATCTGTGTTTGGAAAAGATGACAGGCGGCAGTAGGGAGCCCAGGTATGAAAGGGTAACGGCTAGACACAGGAAGAACAATGGAAAGTGTCAGAAAACACTCAGGAGAGAGTCACCCAAGGCCTGAGCCTGGAGAGTTGTAGCTAGAACGGGAAGAGGAGGATGAATCCAAACGTGTTATAGACTCAGAATCACAAACTTCGGAGAGCTGAGTGGACTGAGATGGAGATGAGCACAGATGAGGCCAGACCTTGACAAGTGGCCAGAAGAGGGGAGAGGGAGCAGGCTCCTACCGAAGCCAACAAGACAGAATCCCATGATTTTCTTGTGTGATGTCTGCTGACCTGACTGGAGGCAAATTCAGGGAGACTCCATTTACAGAGAATGCTAGATCCCTCTCTTAACCTTTGAATGGCAAAATCCAGGTCCTCTGCTTGCAAGAGCTGTTTCAAAATTCTGGTGAAATGCACAGAGCCCCAGACTTCAGAATACTGCTCTCAGCAGGGGAGGTGCTGCCGAGCCGAGACTCTAGCTCTTCTGCACTGGAGCCTAGGCTGAGGATGTTGCTCTCACTCGCCCCCAGGACTGGAGGGAACTTTACTCTCCCAGCATTTGTAGAGTCTGTGCAAAGGCACTGGATTGAAACTGTGCTGATTTTACTGTGGCAGTAAAAGTGGACAGAGCAGGAAGAAGCAGGCTTTATCCATCATAGGATATGTAAGATTTGACCCTGAAGAATGTCCTAAGAGGATTTAGAATGCATGTGCCCAGAAATGCTGCAAAATCCCTGTCCTTGCAGGATTAACAAAGGAGGCAAAAACCACTTTCCGTGGCCTGGGAACCCTACCTGTTCTTTGGCTTTATTGACCACGGTACCTCTCGCACGTATACCGCAGTCACAGTGGCCTCTTCTCCGTTCCCAGTCTCAAAAAGAGTATCCTTGTCCAAGAGCTTGTCCCTGCTCCATGACTCCCGTGCCCCGAACCCACCTTCCTGTTCTGCAGGTCTTGGTTCCCACATCATCCGTCCAGAAGGAAGGCTGTCCTGACCACCCAGACTAATGCTCTCCATGCACCCCTACCCCAGTCACTCTGAATATGGCTCCCTAATTAATTTAATTTGGCATTCATTTACTTCTTAAATGGTCTATCTCACCCGGGAGAAAAGGAGCGTAGGTGTTCGGTAAACACTTACAGAACGAAGGAGAGAACGGCCGCACAACGGAGCATCCAGGACGCCTCGCCCCCCCTTTCCTCACCATGCACCTGCCTTCACGGCCTCTTTCCAAATGGGGCCGCAGTCAGAATATATACTCTACCGAGGATGGGGAAATAGGATTTGCCATCCCCTGGCCCACTCCTCCCTGGCAACACCCCTCCCCTCTGCCTGATGGTCAGACAGGAAGTGCAGGTGACCTCTGGACATAGACGTATGCCTTAGAAAAGAGGCGTCTGCAAGGGCCTCCTCAGCAGACAGGACAACGCGGCCTGGAGGGAAGCGGGTATCTTCAGAATCAGTGAGGGAAACCTGTCTGTGCGTTTCAGCAGGAGCCTGTTGGCATGCAATCGTGTGCACATCAAGCGCCAATTCGTGTCAGTCCATGACCAGGCCACAGAGCCCCCGCAGCCTGTGTCTCTGGCTGCCGGGAGCCCTTCCTCACTCCGGCGCAGCAGACGCAAGGGCCCGGCATGGCAGGTGATGCCGGGAGTCTGATCAGCATTCAGCTTTGGCAGCACTGGGGCCTCATTAGTTTTAATGAATTAGCACTTTGGAAAAGGAGGGGATGATGTTCCAGCTAGTGCCTGCGTATCAGCTGCCTTCATTTAGGCCTGAGCGAAGAGCCATCTTCTTCCTTCATTTTTCTCACTCCTCCCAGGTGTGGAAACCTGAAATTTCTCTAAATGTTAGACTCCAAGGCTTCTGCTTTTTCTATACTAACTCATTCTCCAGGTTGCTTACAGACTGGAATCACGGCAATTTTTGAGTCAGTAAAGGATGGAATTATCCCAGTTGGAAACTCTGATGCCTGAGACGCTAGTGACCCCAACACCCTGTGCAGCCCTGTCCGTCCTCCTGCTACCCCCACATCCTGCCCCTATGAGCTGGACAGCTGGCCCTGGGGGGTAGTGTCTGGATCACCACCCTCACTAGCAACGTGGACAAAGAAATTCCTTGGCAGTAGAACTAGCCCAGGGGGAGGAAAGCAAGAATCAGTTAGGATAATAAAGGATTTTTTTTTTTTTTTTTTTGTCTGTAAACTGACATCCTTTTCAAAATAGGTAGTTCCAACTGCAGGTGGGAAGTTGTCACTGCACTGTAAAGGCAATTTTGCCAAGGAAGAAAAGGAGAGTGACAGAAACAGACAGAGTTGGTCAAAGAGAAGGCTAGGCAGAGACAGACCCACAACAGACAGGAAGCAACAAAGAGGCTGAAAATACTCTCAGACAGGCTGCCAGTGGCTGTGCGAGACATTCACTGAGACAGAGGCACGTCTCCACCAGGGAAATGTCCTGAGGATCCACTGATTTTTGCCTGAGGGGACTGTTCTTCCTCTTCCAGGAGAACCGAGGCTGCTTTTTGATGGCAACAGAGCCGGGGTAGAACCCACCTGCTGAAGCCGAATGAAAATGTGATCTGCAGGCATGGAACAATCAGAGCTGCAAAATCAAGAGGGTTAGACCCAGCTCCCAAACCGAGGAGGAGATGATTCCTTGTTCTTTAGAGTCCCTGTAGCTTAACTGCCTGGTCACGTGCCTGGTTTAAATCTCGGTTCTGCAGCTTACTAGGTGGCTGAACCCAGACAGGCTACAAAACTCTTCTGTGACTAATCTCATCTGTGAAACAGAGATACTAGTAACCGCCTCATAATGTCTGGAGATTAAACGAGAGATCACATGTCAAGGGCTCGGAACAGTGCCTGGCACACATGAGCTTTATTATTATCGTCAATGATATTGTTGTTATCCCTACCCTCTTCCTGCTCTGGGGGGTCTCAGGTGCAGCAGGGCTGTAAGCATTCACCCCTTCTGAGATTGTGTATAAGGCGCCGCCACCAGGGACTGCATTCCTCCAACCACTGGAGTGACAGGGATGGGCTCGTTCTTTACAACTAGGGAGAAATCTCTTAATATTTCTGTTTTAGAATATTATCATGTTCTAATGAGATGGAATTGTGACAAAAGGCTTTTGGGTAAGAAGCAAGTTGGTAAGTAAACTGGAAAATAGTAGTCTAAATTTTAACAATGTTTAATATAACACAAGTCCCAAGTTTAAAAAGGAGGAGATTAACAACCTCTGAGAACCAATTATGAGCCAGGTACTATGCGAGGTCCTTTTACTTATGACATTGGATTTAGTGTTCACATTAAAACCTGCAGGTAATTATCATTGCTCTCTTATAGATGAATTAATTGAGGTTGGGGGGTGTCAAACTGCTTGTCCAAGATTGCAACATGGTGAAATGTATGTGGTTTATGAATGCGGCTAATTTTTTGGTCATCCAATCAGATGTGAGTGTGGATAATGCTTCTGGACTTCCTTAAAGATGTCTCTGTAAATTCAAGGCTTAGCACACTCTCTTTGCTCTAAACACAGAAATAACAAATAAAATGTGAGAAGAGAAAGCCAACGAGAAATCAGTTGGCTCAAAAATAAGACAGCATTTCTGTGGACCCGAGCCAGAAGAAGACAAGCAGGTTGCCCATTCCAGGGCAGAAAAACAGTGATGAGATGGGGAAGAATATCAGCCTCACGGAAGTGTGGAACTGATCTGGATGAATGTCGCCCTTTATGCAATGGAGGCAAAAAGCCATTATTAGCTAGTTGCCCTGGAGCTAATCATAGTGGTTCTCAAACACGAGTGATCCTCAGAACCACCAGGAGGACTAGTTAAAACACAGATTACTCAGCCATACCCCCCAAAGCCTGGGTAAAGTGTCTGATTCAGTTAGTCTGGGGTAAGTATTTGTATGTAACTAGTTTCCAGGGATGCTGATGCTACTGCCCCAGGAACACAATTTAAGAACCACTGTCTAATATAAAGCTGTGGGCTCCAGGAGTTGTGAGCAGGTACTAATGCAGGTACTAATGCAGTTGTGAGCAGGTACTAACTAAACTACCCAATGACTTCATGTCTGGATCTGCAATGTCCTTGGTATCACTACAGATCTGCAGTACTATTATACAACCCTGGTTCTTTGCTTGGGCCTCAGGGCATCAAGTGGAGGCAAACACTAAATTATTAGACAGGAAAGCAAAGTAGAAAAATACAAAATAAAACAAAGCAAAAAAAAAAAACAAACAAACATTCAAAATGATCCCTGAAAACCAAAATTCAAAGATACATAGATACAAAGAATACAAAGATAAAAAGAAATCTGATAGTAAGAAAAATAGTTAACAAAATAGGCAATCAGAATGTGAATTAACTCCAAATGAAATTAGCTATATGGTTGTGCCTAATAAAGTTTCAAAATTAAGTATTTTTATAATTGTCACAGAGATAAAAAGGAGTATCCATTAAAAGTGAACAAAAATTATGGAAAAAAACAGGCTGAAATAAAAAAGAATAGAAGTCTGTGAAACAGAAATAGTTAAAAATCTTGCAAATGAGGAATGGAGTTAATGGCAAAGAAGCAGTATCTGAAGACTAAAAAAGCAAAACATAGGAAAAAACAGAGATCTTTCCCCCTGAATTGAAGAAACACATGAATCTTCCAGTTAAAAATACATCTGGAGTACTCAGTCAAAAAAGATAAGCACACATTTAGACTTGTAGTTAAACTACAGAACATGAAAGATAAAGAGAATTATTTAAATTATCACAGAGACAACATCCTGCTCTGTAAGGAACAACAGTTGCACAGAAAGCTCTTATCTAATTAGCAATAACAGAGGAGGAAAACAATGGAGAAATAGCTTCAAAGTGCTAAGGAAAAAATAACCATCAGCTTAAAATTTTATAGTCAGCTAAACTATCATTCTCTATGCAAATATGAAGAGAAATTACCAACTATATACAGAAATTATTACAGAAGAAGCAGGAGCATCTAGAGAGATCTGGAATACTAGAAGTGATGGTGAGCACAGAAATGAATAGAATAGTAATAAATTCAATTAACCGACTATATTAAAACAAACATCACATTTTGAATGGAAAAAGAACAAAATTAAAATTCTAGACCAGGAGTTTGCAAACACACTCTATAAAGGGCTAGATAGGAAATATATTAGGCTTTTCAGGGTATACACTTTCTGTAAAACTACTCAGTCCTCCCCTGTGGAGTCAAAGCATCCACAGACAATAAATACATAAATGAATGTGGCTATGTGTCCAAAAAAAATGGTTATTTACAAGAACAGGTGGTCAGCCAGATTTGGCCCGGGTATAGTACTTTGCCTGCCCCCTGCTCTGGATGTCAAAAACAAGATGCAGGGAAGGATTTTGTTTAGTAGGTAGTTAGACATTATACTGTCCTTGACATTTTTAGGGAGAGACGAGAAATATTAAATAGCTTAGATCTGCTTAAATAGCATGTGTAATTAAGTATGCTTGTTTAAAAAAATTAAGGGTAAGCACTATACCTCTATGTAACCAAAAGGAATATAAATAAAGTAGATGCTGGTAAAGGTAAACAGTACGAGGCCATATATATGATCACTATCTGTATCCCATCTGCCCCAAGTGACCTGAGGGTGAAGTATACTGGGAAGAAGGAACAGGTCTTTGGCACCCACTGCTGACTTGCCAAGGAGCCTGACTCAACAGAAAGAAGCAAGCATTAGTTGGGGAGTGGCTCTCTTAAGGTGTTTATTATTTCTATCTTTTATTTTTTTTAAATAAGGGCATCCTAGCTAATAGTAAGAGACAGAATCCTATAGGAAGCAGCTCAGACCATCCGTCAGCCATCCAGTACTTACTAGGTGCCTATATAACATAATACTAGATATTTATTATGCTAAGCACCGAGAATGCAAAACTAAACACCATAGTCCCCGCCCTCAAGAAGTTCATAGTATAGCAGTTGCACTTCAAGGGACTTAATGGCTGCTAATACCCAGGTAATAATCCACCAAGCAAGAAAGGCTCTTATTGACATAGGCTCTCCACTCTGAGAATGAGTAGCTGCTGAACACTTTGTCCTCCCTGGATCCTCCTCCAAACCTTGGCTGCCCCATACTCCTCCTGTAGACAATCTGCTCTTCATTTTCTCCTAGTTTCTTTCCCTCTCTCCAGCAGGAAGATACTAACAATGGCTTGGCTGGGAAGCAGGGGTAAGCAGAGCTAGAGAAAGGCCAGAGATTTTAATGTAATCAGAAGGGACGAGAAAAACACAGACAATACTGATAACGCTGCATTCCCCGCAGCTCACAGACTCCAGGATGTTAAATATGAGGTGCTCATTGCTCCGAATGTGGTTCCTTGTCTTCTGTCCTAGTTACTCACCCTTGACATTTCCGCTGAGATATGACCTCGGGGGAAGGCTTCCCTGGCCTCCCAACTCCCGCAAGCTAGGTTAGGTGCCTGTCTAGCCTGCCCACATCACATTGCCCTTGTTCTGGTCTGTCTCTGATCTGTTCTGATATTTTAACACGTCTTCTCCTGCGCCAGACCATGAGTGCCTCCGTGTCTGCTCTAACTGCTCCCTCCCTCACATTTCACTTGTACAGACCCACAGATGCTTCCCAGAAGGACCAACTGAAGGTGTTTTGAACACTAAACATTTTCCTTCCCATGGGACCCGCCACCCCCGTCCGTACACACACTGACTTAGACAATTCCTAGCACTTCCAGGACTCGCCTGCATGCCACTTCCTACATGGAGTCCCCTCTCCCCCACCACATTGCCTGCCGAGGAGCAAACTAGAATGGGTTTGGATGCTACTCCTCCCGCCTTGCCTTGGTACCCAATATATTTTACTTAGAATAGCCTATTTCCTTGTCTGTCCCTCACATTAAGCTCCCCAAGGGCAGGACTTTCTGGTTCATCATTGCATTTCTAGTACCTAGAATAGCTGATGCTCAAAAAACATTGAATGAATGAGTGAGACAGAGAAGCATTAAGTCATAATGGGGAGGGAAGGGGGGTTTCTTTGACCTTTCTAATTGCTTCAGAGATTGAAAACCTAGGGAATTCAAGGATCAGAAAACATCACACAATTAGATGCACACATGTTATAGCAGGTTGGCAGGTAGAGTTGATGTGAACTGGATAGGAGCTATCATTGGAGGTTTCATGAAGGTGGGCTCTGGGGAAAGGCAGGAGTCTGGCAGAGAAAGTGGGATAAGTAAGTTGTAGCTATTATTTGGAGATGCCAGAGAAAGCAGAGCTGGGGCTAAGACCGCATCAGCCCTCCAAAATTAGCATGGCAATACTCACTGCTCAGCAGGCATTTTGAATATAAGCTGTCACGGTAATTAAATATCAGTTCTAACAAATCTGCACGTACTTCTGCATTTGCTTCTGTATCTGATTGGCTCTTGTGTGAGATAATTGTGGAAACTTCTGGGCAACAAGAGAAACCAATGACAGAGAAGGCTTGTGTGGTAAGAGCACTTGGAAGCTCGGCATAGAGAGCTACCAAAGAGGGCTGGCTGTGGGGCGGGCCTTCAGCACTCCCTCGTTGTGGTTGCACTCACTGATTTATTTTTGGCAGCCTCTCTGCCCACCATGGGTATTTCCTTATTATTAGCTGATTCATCCACTTCATAGAATGTGTCTTCTGATATTTTAAGCAGCCAGTAATGATGATGGACCATTATTATATGGGCTGGTCTTATAAGGCAGATCTCAGGGGAAGAAAAGCCCCTCTCAGTTCCTGATTCTGTCCAGGGGTTAGTTCAGTGCTCATTGGCAGGCTGCCGGTGTAAATAGAAATGGGCCCCGGGGACCCCTGTAGGAGGAGGCTGAGCACTAGATTCCAAGTCCTTGAGCCAGCCTGTGAAGCTAAGGAGAGCATCTTACTTGCTCCATTCTGACCGCCTTCTCTCAAAGCACCTAGCCCAGCACTGGCACATGGAGACGCTCCATAATCTTTGATGGATTGAACTGGCAGGTTGGGGCTGGTGGGGATTGCAGCTGATTCAACCATTTTCAGCTCTGGGCCTGGAAGTGTCTCCCAAGACCCCTGCTGTCTGAAGGGAAGAAGCTTTGACTGCCCTCGCCCCCCATGTACCTTCCCACAAATGGTCCCCGATCACCACCTAGAGCTTACTCAGGCGTTAGGAAAGGAAGGCTGATTGTCTCTGGAAAGTTGCAAATTTCTCGTGGTATTCATAATTGGGTCTTTTGCAATTTTTTTTTTTTGTCTGTGCCTCCAATCTCATGAAGGGATTTTGATGGATCTATTGTAATCCCTAAATCTTACTTCCTTGTTTCAGTTGATTTTCTATGGCCTTTGAGTCTATTGCTAACATCAGTCTAATTTTTAAGCAAGTCCCTGCTATGGCCTAGTGGATGCTTTAAGTCATGTCTCGATGGCTCCCTAATGTGTCCCCTCTGCCACAGCAGCCAGCTGCAAGTCTCTCCCAGCTCAGGGCTACCCTGCAGTGCAGGTGACCTCCGCTCGTTCAGTAAGATGGCTGGGGCCACCACATCCTTCTCTTCCATTTCTATGCATGCCTGTCTCTATCTTCATGCTCCTCCAAGAGAAAAATCTCCTGAGCAATGCTCTCGAGGCCTTCCTCTCACATCTGAGCTCATCAGCCATCTCCCTTCCCACAGAATGTCCCCTCTCCACTTTCTCCTTCCCGTGTGTCTGCCAAGGTGTTCAGGTCATGACTCTTGGAAAGCGAAGCAGAAGGAACACTCAGACAAGCATGCTTGACCCCACTTTCCCTTGTGTATCTCATTCTATTTTTCTTATGCTTTTCTATCTCAAATTACCAGTCTGCTCACTAAACCTCTACACACTCACTACCACCGAATGCTTTCCTCTTGCAGTCTGAGCTCTGTTTCCACTATTCTGGGGGTATTCTTTGCAAAGCCGCTCATGCTTTTACATTTACTATTTCTAAGTAACCGCTTTCCACGTGGCTTCCTCTTAGATGTCATGGCCATGAATGTTAATATGGTTGGTCACTACACTCTAAAGACCCCTACTGTCTCCTTAGTCCACTGACACCTGTTTCCCCATTACCGATTCACGAACACTAGTCCTATGACATGCTAATTGCTGAGTCCAAAGAGTAAACTTTACTCTTTCTGCCACATTTGACCCTTGGACTCTCCTATCCTTATGAAACTCTCTATCCCTTCTGTCTGTTAGCCTCTTATTCTCTGATTGTTCTGCCTTTGCCTCCTTTTGCCCCTTTCCCTCAAATTCCTCTTAAAAGACTTGTCTTCTCTGGAACTCAGTCCTTGATCATTTTTCACTTGATATGCCCTCCAGTGGCGATCTTACCCGCTCCAGCTCTGATGGCTAACTCCCAAATCCACGTCTGCGAGCTGGGCCTCTGCCCTGACTCCTATTAGACATCCTCTCCCACCTCCGAAACTCCTTGACACTCAGCATCCCTCCCCCCCAAAGGGTTCCCCCATCCCTCTTTTAATGCCTGCATCCCCCACTGGTGTAGACATCAAGTCACAATGTTCAGAGTCCTTTCTGTCACCTCCTTTCCATGGCTTCTGTTCACTATCAATTACCAGTCCTGTCAATTGAACTAAGTATTTCTCAAAGTTCTTCCCTCTGTTCTCCCCAGAACTTCTGCCCCAGTTCAGGTCCTCATCTTTTCTTGCCTGGATTCCCAATAGGTCCTGTGCCCCTAGGCCTTCCTTCTCAAATCAGTCCTCCTCAGAGCAGGAAGATCTATTTTTAAAACATGACTCTGACCCTGTTATTCTCCGGCTTTAATCACTTGGATAAAGTCCAAGCTGCTTAACGTGGAGTTAAAGGCCCTTCATGATTTGCCACTGCCGATTCCTCCACACTCAGCCCCCATGACAGGCTCTCGGAGTCTTCATTCTCAGGAACAGGGAACTGCCTTCAGCCTCCCCTCTCCCAGTCTACATAGAGCCTCTGCTGTTTCTGTCTATGCAGTCCCTCCTTGCTGAACTGAGAAGCCCTACCCTACCGCCATTGGGTGGATGAATCCCAGAGGCTTAAGTAGCCTCAGGGCTTCCTTAATACCTGGCATGTACCTTGATTACATAGTGTTTGGTGGCGTCTAAATTATTATTATTTTTTAAAGATTTTATTTATTTATTAGACAGAGATCACAAGTAGGCAGAGAGGCAGGCAGAGAGAGAGAGAAGGAAGCAGTCTCCCTGCTGGGCAAAGAGCTCGATGTGGGGCTCGATCCCAGGACCCTGAGATCATGATCTGAGCCGAAGGCAGAGGCTTTAACGCACTGAGCCACCCAGGCGCCCCTTTTTATTATTATTGAAGTATAGTTGAAATACTATATTGTGTTAGTTTCAGGTATACAACATATTGATTTGACAATTCCATACATTACACAATGCTCATCACAGTAAATATAGTTACCCTCTGTCACCTTTTAAAGTTGTTGCAATACTATTGACTATATTCGCTGTGCTGTGCTTTTCATCTCTGTAACTTATTTATTTAATACTGGAAATTTGTGCTTCTTAACCCCCTTCACCTATTTCAACCATCCCCCACACCCTTCTCTTCTGGCAACCACCAATTTGTCCTCTGAATTTATGAGTCTGTTTCTATTTTTGTTTGCAGATTCCACATAAAAGTGAAATCACAGGGTATTTGTCTTTCTTTGTGTGATCTATTTTACTTAGCATATTATCCTCTAGGCTCAATCATGTGGTTACAAATGGCCAGATGTCATTCTTCTTTACTGTTGAGTAATATTCCATTATATCATGGAATATATGTATATATATTTTTTTCACATCTTTGATGGCTGTCCCTTAATTTTCTGTTTCTCAACTACACTTTGAGCTTCCCCTGAAATAAAAACTTAAGATTCACAGATTGATTCTGTTCAGCTCAGAAATATATCTCTTGTAATAGACACCTTCAGGAATATATTGTTAGAAGGCATTGTTATCCTCCCTGATACCTATATCTTTCCCCCTTTCAATAAAAATTGACTATATGCTTACTATGTGCTTTGCTGGAAACTGGGAATCAATAGTAGAATGATGGGCAAGGTCTTTGATCTTTGGTGTTTACAGACAGGTGGGTTCCTTTGGTAGCCCTAGCCCCATGGCTATTCCATAAGTCAAAGTCATCCTAAAACACTTATATTTTGTGCTTCCTTCATCTTTCAAGATGACAAATTCCACAAAGTATTACCTACCATGTGAAGTAAAAAGTAGACTAGCATGGAAGTTAAGGGCTTTAGGTTTGGAGATCATTAGAATTCAAACCTGGCTCTCCCACATGCTTGATGCTTGACTTTGGTCTCATTACTTAAACTTCATTGAGCAACTAGTTTCCTTACAAGTAAAGAAAGAATAAGGATACCTGACTCTTAAAACATATATGAGTATTGCATACAATAACATTTTTTAAAGGTTGTATTTATTTATTTGACAGAGAGAGGGGGAGAGAGAGAGCACAAGCTGGGGAATGCAGGGCTTGATCCCAGGACGCTGGGACCATGACCTGCGCCGAAGGCAGACATTTAAGCCACTGAGCCACCCAGGTGCCCCCAACATTTGTCCAAAAATAAAATAAAACACTCAACTTAGTGCCCAGCACATGCTAAGTACGCAATAGGTGGACTACTGTTCTGATCGCACAAATATCAAAGGACGCACAGCATAGGAAAAATCAAAGGAATTAAAACCTTAGGCAAATAACTGGAGCTCCCTAGGCTTTGGTGAAGTAAGGGGGTGGCAGACTGATCACTGCCTCTTCACCTATCGCCCTTCTTAGAGAGCCCACCCCACTCCCAACTCTTGGAGCAACCCTTTATGCTACACCTCTAACTACCCTGGCCACAGCCCAGCAGAGGCAGACGCTCGATTCCAGCTGCACCAATCAGATTCTCTTCGCAGGGATTTGAGATTTGGATACTGAGACACTAACTCTAATGATAAGGGGAATATGAGGAGAAAGGCAGGTTGCTGTAGTAGAAGTCAGGAAACCAAAGTTGTGAGCATCGGTGTGGGATCCGGGAAAGCTGTGGAGTTGTGTATAGAAAGGGTAAGTGTGAAAGCAGAGAGGAGAAAAGATGGGGGTGGGGGCGCCTGGGTGGCTCAGGGGGCGAAGCCTCTGCCTTCAGCTCCTGTCATGATCTCAGGGTGGGACGGAGCCCCGTATCAGGCTCTCTGCTCAGCAGGGAGCCTGCTTCCCCCACCTCCCCACCTCCACCTTCCTCTGCCTACTTGTGATCTGTCTGCCAAATAAATAAATAAAATCTAAAAAAAAAAAGAAAGAAAGAAAAGAAAAGATGGGAGGGGTTCATTCTGCCCTAACAGATGGAGAAAGAAACTTTAACACCTGGGATTCTAGCTTCAGGCCCCTCGTTCTGACGAAGCCTTATCTGTTTCCTGTCAGGGAGATTGCCCGTTGCATCTTCATATGCTGTTCCTTTCCTGAAACTAGCTTGAATGGACTCTCTTTTTAGAAATTAAGTGGCCCCTGATTTCTAAGGTTGATTTCCAACTCAGAAACCCCACGCAATGGTTCTACAATCTCCTATATTTATATCTCCTATCTCAGAATTTGGAAGAATTAAGATCGTGGCAAATTTGTTTAGGTTGTTCTTAATTATTTGGACTTCAGTCATGTCTTTATACCTACAGAGTGAAGAATCTTGAGTTTTTAAAGTTCTCCTTTTTAAAAGATTTTATTTATTTATTTGAGAGAGAGAGAGGAGTGCACAAGCAGGGGGAGCAGCAAGCAAGAGGGAGAAGCAGGTTCCCCACTGAGCAGGGAGCCCAACACAGGGCTGGATCCCAGGATCCTGGGATCAGGACCTGAGCCAAAGGCAAAAGCTCAACCGACTGAGCCACCCAGGCGCCTCTGAAGTTCTTTATTCTCTTCTGGGACTCCTTTCAGTAGGTGTGTGATCTCAAAAACCCTTTAGGTGTGATTTCAGATACCCAATATTTTGCTGATCTTTTGGGCTATAACAAGCAGACTTTGAGCTCAGACCTAATCTTTGATGAATCCAAGTTCCCTCCCTTGGATCTGGCTCCAAATCCTTCCATTTATTTAAGTGTTTAGAATTTTTATCCTTCAACATTGCCCATATTAAAACAGACCTGTCACTTCTTTTTTTTTTAAACACTGCATCATGAGCCGGTTGCGCTGGCCGGCATTAGCAGCAGTGTTTCAGAACACACGAAGGCTCACTACAGGCAGCCCTGGCTGTGCGGTGCCCTGGGGATGTGCTCCAAGTGCCAGCCACCTGTGGAGACGGACATTTAAATTCATTAAAATATAAGATTAAACATTCAGTTTTTCATTTTCACTGGCCACTTTTCAAGTTCTTAATAACCACATGTGGCTGATAGCTACTATATTGGGTAGTGAAAATACAGGTTTTCTCCGTCATTGCAGAAATTTCTATTGGACAATACTGCCCAGAGGGACCTAGTATCCAGTTCAAGGAAACCTGCGGTAGGAGGCAAGTCTAACAGATTCAGAGTGAGTCCTGAGTGAAGGAGAGGCCCAATAATTGACTCCTGGAGCAGGTGATACTTGAAGATAATGTCTATAGGTAGCAGTGGCCCAAACAGCCAGCTGGAATGTAAGGACAGGATTCCAGCTTCTGGGGAAAAACAGTATAGTAGTTGGTATAGACTGGGCTTGGTTATGGAACAGACAAATCTCCCCCAAACTCAGCAGCTTAACATAATACAGTTTTATTTATCTATCATGAAATCTAATGAGGGCCAGATAGCCTTTTCTAAGGTTGTAAGAGAACGCAGATATGGGGCATACATTTTCTTTTGCAAGAGTAATGTATGTTTATTATAGAAAAAGAATTAAAATGTAGATAAGGGAGAAAAAGGAAAATAAAAATCTACTGGAATCCTACCAAAGCTAATATTTTGGTATACGTGTGAGCACACAGTTATGTATATTACATACATTTTTATATAATATTACTAAACTATCTTTCCAAGATAATACACATATTCTAAATCTTTGTGAATGTCCTCATTACATTCCAATGAGTTGGCATACATTATCATATTCTTTCTTGTTGCATGTATAGATTACTTCCAATATTTTTCTGCCCTTAATAGTTAATTTTAACTGTCTTGACTGAGAAGTAAAAATCTTTATTTCTTACAGTCTATCAGTGAAAGCTCATTACAAGGCTCCAAATCATCTTTGAGAAAGGCTTGGAAGTGAAGAGCACATGTGTATTGGGTTAACACTAACACCTCTACGACAACTGGAAAGCACAAGGTAGGTCTCCAGCCCCACGAGTAATGGTATCCTTTAAGGCAACGAAGCAGGGACTCTCATCTGTGAGCCCTGTGGAAATAGAGACTATGCCAGTACTTACATGCCACCTAACAAACGGCAGGTACTTAAATAATTTCTGGATTGTTTCTTTAGGTACTAGAGTAGGGCCCAGATGGCTACTGGAACCTGGAAAGAGGGTAGACCTGATGTGGAGGCCCAGGAGACTGGGCTAGACTCTTTAAAGGCCCTCTGATTACAGAGGATTGGCCCCAGAGCCAGGGCTGAGCTTGCAGTTCTGGCCTCAGCTCTGGGGAGACAGAGGCTGAAGGGAATGAGCAGGGTGGCTGTGTTCTGCCCATCCACACACGTTCCCCAAGTCTTTCTCTAGGCTAACCTCTTCGGCCTGGTGCTTTACTTCTGGAAATAATTTAATGCCAGCTGCAAACATGAAGATCTTATTGGAAATGTCCTTATCAAGATCATTGGTGAAGACCAAATACTGATCCTTTATGCTTATCTTTCCGGAGAAAGGACCATCCATTTATCCTTGCCTCTATTTTCTGCTTCTGAGCCCATTCCTTGCTTCTAACAAAACCGCTTCCCTCACGTACCCATCATGCCCCGATTTCTTATAGTCTTTGAAATGGAATCTTGCCAAAGGCTTATTGAAAGTCTGAGTAGATTACATCCTCCAGTTCCCTTATCTACATGTCTATTTATTCACTTTCAGAACACCCATAAATAAACACTGGCTCTGTCCCAAGGTTCAATCCTTGGGGCTCTGTTCCTGTCTCTTTATTCTTTCATTTAGGGATGACATCTCCTGCTCAGGCTTTAACCGCCTCCTCTCCAGGGATGATTTCTACAACACTGCCTTCTTTCCAAGCTCCAGTTCGGTATCTGCAACTGATGGCTCCCTCCCTATATGTCTAAAATGGAGTATAACACCTCCCCTCCAAAACTCACTCCTCGTTGTGGCTCTCCTATTTCTGTCAACGGATCATCAGCCTTCCTAGTTACTCAGGTTTAGCACCGTGACTCAGCTCTCCCTCCCTCATTTCATATCCAGTAGTCATCAAGTCCTGTGCTGCCTTTGTCATGCCTCTCAGATTCTTTCCCTTTTGCACTGTCACCACTCAAATTTAGGCTGCTGTGGTTTAATCTTGGAGTATTACAGGAGCCACTTTGCTATGTTTCCTCTTCTATCAACTCATCTTGCCTTCATTCATATTAAGCCACTGGATTTGGAGACATCTAGTCCTATCCAAACCCTCCTGCCATCATTTATAAACTATGTGACTTTGGGTAAGCTACTTTACCTTTCTGAAATCCTATTTTCTTATCTCCAAATACAATCAATAAAATATGAAATCAGTAAGCGTTAGCTATTTTACTGTGTTCCAGGGATCATCCTAGATGTAATAGATATTGTCTTACTTAATATCCCACAACAAATGTATGAGGTAAGTAGTATTATTATCCTTATTTCACAAATGAGGAAGGCCCCCAAAATGAAATGATTTGTCCAGGCTAATAAGTATAGAGCTTACGTTCAATCCTAAGCAGTTTTATTTTGCAATCAATACCTAAAAATTCTGCTATCCTGCCTCCTAATATAACAGGTACTTAATAAATGTTAGTTATATTAATAATCAATATCCAAAATGCATCTTAGATACTCCTGCCAAAAAGCCTCCCACTGGTCAGGCTTTCTAGAATAAAGTCCAGTAAATTTAAAACAGTTATGAAGATGCCCCCTACTTAAAACCTTTTCATGTGTTCTTATTATGATTCTAAAAACCTGTAACATACTGATATTTCTGCTTATGATAGTGTCTTATGTATTAGAATAACAACTCCACTAAGAAGCATAAAATCTGGATACAATTATATAATGGCTACTTGGGAGTATAAGAGAGCATCCTAGGTAGGCAGGTCATGAAGGGTTAAAACTCTGAAGAGATATAGGCAGTATCAGAAAAGAAAGGCTAAAAGTCAATTATCTAGTATCCCTTCCAAAAAGTCCAAAAAATACCAATAATTAATCTCAAAAAATGTTAAAAGAAGAAAAAAATAAAAAGCGTAAATTGGTAAATAGAAAATAAAGGCACAATAAAGAAAATCAGCAGAGCTAAACTTTGGTTCTTTGAAAATTCTAACAAAATGGATGAAGTTCTAAACAACTGATTGAGAAAAGAGGAGAGAAGAAACAAAGAACCCTTATCAGGAATAAAAAAGGAATCAATACTACAAACCCTACAGATATTAGAAAGATAGCAAAATGATGTTACGAATGACTTGAAGCCAGTAAATTTGAAAATTTAGATGAAATGGACAAATTTCTAGAAAAACAACTAAATTTACCAAAGCCAGCATAAAAACAAATTTTAAAAAATCTGGACAATTCCATACTATTAAAGGATTTCTTTACTTGAAGTCCCCCATAAAGCTCTAGGCCCAAATGACTTCACTGGTAAATTTCAAAATTTTTAGAAAAGCAAATCTGCCAATTTTAAACAAGCTCTTTCAGAAAACAGGAAAGAAAGAGACACTTCTCAATTCATTTTATGAGATCAGCATAATTTTGAGGGAAGGGGAGGGAAGAGAGGGAAAAAAGAAAAGAAAGAAAAAAGGATGAGACAGAAATACTTCTTCTGCAGTGGGCAAAAACTTGAACATGAACTCTACAAAAGAGAATATCCAAATGGCCAATATGTAAAAATGCTTAGTTAATTGGTCAACAGGAATATGTAAGTTAAAACTGTAATAAAATATCACTCACATGTACAAGATTAGTTAAAATTTTTAAAAAGGCAGTATCAAATGTTGGCTTGGCGTAGATCTCACATACTGCTGAGGAAAGTATTATTGATACAACTACTTTGGAAAACTTTTGAGCAGAATCTACGGAAGCTAAATAAATGCATATCTGTGACCCAGGAATTCCGATTCCATGTATATAACAAAAAAATAGAATAAAATAAAGTTTTAAAAAGTGGGTTCATATAGTTCATATGTACAACCAAAGACTACAAGAAATTTGCTAGCACCTAGCTATTTCCAAAATTTTTCATCACTCCAAAAAGGAAACTCTGCATCTGTTAAGCAATAACTCCCCTTCCCTCTCTTGCTAGCCTCCCCAGTCGGATTTCTGCCGAGGATAGTGACCCTTTCCATACCTGTGAATTTATCTATTCTTGATATTTTCATTTAATATTTCAAAGAGAATCTTTTTTTTTTAAGATTTTATTTATTTATTTGACAGGCAGAGATCACAAGAAGGCAAAGAGGCAGGCAGAGAGAGAGGAGGAAGCAGGCTCCCCACTGAGCAGAGAGCCTGATGCAGGGCTCCATCCCAGGGTCCTGGGATCATGACCTGAGCTGAAGGCAGAGGCTTTAACCCACTGAGCCACCCAGTGGCTCTCATTTAATACTTCATTTGTTCATTTTTGTCTAGCTGATTTAACTTAGCATAATGTTTTCAAGTTTCATCCATGTTGGCGCATAGAGCTGTGGCTTCTTAATTTTTTCACTGCTGTAGAACATTCCATCATGTGGGTATACTACATTTTACCTAACCATCCTATTTCTGATGGGTAGTTTTTTCCCAATTTGTGACTATTACAAATAATGCTACTAGGAACATTCTTTGCAGCCTTTTGTTGTTCACATGTGAGAGTGTGCTAACTTTGTGAATAATAATTGAATACTTAGGATTTATGTCCTTCCCTGCAAGTTACACTTCAATAACAAAGTTTATTGGGTGGGGGGAGCAAAGAGGAGGAGAAGAAGGAGAGAAGAAGAGAAAAAGAAAATTCATGACATGGCTATAAAACCTTGGTCTGACCTTGAACAGACATCCTGATCATCTTGGAGTGCTGGCTCAACAAAGCCATTTTAGTTTCCTAGCTCTTGGACAGGACGCCTTGGAAAAGACATAAGGTGCCTTCCTTGGGATCCTCCTGAACAAGAAAGTGAATGGTGGAGGCAGAGGAAGAAACTACTAGGCTAATTTGGCCCTCTGTGCTATGAGCCAGCCAGCTGTGTGTCTCTCCCTATCTTTTTATATCTCCCAGGAGAGTTTGGGGAAACCAGACTAGCACAGCACACTTCTGGGGTGGGCAGGCTTTCAAAGCTCCCTGAAGATGTTTGTCCAGGACTCTCAGTGCATCCAGGGGAACCCAGGAGGCTGGCAGAGTTTTCCTGTTCCCAGTCAACGGTTGGCTGGGTGTGCTGGCTCATCTTGGGGTGCCATAGGTGAATGGGCACTGGGTGGGTTCCACTTGTTTATGTCTTCCCTAGATTCTCTGCAGCTGAGAACAGACCCAGCCTCATCATTTTCCCCTTCCTCTTGACCTGGCCTTCACTCCATTCTTTACGTATTTCTTATCCCTTCCCAGTGCCTTTGCACATATTGTTCCTAATGCATAGAAAGTCTTTGCTTCTCCTTTGTGACCTAACCTCCTCCTCTTTCAGACATCGGTTCAATTCTCACATCTTCAGAAAAACTTGCTTTCACTGGCCTCTCTCAAACACACTCATCATCATGCTGTTCTTATCTTAGCACTTAACCAGTTTCAGTCTGTGAATACTTGATTCATTTCTGAGTCTCCCTGTAGCCTACAAGCTCCATGAGGGCAAGAGGGAGTGGCTTTGTTCACCATTTAAATCTGATAACAGCACAGGGCCTGGCAAGGAGTGGGTGCTCATATATACTAAATGAATGAATGAATGAATAGATGAGTGAACTCAAGGCATCTAAAAGCAGCCTACAGGGGCACCTGGGTGGCTCAATGGGTTAAGCTGCTGCCTTCGGCTCAGGTCATGATCTCAGGGTCCTGGGATCGAGTCCTGCATCGGGCTCTCTGCTCAGCAGGGAGCCTGCTTCCTCCTCTCTCTCTCTCTGCCTGCGTCTCTGTCTACTTGTGATCTCTGTCTGTCAAATAAACAAATAAAATCGTTAAAAATAAATAAATAAATAAATAAATAAATAAATAAATAAAAACAGCCTACAGGCACATACCGAACTGTCTGATACAATCCCTTGTTCCTGTTTGTTCTTTTAACCTACCTCTGTGTGGGTCACCCACCCCTCCCCCTGGCACACACAGGTGTGTACACACAGACACACACAGACACACAGACACAGACACACACACACACAGTGGCCCAAATTTCCGTTAGGTCACTGTGCTCTCCTCCTCCTTGCCCCTTCCTCCAGCTTTCATTTCCTGTAGTGCTTATTGGCACAAGCTAACACCATGATGCTGTAAATGGGATCCCATGACATCGTGAGTGGCTGTCCCTGTGTGCCTGTCAAGGTGAGCAGGGACGGACGAGGACAGCTGATTGCGTTTCCCTAAGAAACTTGCTGCTTGATTGATCTCCTCTGTGCTCGCCAGCCTGGGTGGCTATTCCTGTCACCCTGGACCAGGCAGGATGCACCAGGGACCTTTTCAAGCTGCCATTAGGACAGCTTAAGTGAACTTCATTCCAGTCCTGAGTGATTGGTGCTTCCCTCAGCTCCACCCAGCCATCAAGCTCCAGTCTTTCCAGGGAATGAGTTTGCTGTTCTGGGTCATGGTTTTAGCATTCCAGTCAATTTCCCACTCATCACATGGCCCAGTGGACCGGGACCCAAAGCCCAGGATCCCAGCTCCTGATCCTGCCCCCTCCCATCTCCTTAAAAATCTAATGGGGTTTCTGAAAGCAGAAGGAATCAGAAGAACTAACCAAAGAAGCAATTTATTGGCTGCTGTATACGATGGGGGTGACGGGGGCAATGGGGAAGAAGGGGTGATGGGGATGAGGGGAGCTTTGGGGGCCAAGGGGGCATGGAGGTGAGGGGGTGATGGGGATGAAGGGAGCCAAAGGGCTGTGATGGGGCGAAAGGGGACAATGGGGCCAGTGGGGACAGGGTAACACCAGGGTCCTTCTTCCTCGGGCAGGAGGACCTTTCAGAAGCAATGTAACCCTCCAGGTTTGAGGCAGGCCTCCTCCCAGCTCCCCCTGAATGATAGACGGGTATGTGATCACACTGTTTGCTCGCTCCCTCCAGAGATTCTCTAGAAAGTTCAGCTCTTATAGCTAAACTGAAATTCTTTTGCTTCATTTAAATGTTTACTCTGACTCTTCCATTCCAGAGACAGAAAACAGCTTCTTTACGGGTATTCATTTGCTTCCACTTTCATTCATTCCACAGGTACTGGCTGAGTGAACAACATGCCAGGCCCTGTGTTAGGTAGGTGGTGGCGACAGGACAGACACGGTTCCTCATGGATGTTCACACTGATTGACAATAAACCGGCAAATCACTACCAATTGTGGTGAGTGAGAGGGAGGGAAATCCGTCTCAGAGCACAACGGTGGGGGTGGAGGAGGCGGGGTTGGGGGCCTTAGATTTGAGGGCCAAGGAAGGCCTCTCCACATGCCACTGATGCTGAGAAGGAGCCAGACGCCGGATGTGAGCCTCGTGGAGAAGAGCATCTCCAGGGGAAAGGAACAGCATGTGTGAAGGCATGTGGCACACAGTGCCCAACCCAGGTCCTGGCCCTTCTGTAGAGGACACAGTGTGCCCTGCGGCCTCTGGCTCTTTGACTTCTCACCACTGCGGGGCAGGAACCCGTCCTCCACACAAACACCTCTTTCTCCTCCAGCAGACGCCTCACGCCAGCCCACCCAGCCCTGCCAGCAGCATCAGCTGAACGCGGGGCAGTCACAATCAACAAAGAGGGAGAGAATCAGGAGCAGGGAAAATCCCCAGCAAAGTCACAGAGGTCATCTGGCTAGGGGGACAGGGAGTGGGAGGACATTCTTTCTGCTCCCAAGTCTCCCCACATCCCAAGGGGCTAGGAGTGGTACCAACTGCTGTTCCCACCACAAGGGCTTGCATTCCTGTGACATTTTACTGTTTTAAATGCTTTTCTATGCCTTCCCACATGTGGTCCCCCTACACCGTTGTGAATAAGATACACTGGAATGACCACTTCCTTTTTCTAAGGAGCACACTGATGATTGCATGACGCTAGCCTCTCCCCCTCAGACCCACTCTGCTGAGAGAATGGCTAAAGGGGTTAGAGGCCCAGCCACAGGGTAAGAGACGGTTTGTACCTGACTGTGTAGCTGCTGTTGGCTACCTGCCTTTAGGTCATTCCCTGTTTGTCCTCCTAATAAAGTCAATCCTGGAGTCACCTATCTCTAGGCTCCTTCTAACAGTACATGCCCTTGAGGTTTAAACTTGAATCCTTGTTATTCAAAGTGTGAATGCTAGACCAGGAGCGCCAGCATCACCTGGGAGTTTGCTAGACGTACAGAATCTCAGGCTTCATCCAGACCTGTTGCATCAGAAACTGCATTTTAGAATGGTTCCCCCAAGCGACGTGTGTGCCCATTAAAGTCTGAAAAGCACTGTATGAGATAGTTTTAGTCTGATTTTTCTGAAACCTGCAGTCCCAAGCATGCTGACTGTTAGCACATCCCATGCTCAGGTTTCCTTAGGGCTCTAGGATCATTCATCTGATTTCCAGATTCCAGAAAGCAGGTGCTCACCCTGTGTCTCCATGTAGGGCCTGAGCTCTAAGATAGACACGCAAGAGAGACTGGTACAACCCTTGCTGCTGCTCTGGAGATAAGCAGGGGTATCCCAAGCCAGGGTGAGTGGCTGCAGATGAGAGGCACCCCTGGGTCTGAAAGGGAAGTTCTCAAGTTTACAGACAGAGTGCAGAGTCAGGAGCCAACAACAGAGCGTGCTCCGCAAAAGGCCGTGGGAATTGGTCCTGGAGATCGGAATGTACTTAACTCCCGGGGATTGAGGAAGGAGCCCGGGTTAAGAGGAGTGGCTCTGGGGGGTCACTTTGCCCCAGGAAGGACAGGCTGGCCTCGTGAAAATGGCCTGGCTCCCTTTTTGGAGGTGTGTGCAAATCCACCTCTAAACGTGGTATCCTTTCCAGCCCTTGGGGAAGCGCCTCTATTTTCTGTTCTGTTTTGCTCCCGAATAGTTTGGTCTGTCTTTGTGGGAAGAGTAAGGGGCAGTCTACTCGATAGCGGGCCTTGGAAGACTTTCTCATGCCCAGCTGGACGGCAGAGTCTGCCATGGGAGAAGGAGGACTGACACAGCTCCTAAGGGGAGCGGAGGATCATCTAACAAGGCTTCTACCACCGGGTGCCCCAGGATGAGGCTCAGGGCGCATTCATTCCTACAGAGCGTTCCATCCGTGTGCCCTCTGCTGAGGGAACTGTGGGTCAGTTCCCCCTTCCCCTCAGCAACTGCTGTAGGCAGCCCGTGGTGATTAGTTTACCCTCAGAATGACCAGAAATAGGTTAGAGTATGAAATTTGCAGTCAGACAGAGCTGGTTGGAATCCTGGCTCTTTTGCTCCTTAGCTATACAGCATCAGACAAATTAACCTTTCTGAATCCCAGTTTCTTCATCTGTGACATGGGAACAACAGCACTCCCCTCCCAAGGTTGGTATTAAGACTAATGGAGAGAGTCTGAGTCTAGCCCCAAAGAAGCACCCCATAAAAGGCAGCTACCGTTATGAATACTATATGTGTCTTAGAAAGGGGCCATGGTGGTGAGCCTGTGTGCCTGGGAGCCCGAGGCGTGGGCTGGGAACCAGGGCGTGTGAGGAGGCGCAGGCACCGTGCAGTGAGGGGGCCTGGGGTGTGGGCACTGGAGCCTGGATTCCCAGGCTGGACTCGTCCTGACCACCTGACTGGATGAACCAGATAGAAAGACAGAGAAGTTATAGCTTCGTTGGTGTCCCAGAAACTAACTCCCTCAGCATGGCCCCAACCCACCCAGCTGTGAAATTGAGATCATTACCTGTTTCCTCACAGCTCCCTTGACTGGTTCTCTCATCATTCTTGAAGCAGGTGCATGGGGGTGGGGAGAGGGAGGGCCAGTGCCCCTCAGCCCTGGGTCCTGCCTGGGACCCCTCTGGAATTGCCCGTTGTTTCCTGCAGCGAGCTCCTGAGACAGGTCTGTCTTTCTTCCCTAGGCAGGGACTAGACTAAAGCCCTGGCCCTGGGGTGCCTCCTCCATTCCACCTGCCTCTCTGGGCTATTCCTCCCCACAGTCCCTGTCAGCCCTCCACATTCTCACTGCCCAGAAGCTCCTCCTTCCAGACTGCCATGTGGCCGAGTCCTCTGTCCCATTGGGGGGCTCCACTCAAATGTACCCCCTTCATAGACGATTTCTGTGAATCAAACTTAAATAGTCTCCATGCCAACTCAGCTACTCTTGTTTACCCCTTCTGTCTTATCTTTGGGCCTTTTATTTGTAATGATCTGATTTGATTATCGGCTCTCTGACCCCTCATGTGTACACCATCCGTCCAGCATTTACAACAGGTGTAGAATAATCAATGGTCAATAAATATTTCCCGAGTGAATACATGAATGAAGGAATGAATCACTGAGCCTTTCTAGAAGTTGTTGGGCAGGGGTCGGGGGGGGGTGGTGGGAGATGGGAGTGGAAGAAAAGGCTCAGTGCTGGAAGGGACCTTTGCCTGACAAGAGTTTTCACCTCTTGACAGCATCCTGTAGGCCAGTTCTTCACACACACTCTCACTGACTCTTCAACCATCCTGAGACATGTCCACTATTAGGATTTTCATTTTTATATATGAGTAAAGTAAGATGTGCTAAAGGTTAAGAACTAGCTCAAGCACACACAACTAGTGAAGGGTACAAATGGGACCTACCCCTGTCCACCCTCTGGCTCTCAAGGAACTTTCTGTGGCCCTACTCATGCGCTTGCTTTGACTCTGGGGGATTCACCGTTGCCATAATGCCAGTCTTAGAGGATGCTGGTTTCTGACCCGGGAACGTGGCAATTCTTGCCTTCCGTATGTCTTGTGGAAGGCCCCAAAGTCAGGGGAGCTCTGCACAGGCCACTCTGTTTTTCTTGAGCTCTGTACAGCAGAGAACTGCTAGGCTGTTATTTTTTTCCCTTTCCTACAGATGTGAGGCAGCCACAGAGATTTGAGGATAGAAGGAGCAATAAGTGACAGTGATTCCTAAAGTTGAGGAAGGGATGAAATGACTTCTGCAGGGCCATGCCAGCCAGCTAAGTATTGATCCTGTGAAAAGCAAGCATATATAAATCTGCACTGAAGTTCTAGAAACTTCTGTCTGGCTGTAGAGAGATTGACCACCTGCTCTTGGGCTGTCTTACTTCTGGCTGCTGCTAGGGGTTTGGCTGGTGCCCATGACCTTGGGGGGGTCCCCAGGGTGCATTCAGGAAACACCACATTGAGTAATGGAAGCCTCTATCAGAGGCCATGATAGATCTGTTTTCAGCTGTTCCCTGTTGGGGTGTGATTGATTCCTGGGGAGCCTGTATCCCTTTTCTGACTTATTGAGTGTGGGTGATGGATTTTTGACAAGATTGATTTTGACCTGAATACTGCTGAGCTAAATGAATCAACACTGTCAATTTCTCCGCTGGTCCTAAAGAATAGTTAGGTGGATAAGGACATTTTTCTTTCAATTGAAGTGCTTTTAGCTACCCTGGCTGCCCAGCAAAGGCTTCCCTCTGCCAGAACCCACTGGCTGCTCTTGCAGCTGTCCCTTCTTGGAGGTACAGATGGACAGGTCAGCTCCCGCCTTCCTCCCTGTCCTGGCAAGGCTGGCCCCCAGATCAGGCCCACTGTCTGTGCCCGCTGAGCTCTACTTCCCTCGTAGGGGCCCAGCCTGAAATAGGAGCCAGAATTGGGGTTGGCTGTGTGACAAAGACAGAGACTTTTGTCTCATCTCTTGCTCTCATAGCTGTGATTCCTAAATTGACACATTACTTACTTTCCCCCAAACCTACAGTAAGTATCCAATCTTTAAGGTGTTACTGATGTCTGGCTACTATCTTCTCAGGAGGAGAGTGTCACACTAATCTTTTTGCCCTCAGCATCTAAGCAGACATGCACGTGAACGATCCTAAGGCATGCCAGTGCTCCTGCCTGCCCCTGCCTGCCCCTCTTTCTCACTGCTGCATCCCCTGCTGGGCTCACCTGTGGGCTCAGACTGGGCCCAGAGAGGAAGGGCTGAGGTAGATGCACAGAGAGCTGACGGGCTTGGGGGCAGGGGAATTTGGAGCTGGGATTGAGCATAGCTCCAGGCCTCAGGTAACGAATGGTCACCCTGAGAAGTGGCCACTGTTCTCATGGCATTATTCATACTGTTCAGGATATGACACGAAATCAATTACATGATACTGGTAATCTACACAAGGGAGCTACCACTGGGTGCTGAAGACATCTGAGAGGCACAACATCTAGGATCAGAGGCCAAATGCCATTAGAGACATTTTGCAGATGAGTCAACTGGGCCTCCAGGAGCTTCAACAACCTGCTAAGCCATTAAGGGCGGCTAGGGACCGTGTGGTCTATGATGCCCCACAGCGGAGCTAAGAGCTGAATCACACACTCAGCTCAGATAGCCCAGGTAGGACTTGGCCAGACTCCAATGGAAGGAACCCAAGGCCCCTGCCCGGCACTCTCATTCCTGACCTTGCTCTGGCCCATCACCCACCAAGCTCTTCCCCTGGACCCACCCTCCTGCTGGACCTCTTGAGACTCAGGGCCTCATGGTATACCACTGCTTCCTTGGCTTGCTTCCAGCTCCCAGCTCCTGGCTTGCCTCGTGGCTCTCTCATTCCCTAGCCCCATCTCACCTTGCCTTCTAAACCCATTACTCTTCAATGATTATGTGAAGGATGCCTCTAGCTTCCGAGGCAGCTCTTTAACTCATCCTCTGAGAGACCTCAGCAGTTAGTGGCATAACCCACCCTTCACCTAGCTCAAGACAAGTGTGCCTCTGGCCTGGCGCCCATGCCTAGTTAATGATCCACAGGCCAGGACCCAGGATTCTGAGCGCAAGTCTGAGGCTCTTTTCATGACACCACATTTCCACCTCCAGCCGTTGTCTCTCTCCACACAAGTAACTTGTCCACATCTCCACAACTTTGACTTTGCTTATATTGTCCCTGGATTGGGGACACTGGCTGAACTGATGTGGGGAGGTGGGGTTTCCTGAGTGCAGGTTTAGCCTGAGGACTATTACAGAGCAGAATATTCTAGAAAGATAGCTGAGGCCCCCTGAGCTACTAATAGGTCACAAGCATGGCCCCTGAAGGAGTCAGACACCCCTGGGTGTAGCTAGGAGATGGATTCGGTGGCTTCGAGGGGGCTGAAGGGCAGGGGTAGAGGCTGCAGCTGAGGCCTATAAATCTGCAAGCCTTTCAAGAGCACAAAGCCTCAGGCAGCAGACCCTGTGGGGTGCTGGGGGAGGCCCACAGGGCAGGAGCTGGGGGCAGGGAGAGGGCAGAGAGAGGAGACAGTAGACAGTGGAGACCAGCTAAGTGAGTCCTCCTGTGGAGGGAGAGGCTGGAGGTCTCTGGTTCCTGTCAGACCCCGGGTTAGTCTGGGTTCAGCATTTTTTCGGTGTGTTGTCAATCCTTACCTTCCTCCTGGTTAATTCCTCTCCTCTGGGACAGCTAAGGTAAATGCGAGGAGGCTCCTCATGGTCTTACTGAGCTAGTGAACGCCAAGTTATAACTTTTCTGGAAAGTTAACAAATTCTCAGGGAAAAGATGCAGAGATTCTAGACCAACGGGGGCCAGGTGGGGTCAGAGCACTCTCTTCCATCAAACTCCTCGGTCTCAGGCCCCTGGAGCAGCAGATCTGCCCTGGGCTGATCCCTGTCCAGCCTGTGAAGCCTTGGGAGCGGGCTTCCCTGGCCTCCCTCCCCGGCCCCACCGTCACTCTGAGTGATTTGATTTGTGTTGAGAAGAGTGGAAACACCCCAGGGATCAGAGTAGATAATTCTGGACTTCTTCCATTGGGGTCATCTTACTGACTGGTTATTCATCTGGGTCCAATGGGAGAAGGGAGGGGGATGGTAGCAGTGTGCTCTGTGTTAACTCCTTCACCGCTGGCCTCCCTGCTGCCTAGTTAATGCGGGAGCTTCCAGGAGGCAGCTGTTCCACGGGGCAGAGTACAGCTGTCCCACAGGGGACCTGGCATTTCTGGTGGAGTTGGCATCCGGGGTGTGGGCGGGTCCCTGCTCTGTCCTCCAGTCTACAAATCTAGCCTAACACGTCAGAGGAACTACTCCGGGTCTGGCCTCAGCTTCTTCAAAGTCTTGCATTCGTTTGATATAGAATAGGCAGGTTATAAAAAAGATAAATGATTTGCAGAGAAGAATTTCCCTATGCCAGGAGAAGAGACAGAGATAAATGAAGTGTGCCGCTTTCTGAGATCTTAGTCTCTTCCTATCCTTTTCAGAGGCCAGTCAGTCTGCTGTCCATAGAGCATCTCCCTCCAAAGATGCAGGGGAGTAGAAGGAGACTATGGGGGTGCTCCTGGGACATGGGGGTGTGAGAAAGGCAGAGAGGAGGCTCAGACCCTAGCTGGGTGGAGGAAGGATGGCCCCCCACATGTTGCCCCGGTGCACTGGCTCTCAGTGTGAAGGAGACGGAGGGGGAATGGTCCCCAGGTCTCTGACCTTGACCTGGAGCACCTCTGCAGCCCTCCTCCCAAGCAGGCCCCACAGCAGCCCTGCCTCCAGCTTTCACAGATGACAGATCACACTAAAATAACTTGTTCCAAGGGTAGTTGGTGATCAATGACTCAAATTAAGCCTCAGAAAAGGTTTCCTTCCTCCCTGGCACTTCATAGGTTTCTCAGCATATCTCCTCCCTGGATGGCTGTATAAGCCAGATGATGGCTATCTGAACTCTCTAAAAAAAAGTGAATTCACAAAGGGCTGAGCCCCTGGATGGATTGAGGGTCTCCAGATGCAGACCCCAGAGTCATCCTTTCCAGGCAAATGTCCACCACTTCTCCACCTAACACCCTTTTTCTCTGTCTGCTGCCCCTGTCTTCCTACACCACAGCCTCCCTCCTCAGCTCAAAGGGTTTCAGCTTCTAAATCAGGTTATCTCTCCAGTCTGCATTCCTGGTAACTGGATTATCTTTGCAGGTATATACAGAGGTCTGGGCAGGTGGGAGGGGTTCTCTGGGCTGGGGACTGTCTTCCTGGCTGCTCCCAGGCATGGTGTCCGCAGCCCCCTCTTTGGTGCCTTGGTTCCCTTCCTCCCTCGTCAGCACAACCTCTCGGTCCTAGAGGAAAAAGGGCAAAGCCGTTTTCACCGATGTTGCCTATTGCTCAGCTGGGCAGAGAGCCAGTGGGTCAGAGAGGTCAGCTCTGTTCTTGGCAGAAAACGAGGGGCCGCCATGGAAATGCCACCCAGGCTGGGACCAAGATCAGTGAAGAGGCAGCCCTGAGTGGGTGAGGTGGAGGAAGTGAAGGGCGCCCTGAGCCCCCTCCAAGGCAGTCTCAGTCCCTGGGACCTGAAGTGGTCAGCCTTCCAACATTCTGGGCTGTGCCACCTGGGAAACCTGTTCTTTGTCAGTAACTCTTGAACATCAGGGAACCTGCAGACCACCTAGGAGGGGAGCTGTGGAAAATCTGCTTCCTAAGCCCAAGAGTTGTTAGCAGCAGGTGACAGCTGGGATGTGAGGATGAATCTTTCAGCAAGTCATCCCAGGAAAGAGCAAACTTGGAGAAATATGGTTCTAGGCATGCATACAAAAGGGCTCATAAGGTCATCAAAGCCCTTTTACAGACCAGAGTGGAGTTAATACAGAGTTCCTCAACCTTGAAAGCTGAGTTTCTCTAAATATGGTCCTTAGATCACTTTCCCCATATCCCCAACACACACACACACACACACACACACACACACACACACACACTAAAACCACAAGGAATTTTGCTGAAAGGCAGGTGACTAGTTCTCCATGCAGATATACTGAATCAGATTCTCTAGGGATTGGGGTCTGTACTATGCATTTATAATAAATACTCCAATGATAATAATATGAGCCTAGATTCATACAGCACTTGCTCTGGACCAGTTTCTTTCATCTATATTAACTCATTTAACCTGCAAAACAATTTATGAGGTAGGTTGTTTTACTATTACATTTAGCGGAGGATGAAAGTGAGGCCCAGGGAGGTTGTATAATTCCTCAGTCGTTAAACTGGGGTTCAGATGTAGGTGGGCAGCCGTCAGAGCTGAGCTCCCAACCATCACATCACACACAGCCCTGCCACTGCACATGGAGACTAATGCTTGAAACCCCTCCTCTCGGTGTGTCAGCTTCTGACTAGCTCTGCAGCAGAGGGAGGAATCAGCAGGAGCACGTGCTGCGGTCACTGACAGTACAGGCCAGGGTGCAGCTGATGGTCTAGGAAGACCACTGTCCTAGGAGTTAGGAAGCTAGGGTGTCCTGCTGACAATGCTGGACAACTTCAGGCAGGGCAATTCTCCTCTTAGGGTCTCATTTCTAACCATCTGTCAAGAGGATGCTAAGCTAGATGGCTTTTAGATTTCTTCCTGGGTCTGACATTTGAAAAATATGTGCATTTCCCTTTTCTGAGCAGCTGGGGCATTTTCCTGGGAGGCCACGTGTCCATGTGCGTATATGCACCCGTGCCCACATATGCGCACGTGTATGTGGGGGTGGGGAGCAATTCTATGTAGGGGAACCATCTCCAGATCAAGACTGGTCAAGTCTTAGTATTTGGCAGCCATAAGTCTGGGTATACTGCAGGCCAGGTCAGTGGTGACAGGTTAGGACTTACTGGGGCAGAAAGAATCTGCACTGGCACCAGGGCCATTTTGGTCTTGACTGTCTAGTTTTGTCCTGAAACAATGCCCTCAGGTTCTGCTGGGGAGAGAATGAATGGAAAGGAGTCAGAAAGCTGTTGCCATCACATGGAAGCAGCTTCCGGGAAGCAGAGGCCAAAAGCACAGCCTGGCTTGGAGCTGCCTATGCAGTTGGCGTGCCTGCTCAGAAGCCAGTTTTTCTGTGGTCTAACTCAACGCTATGGGCAAGCTCCAGCCTCTGAACACTGAGGATGCTCTGCTGGGGACAAGCCAGAGCCACCCTCTTCCTGTACTGTCCTTGCATAGACTCGGCTACAGCACGACACATAAGATAGTGGCCAACACCGGGTCCTTCTCGGATGCTGCAGCTTGGTCTGCAATCCCCGAGCCCCAAGAGAATGGGTGTCAGGAAGCGCATGCGCGGGGCCTTGCCGGGCCAGCCCTCCCACACAGCTTTCAGCGGCGCTCTGGTGAACAGAGTTATAGGAAGGGGCTGCGGCGCGTGTGCGTGTGCGCGTGCGCGTGCGTGTGTGTTGGGGTGTGGGCAGCTCCCGGGGTTTGATGAGAGGCTACCTGCAAGCAAGAGTTCCTCTGCCCGTCTCAACTCCTCTCTCAAGCAGGAGCCAGCCAACCCTCCGAGCTCCCGGGTGGGGGGGGGGGGGGGGGGGGGGGGGGGGGCGGGGGGGGGACGGGCAGGCTGGGCATGGACATGCTGGGCATGCACCAGGCTCACTGTATGTTTGGCCATGGCTGGGGGCAGGTCGGGAATTCCTGTGCATTTCAGGGGTGGGCATTAGCCGGGCAACCACTTCACCGGGTGGAAGGGTTTGCTTTGAGCCCACATCTTGTCTTAGTCTGGGCTGCTATGCCAAAGCACCACAGGCAGACTGAGTGGCTTATAAACAACAGAAATTTATTTCTCATAGTTGGAAGCTGTAAGTGTGAGGGTCAGGCTGCCAGCAGGGTTGGGTTCTGGTGAGGGCTCTTTTCTAGGTTGCAGACTGCTGCCTGCTCTTGTGTCCTCATGAAGTAGGAAGAGGGTGAGGGACATCTCTGGGGCTCCTATCATAAAGCTACTAACCCATTCGTGAGGACTCCACCCTCATGACTTAACCACCTCCCAAAGGTCCCACCTCCAGATGCTATCACACTGGGGATTGGGTTTCAACATGCAATCTTGCCAGGGGTGGGGGGTGCAAAATTCAGTCATGGCACAACTCTTGGGGTATGCTGAGAAACCACTGGCCCACGGTCATCTGTGAGGTTAGCATTGGAGCTAACTGTGGAGCAAGGTGGCAAGTTGGGGGCCAGCCGGGGGTCTCTAAGGGAAGCGGCCCCCGTGCCTGCTCATGGAGCCATCATGAGTCTGCTGTCTCCAAAACCCAGCGCCCAGGGGCAGCATCTTTGCCCGCAGCCCCCACGCAGGACCAGAACTCAGAGCCCTGATCCTCCCTCAGATTCCAAGTCTATTGCTTCAGAGGAGGGGGAGAGGGGCTAAGAGAGCCAAGTTTCTCTAATGCAGATGGCGCTGTTGCTCAGGGTTCCTGGTTCTTGGATGGCTCTCTGATTCCTCCTCTGGGAAGCCCTTCTTTGACTTGGCTGGTCCGACCTCAGTGTTCCTTCCCCTACACCCAGCTCTGTGCCTGGCTCATTCATTATCACAGGGTGGCAAGTCAGTCGCATCCACACACCCCCAGCAGAGGCCACACCTTATTCATCTCTGCGGTGCCAGCACAGGGCAGTTGTGGAGAGGACACTTGGGGCTGACAGCTGCTTGGCTGAATCATGAAAATGGCGCCCTCGGTGGGCAAGGACTCCAGCTGCCTAGGCGCTCCACCCAGGACTGGAATGGGAATCAGGAGCTCCCTCTGTCCGTCCTCCCCAGACCCCTGGGTGACGGCCCCCACCTCTATCTTCCAGCCTGCACGTCCAGGCAGAGATGAAGTGTTGTTGGCGTCAGGGGTTTTCCTTGCCATGAGTCAGGTAGAGAAACAGCTTGCTTCCCAAGGAGAAAGTGGAACTTTGTAGGCAGACAAGGGTAAATATTGAGTGTGATATGGTGCTAATTAGCTGCACAAAGGCCATTAGCATTAATGAGATCTGTCTCTGTGGCCGGTTCCTGCTGCAGCGAGCAGGCAGCTCCATTCCTCTGGTCCAGGCTCGCTGGCTCAGTGCTCGAGCTGCCAGGAGTCTTTGTGATGGTTTCCTCTTGGAGGAAAAACAAAACAAAAAAAAGCTAGAATCACAAAGAAGCCCCCTTTCTTTTCATGTTTCCCTGAACCAAAGGCAAAAACTTCAGGTTAAAGATACGCTAAAAAAGATTTAATTTGTTTCTCATTTCCTGCCTTAATCACATCCCCTCCTCTCAACTTGGAAATATATAAGCTGGAAGAGAGGAAAGGAATAAGGCCAGGAAAGATCAGAGTGGTTGTCTTTTTTTTTTTTTTTTCTCCTGAGCACTTACTATGTACCAGGCACAAAGCTGTACGTTACGTTATGCAAGCCTCAGAGTAACCACATGTGGTAGATTCTATCAAGACCCTCATTCTGCAGATGGAAAAGAGTGAGTCTCAGAGGGGTTAAGTAACTTGCCCAGATTCCCATAGTTAATACACACCTGCCGGCCGCCTATCATCATGTCTGGGTCCGCCCTTGCCTGGTACTTCAGTTCCTTCCCGCCCAGTCTGGGGCTCTACTTGCTGGGTCCGTGTTGCAGGGGAGGTTGAGTAGTTAGGTGGCCGGCATACGGGTGATCTTGTTCCTTAAACTGGGTTAGGCATAGCCTGCCTTGTGCACTGAAATCGATTTTCATGGTTCTTCCTGCTTCCAGCACTAGCTCTTCTCTCCCATTCCACCGAACCATCGATCTGGTCAAGAGCAGCGGGGCCCCTGCTCTGGCTCTCCCTCAGGAAACTCACATTTCCATGAACTGGTTTTCATCAAAACATACCTGTCCTTTGTTTCACTTTCCTCTATCACTTCTCCCTGCTTTCTAGACAGCTCCCTAAGGTGACAAAATACCCACAATTATATCTGGTCCAGCAGCAGCAGGCCAAGTGGAAGAGAAGAACAGCCGAAAGTTGTGAAGAGATAGCAAGGAAGTAGGTACAAAAGCGGTGCCATGAGGTAAGTCTAAAGGTCAAGCTAAGGGCAGAAACAGAAATGAATAGCAAGGTTAATAGTTGGGAGAATCGGGAGCAGGGTGGACCAGAATTAAATAAAACAAAAAATGTGTACTGATGAACTGAGACCAAACCCTGCCTGCTTCTATCAGAAAAGAGATTTGAGGATTGGAAGGAATCTAATAGGACCTGGTTTCTGCCATCCCAGATGACTCAGGCACAGCCAGTCAGGGCTAATGGAACGGTGCTTACCATGTAAGCCAGGCTTGGGAAGGGGTCAAAAGCTGCTTAGCACAGTAATTCACAGGTAATTTTTTTTTTTTTTTTTTAAAGGAACCAAGGTCAAAGACACATAGAAAGAAAGTTCTGCTTTTCTCAGGTGAGGTCAGCCGGGGAAAAATAACACTTTAGGGTGTTTGTTTCTAATATAACCAGTAAGGAAATCAGTCTAGAACAATGAACTGAAATTAGAGCACTCACCATTTCCATTATTCCTACAACTAGAGAAAAACCTTCATTAGCATTCTATTCAAGTAAAGGCTCCAAGTTTGCAAGACACAGAAGCAAAGGAGGAGCCACTGGACAGCTTCCTCCAGTAGGGCAGGGGTGGTTTTCAGAGGGAGGAATGTGGGATACAGATTAGGGAATTTAAAAGAGGGGGATGGAAGGGATCATCCAAGTGGGGCCAACTTGTTCTGAAGACGTAGGCTTCCTTGCCTTGGGTGATAAGAAAGAAAAAGACAGGAAGAGTTATAAACGGGGATTCTCCCACATCTTGCTGGGCTGAGAGATCTACCTGACCCAACAGCAAAAGGACTGACATATATCAACCGCAGCCCTGTATATATTCTACCTGGAAAGACGGGTAAGGCAGGAAATAGGGAAGGAAGAGATAAGTCTTCTCCACTGCACAACTCCAGGGGGCGCCATCCTCAAGGAATTCAATGTGCATGATTGCTTCTGGGGGTTGGTAACATGGCCAGATTAAGTAAGGGAGAACACTTGGTTCCTATTCATGCTGTGGGGTGAGGTGGATACCTTTTGGTTTTGTTTGCACAGCAATGTTGTCCCTTCTTTTGATAAAGAACACCCATTTTCCTTTGGGGGCTCTGCCTCCTCCCACTCCACCCCCTGACTCCTGCTCCTGTGCCGTCTCCAGGAGAATGTCAGGGGATCAAGCTCACCGATCTCTTTCTTTTAATAAATAAAATGTACTTAAGTAAATTTAATCTTAAATTAATAATAGATTTTAATTTAAATTATGATTATTATTTACTTGAAAAATTAAATAAAAATAGAGATGCTATGTTTGTCCTTTTCTTTTCTTTCTTTTTTTTTTTTTTTAAACATTCTCAACAGTGTGTCTTGTGCTCCTCCCAGAGGCAAGTACCTGCAATTGTGGGCAATGGGCTCCCTCACAGCCATGACGAGAGATTCTTCCAGTGCAGTGGGAAGTCGCTGACCCACTGGCAAACTGACTACAGTTGCCTAGCAGCCTTTGAAAGCACGCAAATCCCTTCCACTTGACTCCTGCTTACTCTCTCCCCATGGCCCCTCTACATCCTTACCACCTTGTTGCCCAACTTATGCCATCTGTTCACATTCCTTCCTTGTGAAACCTCCAGGCCCTGGGTGGCACCAAATAGTTTTGAAAGGTGGACAAATCCACTGATGTCCCACCGCATGGAAAGAGGCACTCCGACAATGCTTGAAGGATCGAAGCTAAAACCAGGTCGGACCGAACCCCAAGCTTTTGCCACAAGCAACCCCCCGGGGACCCAGCCTAATAAGGGTTTAAGCCTGTGTCCCACCGCCCCCAGAGGATGCATGCCTTTGGTCATGACAGGACCCCCACCAAGAGCAAGGAGCCCTGGCAGCAACTATAGAAGATTTGGACTGGGACTGGAGGGTAACCCAGCACAGACTAACCACGTCGCAGCAGCTAGCTAATCTCTTGGAATATGAACTGTGAGTAGAATTATACAAGGTCAAAAATGGCTGGAGCTGATATATTTTGATAGCAGCAACCTGAGAAGATTGTTTATTACTTCCAGGCCCACTGCTAGCCTTTGTGATACCTACAAAAGGCACACAGCTAAGGGAATTGAGGAGTCTTTGAGTGAAGAAAAAGTTGCCTTTCCCTAGGCAGACAAAACCTTGCACAGAGAGGCAAGGCCTGATGAGGAGAGACAGCAGGTTAAATCCAATATAATTTGTCTGCTCATCTGGGTGCCCAGCTCATAACCTCTTATTTCCCTGGAGTGGTCTTGCTTTCTGTCCTTCCTGCAGAGTATTTGCTCAGATTTTTCTCTGGGTTCTGTAACTACCCCGGACCCTTCACTTTAAATTACCTGGAGGAGGTTTCTGTTGCTTGCCATCAAAGAATCCTGAGAAATGCACGGGGGAATATAGCAGAGACAGGGTTGAATGAGTATCAGCTCCCACTGTGAATTTCTCAGCGAAGGCAGCCCTGGGCATTAACAGTATTGGGGGTATTTATGGGAAATTAGTGGCCAAGAAAATAACAGAAGCACAGAAGACTGTAAAAGTCAATTCCCTATTTTTTTTCTCATAGATTAACAGACACACATGCCCCTTTTCAAGGCAGAGAACATGTGGTCTCTGGTACCCACCAAGGAGCACATAGGGAGGGATGTGAAGGAACTGTGCCAGGTCGTTCATGTCAGCTCCAATGATCTGAAATCTCCTAAGATCCCTTCTTGCTCTAGAATACAAAATGACTTCCGTCATGAGGTGGTCCTATCCAATGGGTTAAGGACTTTCCTCTTCTCCCATGACGTTTTTGCAGTACATCCGGGCATTTGGGAAGCTCTGCTCTCCATTACATCAGCTCAGTTTTTCTGTTGTATATACTTCTCCTTCCCTCTTGAAACTCAATGTAGGAGGAAAGATGACCTGCGGCATGTGGCTTGGAGATAATCAACTCTAGATTTGAATACCAGCAGTTCACTAGCCATGTGACCCCCAGGAAAATGATGGATCTTCTGGGCGTTTTTCTTCCTCTATAAAGGGCATGGTATCTGCAATGGCTATTTATTGTTTTTGCCACCCAGTGTCCATTCCTCTTTCTTCTATAAACAGGAACCCAATTTTCTCATGAGAATCCCCTGCCCTGACACACGCCTGGAATTTTGAAAGGGTAGGGGGCCCTGATGCCACGGTTCTCTCCAGGCACGCCCACGTGGCTCAGGCCAATAGGCATTGCGCCTCCTGCTACAGTGATTGGCTCATAGGGGATCACGTGACTTAATCTCTGCCAATAAAAACCCGGCATCCAACCTGAATTCAAATCATTGAGAAAGAGAAGGTTTTTCATTTACTCCTTGTAAAGTTTTCCAACGAAATAAACACACCAGGCGAAGTGGGTGTAAGGCAAGGTTTATTAAAGGTTCTCTCCAGTGAAGTTTCAGGGCCCAGGTGAAGGGGAGCCGAGAAAGTTGCACCGGGAGGAGGTGGGCACCCTCGGGCGAGGTTCCCCAACTCTGGAAAGCAGAGTGGGGGAAGCCGCGCCCAAGGCAGGGAGGAGGGGGCTTTTAAGGGGTCTTGGGGAAAGCTCAGGGGTCTTTTGGCAAGTTTCCCTTATTTGGATATCCTGCCTGCTCATCGGGATCCCATTGGTCCACAGAGCCTGGGGCGGGGGGTCTCAGATTCCTGCTTGGGTCTTTGTTCTCCCGTCCGAGCTCAGGTTTTGTGGTGGGAACTTTCGCCATCTTTAGTAGCCCTTCCTGCCAGCCCAACATTCCGACCTTTTGCTTAATATAATGGTGTCAGGGGCCTCAACTCGGTTCTGGCTACTTCCTGCTGACAGGGGGTGGCGTCATAGGGGTAGTCGGAAGTGGGCAGGCGAGAGCAGGGCTGGAGGAGGAGTTGATTGACGGATACTCCGGCAAGTTCTTGTATTATGCATACAGGTCCCGCCAGAGGGAGCAGCCAGGTTACCCAGTTGTAGGGATCCAGGCCCCAGGAGGACGTGTCTCGCTGCCGTGCTTGGATCCGATCCCTGAGTTCTTTGATCTTGGAAGTAACTATACCTGATTGGTTAACAAAGTAACAACATTCTTCATTTAAGAATAGGCAGGTCCCCCCTTTTTCGGCGGTCAGAAGTTCTAAGGCCCGTCGGTTCTGTAGAGCTAAGGCTGCCAGGCTGGTGACTTGCATCTGTAGGGCTGTGAGGGAGTCAGCAACCCGTTCCATATCATCATTCAGGGCTTGGGAGAGTTTGTAATAAAAGGCTATGGAGGTTCCTATCCCCGCTGTTCCAGTTGCCACCCCTATGGCTACTCCTGCCCCTATTATGAATGGGAGGAAGGCGGCCCTTTCTCCACGGTGTTGGGGGAATAGGATGGACAGCAGCTGGGATTCAGAGTAAATGGCGGTAGAAGGAGATAGTAGGATGAATATACAGCCCAGGGAGTCATTAGTGGTCAGGCAGCGATAGATTCCCTGAGGGCATGAGAGAAATATTCCCGAGGGAGTACAATACGGGAGGGAGGAGTTAGTGATGTTGGCAGCTGCGGTGGTAAGGGGGGAGGACACATTAATAATAGGTATGTTTTCCCCAATGGGGCCAATATGAACCGTACTATTTGTGGTCGTGGAGTTGGGGAGTGGCCAATCCATAGGGAGGGGTATCCCTACAATGTTAGAACGTGTTGAAAAAGGGAAACAGATCCAGCAGTCACTGTCACCGTTTTTCAACACATTTCGCCAGAGGTTGTAACTAGAGTTCAGGAGGGCCACTGTCAGTTGTTCAGTGGTAGGGGATTTTTGGATGCTACCGAGATTAATGCCCTTATAGACCAGGTCGTTGGGGGGTTGGAGTCGTTTAGTCAGGTCCGTGACTGCTGTTTTAATGTGCTCACGGCTAGCCTGGTCCTGGACACGCCCCCCCCATTGGAGAGGCCGACCTGACCCAGATAGGTCCAGCACACTTTTCCAGACCTGGGGTAGATTTTGCAGGGGGCAATACCTCGTTTGGCTGTCACAAGATCAGAGACCCAATAGGTTTTCTGGTCATACGTACAGGTTGTCGGTTCCTTTCCCCGGTAGCAGGTTGCAGGCATATAAGTAAAGGCTGAAAAATAGTGAGAAGTTCCTGAACCCCTCATGCAGCTAGACTCACATGATTCCGCCTGGCTTTTCTGGATTAGAAGGAAAATGAGAAGGTGAGAAGGGGCCCTAACCGAGCGGAGTTTGGTGGGGCCTGCCGTCTGGGAGGTCCAATTAGTCTCTGTGGGTGCCCGCTTGAGATTGTTGATATGTACCCATGCAGAGTGCCCCAACAGTTTCGCAGCAGTTGGGGTGGTAAGGACAACTGTATAAGGCCCAGTCCACCGAGTTTGTAAGGAGTCTGGCCACAAGCTTTTGAGGAGGACCTGGTCCCCAGGGGATAGATCTCGTATACCCCCTTCAGAAGCATGAGTGCTAGGGGCTGGGATCAGTGTCCGCGTGAGCCCTTAAGAGAGCTCGGAGGAGAGTAAGGTAAGGTAGATAGGATAAAAGAGGTGGGGAAATGGCCGGAAGGCTATGATTTATAAGAAAGGACCAGCCGTACAGTAATTCGAATGGGCTTAAGCCCGAAGGCCCGCAGGGCGTAGCCCGGAGTCTGGTGAGAGCCAGGGGCAGAAGTGTGGGCCAGGAAAGACGGGTCTCTAGGGTAAGTTTTGTGAGTTGGGCTTTCAGCAGCCCGTTGGCCCTTTCTACCTTACCCGATGACTGTGGGTGGTACGGGATGTGAAGTTTCCAGGTTATGTTGAGGCTCTCAGCAACCTGTTGGGTTACACTGGAGATGAAGGCGGGTCCGTTGTCTGACTGGAGGGTCCGGGACAATCCAAACCTCGGCATGATGTGCTCGATGAGTATTGTAGCCACTACATCTGCTGTTTCCCGAGCCGTGGGGTATGCCTCGATCCAACCTGTGAACGTATCAACCAAGGTTAATAGGTAGCGAAAGGTTTTATGGCGAGGCATGTGAGTGAAGTCCAGTTGCCAGTCTTCCCCTGGCTGATGGCCTCGGAGCTGATGGTTAGGCCCTGGTCTGCGGATTCCTCCTTGTGAATTCACAGCGGAACAGGTTTTGCAAGCCCTGTGGACAACTTCAATTACTTTAGATAAGAAGGGATGATAGAACAATGGCTGAAGAAATTGGCGGAGAGCCTTTGGGCCAATAAGAAGGGATCGGTGGATGTCAGTAATTAGGGTGTGCGCCAGATTGCCTGGCAGGGCAATCCTGTCCTGAATGTAGATCCACCCCTTATCTCCAATTTTTCCTCCCCGTGCCTGGAGGGCTTGTGTTTCCTCTTCCTCTGAGGCCAGAAGGGAGCTGCCATCTACAAAGAGCACGCGGTCAGGGTTGGATAGTGGTTGATCAGAGAGACGGGGATGGAGAGGAGTGAGATCTTCTATAAGTTGTAGGCAGGAGTGAACAGGTTCCGGGGTGGGTGAGGGTATAGGCAGTAAAGTCGCGGGGTTTAAGCGGGGGGAGGTAGAGAGAGAGATATGCGAGTTTTCTAGGAATAGCAGATGGAATAGCTGGAGACGAGAAGGAGTCAGATGGGCCAGAGATCGGTGGCTAAGGAGGTCTGTGAGTCGGTGGGGAGAGTAGACCGTGATAGGCTGCCCTAAGGTAAGTTTAAGGGCCTCCTTTGTAAGAGAAGCGGCTGCCACTAGGGCCCTGAGGCAAGGTTGCCATCCCTGGGCGGTGGCATCCAGTTGCTTGGACAGGTAGGCTATAGCCCTATGCATTGGCCCCACCTGTTGTGTTAGGAGGCCAGTGGCCAAGCCGGAGCGCTCATCGGTGTAGAGATGGAACGGTTTAGAGAGATCAGGTAGGGCTAAAACTGGCCGGGTGGTAAGGCGGTCTCTCAGCTTAAGGAGTGACTGGCGGATTGAAGTGGGATCAGTCAGGGGGCCCTGGGGGGTCTCTTTAGCTGCCTGGTACAGAGGATGGGCCAGGATAGAGAAATTTGGAATCCAATGTCTAAAGAACCTGACCAACCCAAGAAAAGATAGTATTTCATCCGCCGTTTGGGGAGGTTGGAGTTCTTGGAGGAGTCTTATGCGGTCCCCAGTAAGGGACTTAGAAGTTGGAGTTAGAAGTATGCCCAGATAGGTAACCGAAGGGGCACACAAGTGGGCCTTAGAGGGGGTGACTCGATATCCCTTGGCCCCCAGGAAATTAAGTAGGGTGGAAGTGTCGTCTTGGGAGACCGAGAGGGAGGGGCTACAGAGGAGGAGGTCATCCACATACTGTAGTAGAGTGCTGGCCGTAAGGGCGCACTGCTGTAAATCTGTAGCCAAGGCCTGGCCGAAAATGTGGGGGCTGTCCCTGAACCCCTGGGGTAGGACAGTCCAAGTTAGTTGTCCAGAAACGTGTGTGTCGGGATCCTCCCAGGTGAAGGCAAAGAGAAAATAAGAATCAAGGTGCAGGGGGATAGTGAAAAAGGCGTCTTTTAGGCCCAGTACAGTAGTAAAGTGAGGTGTTTGGGGGAACGCGAGACAATAGGGTGTAGGGGTTAGGAACAACTGGGTGGAGGGGGACCACGGCCTCATTAATAAGCCTAAGGTCTTGTACCAGTCGATAAGCCCCTGAGGGCTTGCGTATGGGAGGATAGGGGTGTTACAGGGGGAACTGATGGGGATCAGGAGTCCCTGACGTTTAAGCCGTTCTATGATAGGTTTCAGGCCCCGGCGGTGGGCTAAGGAAACAGGAAACTGTGATTGAGAGGGAAACTTAGAGTTATCCTTAAGCTGTACTTTAACTGGGGTAAGGTGGGAAGCGATGATGGGCTCTGAGATGTCCCACACCCGAGGGTCTACAGTAGGTAGGTCATCTGGAGCGGGGGTCGAGGGAGTGGAGAGATGTAGGATGAGACGGGTTGAGGTGGAGGGAGGAGAAGAAGGAGAGAGACAGATAGTTGCCCTCAGTTTCTGGAGAATGTCCCTACCCAGGGACCGGGCAGGAAGGAATGGCTAGGAACGAGTGGGAGAAGGGGAACCCATCCAGGCTACAGGATGGAGGAGGTCCCATTGATCCCCATAACAGTAATTGGTGAGGTTCGAGTAAGTCCCAAGTAGGAAGGCAGAACAGAGTAGGTAGCCCCCGTGTCCAGCAAAAAAGAGATGGACTTACCCGCTACCTGGAGCGTAACCCTGGGCTCGGCCTGGGTGAGAGGGGTGGCCGTGTCTGGGCTTCATCAGTCGTCCTCCAATCCAAGCAGTTTGAAAGGCCGGACTTGCTGTCTCGGGGGGTCCCCCATGTTGTGGCGCCGAAGAGACCCCGAGGTTAGGGCAGTCAGATTTCCAGTGGCCCATCAAATGGCATTGAGGGCAAGGCCAAGTTGGCGGCTTTGGATTGGGGCACTGGCAAGCCCAATGTCCCTCGGCCCCGCATTTGAAACAGGCCCTCGGGGGGGTGCGGTTGGTTGCCCCTCGCTGCTGGCTGCCAGAGCCGGCCGGCCGCAGGGCTGCTACCAAGGCTTGGGTCTGCAACTGAACCTTTTGCTGGAGTCTGGCTTGTTGTTTAAGCTCAGCCGCCTCCTCACGGGAATTAAAAACCTCAAATGCCATTTTCACCAAGTCAGAAATGGGGGTCTGTGGGCCCTCCTCAGCCTTCTTTAATTTTCTCTGTATATCCAGTGCCGATTGAGAGATAAAATGAGTAGCCAGTACTGTGGCCCCCGCAGGAGAGGCAGGGTCCAAGCGAGTGTACTGGGTGAAGGCCTCGATCAATCAGTTAAGAAACATAGCCGGGTTTTCATCAGGGGCCTGGACAATCTCCCTAATCTTGTTGTAATTAACGGCCTTATTAGAGGCTGCCCGCATGCTGGCTATGAGACATTGGACCATGCGGTCGCGGCCATCTTGGCCATCCTGATAATCCCAACCTGGTTCTACAGCTGGGACTGCCTGGGCTCCAACTGGCATGGCAGCATCAGTGAGATGGACCTGGTCTGCGTGCTCCCGGGCAGCAGCCTGGATGCGTTCCCTCTCCTCTGTGGTGAGGGTGGTGGTCTGGACCACATGTAAATCATGCCAGGTGAGGTCACAGGCTTGGGCTAGATATTGGAATTCTTTAATATAGTTATCAGGCTTGGGAAAGGTCCTGTAGAGAGAAGGGCGCATGGACTCGAACAACTCCCTCAGCTCCAGCAACCTCCCTTAGGGGGCAGACTAACTCAGGGGAAGGTTTCCTAGCCCTAGTGCGGGTGGAGATGGGAGGGGAGGCTGGAGGGGATGTAGGGGAAGGTTCCAGGGGGGCCGCATCAGGAGCAGACTCAGGTTTTGGGGGTTGAGGGGATGAGACGGGAGGCGAGGTGGAAGGGGTGGAAGGGGTGGAAGGGACCGAAAGGAGGGTGGCTGGAGCGGGGGGTTAGGGGGCGTAGGGAGAGAGGGGCCTTGGGGTGGGGGATCGTGATAAGGAGGAGGAGGAAGAGGAGCCGGGGCCCCTCTCGTCGGCGGGTGGGTGAAGCTCTCCGGAGGTTCAGAGAGGGGAGAATCAGAGAGGAGAGACAGGGAGGAGAGGTCTGGGTCTTTGGGAGCAGTGGGTGGCAGGGGAGGGGCAGGGGAGCGGGCCAAGAGGACCTGAGAGGTGGAGCAGTGAGAGCAGAGGGAGGGGCGAGAGCGCAGAGTCCAGAAAGCCTGGACATAAGGGACCTCGACCCATTTGCCCTGGCGTTTGCAGAAATTGCCTAGGTCCATGAGAATCTGATAGTCAAATGTGCCTTCCGGAGGCCACTGGGACCGACTGTCTAACTGGTATTGCGGCCAAGCGACGGTACAATAATGTATGAGACGTCGCCTATGCAAGTCCTGGTCCAGTTCTAGGGTCTTAAGATTGGCCAGCAGGCACCCTAGGGGTGTTTTAGAGTCGAATTTGGATTGGGAGGTCCCCATGATTCGTTGCCAGGCAACCCGAGGGCTGGAGGAAGGCGTCCCCTCGTCCACCACTGGGTTGAGGAAAAACTGTGTTGACTGCCGTAGAGGTTGGGACGTCTCCCAGCCTCTCGGAGTCATGGAGATCACCTGGTGACCAGCCAGGTCCGCCCTGACGCGGCCGCGATGAGGGCAGGGCTTTCCGGAAGGGGGTGCAGAATCAGGGAAACTCACCACGGCTTCAGAAGTGGCATTCGGGGGCGCCTGGGTGGCTCAGTGGGTTAAGCCGCTGCCTTCGGCTCAGGTCATGATCTCAGGGTCCTGGGATCGAGTCCCGCATCGGGCTCTCTGCTCAGCAGGGAGCCTGCTTCCTTCTCTCTCTCTCTCCCTCTCCCCGCCCCTCTGCCCACTTTTGTGCTCTCTCTCTCAAAAAAAAAAAAAAAAAAAAAAAGAAGTGGCGTTCAGAAAGGCAGGTCCGGTCCAGCTAGGGAAAGGAGAGAGTCTCCCCACTGGGGTGGGGGCTCAATCTCCTTCCCGGGTTTCGGCACCAAATGTAAAGTTTTCCGACGAAATAAACACAACACCAGGCAAAGTGAGTGTAAGGCAAGGTTTATTAAAGGTTCTCTCCAGTGAAGTTTCAGGGCCCAGGTGAAGGGGAGCCGAGAAAGTTGCACCGGGAGGAGGTGGGCACCCTCGGGCAAGGTTCCGCAACTCTGGAAAGCAGAGTGGGGGAAGTCGCGCCCAAGGCAGGGAGGAGGGGGCTTTTAAGGGGTCTTGGGGAAAGCTCAGGGGTCTTTTGGCAAGTTTCCCTTATTTGGATATCCTGCCTGCTCATCGGGATCCCATTGGTCCACAGGAGCCCGGGGCGGGGGTCTCAGATTCCTGCTTGGGCCTTTGTTCTCCTGTCCGAGCTCAGGTCTTGCGGCGGGAACTTTCACCATCTTTAGTAGCCCTTCCTGCCAGCCCAACACTCCTCAGCCTAAGTTTGGAGCTGTTGGAAGCTACCAAACTGAGGAATGCTGCTTCAGAGTGATTCCAGACCCAGGACAGCAGAGCTGAGAGAGGGAGGTAGACCAAGCCCAGATGACATCATTTGAGCTGTTCGATCTAGAAGGGCCTGACACCTAAAACCCTGGATTTGGATATTTTTAGTTACATAAAACAACATCCCCTCCTCGCCCCTTTTTTGTTAGACTATTAGAAATGTGTTCAGGTACTTGGACTTGAAAGAGTCCCAACGATATGATATGATACTGTTTATCTATGATATGATACTGTTTACTTAAAGATAAACACTTTAATTCTAAGTGTTAGAATTAAAATGTAAGTTTGATAAATGGTGGCTTTATTATTTTCATTATTCTTATTGTTGTGGTATTTTCACAGATGCTGTAGGGCTCTTACTTCCTCCACTCTCTCCCCTCAACCAAATGTTCCACAGGGACTGATGGCAGGCATTTCTAACAGTGACAGAGCCTGGGTGAAGGCCAGAGGCACCTGTCTCAAAGGTGCCTCCCAGCCTCCTGCAAGCAAACAGCAGAGCTCAGAGGCTGCCACCAAGGAATGGCCCTCTAGAGACCACTGTCCTGAGGGACCACCTGCAGTATATGCTCCACATCCTCCCCCAAGCCAGACACCCTTACCACATCCTAGAGGGCCTGGGATGGTGGGCCTGTTGGCGGAACTGAACTGAACTTTAAAAGAGCAACATGCTAATTCCATGCAAATGAATATCTATTTTGAATCAACAGCTTGGGCACTTTTCCTAGGAGGGCTGAAGCAGCAGGAATCCAAAGGGAGGACAGGAGGGGAGGGGTATCTCTGGGAGGTGTCAGAGAGCACACTGGGGCTCCCAGCAGAACAGAGCTGCCTCCTGCCCACAGCCCCTGATGCTATTTGATCTGCTCATTAGCAAGTATGAAATGTGGAGAGTCCAAAAAGGAAAAAAAGAAAAAAAACAAAACAAAACAAAACACAAAACCCGGCAATGAATAAACTAACAGATGGAGACTTAATTCAATTTGCATGCAAGCCACCCTAGAACCAAGGACTTTGTTTGCCTAACAATGGAGACTGGGGAAGGGGAAGGGTCCCTGCTGCAGGGATTGATGGGAAGGATCCCAGATCCGCACCCCCTCCCTACCCCATCCCCCCACCACTCCTCTCCACGCCCCTATCTCTTTATGGGGACCAGATGGGTATTTCTGTAAAGCTCCTCTCCCTTGGGCTGAATTCATCCTCTGATCCAGAGAGAAGGTTCTTGGGAGAAGTGAGGCTGGCACTGTGGAGAGGGGAGGGTCTGTGGGCAGCAGCAGCAGAGGGGGATGAGAAGCCACATGGGAGCTGAGGGACAAGGTCAGACTGACCCTCCCCACATCCTCTACGAATCAGAAGGCAATGAAGCTGGGGAGCTGGTACTCAAGTAGTGGTCCAGCTGACTCCAAAGCCTGCATCTTTTCCACTGTATATCCTGCTTCTGGAGCCTGGACCCTGAGCCTTGCTCTGCCAAGACTAGCTGCTTTGGTCATCATCAGTTGACTTGACTCTCTGAGCATTGAGATTCCACATGTGATAAACATGAACACTAGCCAAATGGACGTTGCCACAGTTGCGGGGTAGCACACAAGTTGAGTGTGGAAGATTGGTGTGATCTCTGTAATTCTGTCCGTGTTCTCCTGCTAGCAACGATCACTGTTAGTGTCCAGGGAGTCACTAACCTCCTACCCTCTAAGGAGCTGACAGATGGGGTATGTGCACAAAGAACAATAACCAAAAGGGAAGAGAAGTACCACCATGAAACAGCATGATGATGGCAAAAACCCATTGGAGACTGCGGCTGAAGCCAAATCCCAAAACCAAGTCCCAGACACAAATTTCAGTTGCCCTGGCCTGCAGACAGAGAGGAAAAGAGAGACACTGAGCTGGCTTCCATGTGGACACGTGTGAGCAGCCATGGGGCATAGGGTATACACCTGCCTCAGCTTCTTGGATGCAAAAAGGAACAGGGAGAATTGAGGTAGTTATACCTGGTTCTAGAAGAATCCAGGTGTATGTGGAAGAGGAAATACTTTTTTCTAGTACTCTCCTAGGTTCTGTGGCTGGCCTGAGATTTAAGCTGACATAAGACAGATTATTAGGAGAAAAGCATACACATTTTCTTTAATATCTTTACTATTTATAGGAAAATTTTAATATTTCATAGGAAAAATGAAGATGCAAAGAAGTGGTTGGGACTCAGAGGTTATGTGCCTTCTTTACAAAGAACCATCCATTTGTGGAGAAGTGACAAGACAAAGGAAATGAAATTTAAGCTTCTAGGGGTGGAAAGCTGTGGGACAGTGGCTATAAGATCTGTGGGGGAGCTAATGGAAGAACAAGGTTACTTCGTAGGTCTATTCATGCAGATCCATTTCAGCATCAACTCCCAGTCTCTGGTGAAAAGAATGTTCTTCTCTTCCTGGTGTAGGGAGCACTTGCTCATGGGAAATATCATGTCTTGCTTTTAGGTAGGAGGGATGTCAGAGCCCTTTCTGCACCTGCTGTTTCTCAAGTGCCTTCAGTTCAAAATAATCAGTGGGCTAAAGTGGCATATTTCAGGGCGGTATGTTCTCAACCCATTCACGTGCTTTACCTGGGGGCTAAACAGAGAGCCCTCTCCCTCTGCACAAAAGAAGGGAAAAACAGAGGAACTATGTGAACAACAGAAGTGGAAAAGTACCTTGTTTTGAGCCCAGGATTTGCATTAATATTAAGTGTGTCTAGTGCCATGTAAGACTTGACCTAAAAATTTCCACCTGAGGTTTTTATTGAAGGCACAGTGGTTCTTCTGGCGTTTCTTTTTCTTTCCCTACTACAGAGGACAGGCAACAGGATGAGACCTTCCTCCTTCAGATCTGAGCCAATGCAGAGAGTCTGGCCCAGGCCTTAATGGGTCCTGAGAGTCAGAAACCTCAGCTCAGCCTCAATTAAGGCCCCAGTGCTACTGGAAATCTCTACAGGGAGAGCTCACACTCTTTTGCCATGAGTTTGGGGAAAAGGAAGGAAAAGGGAAAGCAGGGGAAAGAAGTCAGGCCTGGGGATTCAGGTCCACCTGCCAAACGTCCAATAAATCAGTCTTGCTCAAGTTCAAAGGCTACTAGACAAGTTCCTTCGTCATTTCTTTTTCAGTGGAAAGAAATGAATATTGATTCTGTCTTTTGCTCCATGCTAGGCCCCTTCAAATGAGTATGATTGGGTTTTCCCAGCTTAGTGGGTGGCATTTGGGTATTCAGGGGCAATTACATCTTCTCAGAGCTCAGCCTTTGAGTTAGGAGCTTGGTGAGGTGTGTTTGAGAGTATCCTGGGGTCACTGCAGGCCACGAAAGAGGACCTTTATGTCTCAGGTGGTGTCAGGCTCCTCTTCAGCATCCTGGAGGGGCAGGCTTTGAACCAGAGCCATCTTAAAAGTGGCCCAAAGTTAGGTATGCCAAGATGCTGAGGAATGATTCCAATAGATCCTTGGAAAAGATTAACCCTAATACCAAGTGTCAGGTTCCATGATGGTTGGAACTGCTGAGTGGAAAGACCTCTCAACTTCTTAGTGAAATAGTCCTACTGGAGAATGAAATGGTATGTGTAGTCTGAAGCTGACTGCTACAGGCACAAAATTCCTCTTAACCTCATGGAGTATTATAAAAATGCATTTTGCATTTTGGGAATTTTGCATTTTCCTCATAATACATATTTGAGTATAAAAATAATGATTTGGGGCACCTGGGTAGCTCAGTCAGTTAAGTGCCTGCTTTCTGCTCAGGTCATGATCCCAGGGTCCTGGGATTGAACCCCACATCGGGCTCCCTGCTTGGCTGGGAGCCTGCTTCTCCCTCTCCTGCCTGTTGCTCCCCCTGCTTGTGTGCTCTTCCTCTCTCTCTCTCTCTCTCTCTCTCTGTTAAATAAGTAAATAAAATCCTTAAAAATAATTAAATAAATAAACAGAAATAGTGTTCGAAATAAGGTGCAGTCTAGTAAAGCCGATAAGAGAGGAAAATGTATAATGTTTATGCTGAAGCCTAGAGACCCCATAACCTATCCTGTGGTATGTTATTTGTGAGGAACACGGTAATATTCAGATGCATGGACTCCCTGATTCTAGGCTTTGTGGAGGTCACTACTGCAGCATAATTACTTCTGTCTGTGTCATCCTTTTCCTGGGGATGAAAAAGGACTATGTTTACTCCCACACTTCAAACCTTCCTGAATTCTAGAAACTTGTCCCCTTGAGTTTTCCTGAGGCCTTGCCTCTGGTGCCCCATCTGCAAACAGTGACCTCCTTCTCACAATTCCAGACATGGTCACATACACTGAGAGGGCTCTGAGATGGTAGATTCACAGTGGATTTTGATAATGTGGTCTCTTCTAAGCCAACCTACGAATGCCACCCATGTCAACTGGGAAGGCTGTGATTGGGGAAAGGCGTAAGAGGAAGCAGAACATGGGGCTAATGGAAATTTACTATCTTTTGTTACCCAGCTTCTCCTGTTTATATGGCTAAATGGACATTTATTAGGAGTTTTCATCGTTAAAAGTATAAAAGGTAGGGGGAGAAATGAGTGGAAAGTAATTGAAAATGCTAACTTTGCTATCAGAAATTATATCTGGATATTCCTAACCCTCCCACAACATCCATGCACACTTGAGGAGAGAGGCAGAGACACCCACCTAGGGGGTCAGGATAAGAGTAAAGAAAGAGGTTAGCTTTGAAGCCCCAATCTCTTTTGTCCATAGGTTACTCGAAATGCCCCAACTGTTTGCTTGAACGATGCACGGGAACCCTGTTGGCAGTATGATGACTGGGTCTGTGTCTTTCTCAGGATCTTCTGTCCAAGAAGAAGTGGGGTGAATGTGCCATTGTTGGGGTGGCTCAGAAGCCTCTAAAAATCCAGAGAGGAAGACCTGAGCCCCTTGAGAGGGGGAGGACAGGCTGTCTGCCATGCAGCGTATTTTCTGGGTCCACCTGCCTTGTCAGGTCATCATCAGTGGGAGTCATTGCAATTCTCCCGTCATCCCCAGCTGCCTGGCCAGCCAGGAATGCAGTGCCCGGGGGTGGCTCCTGTGCAGAGAGCATTGCATTTGCGTTGGGCGAGGCTGGGGAATCTGACATAATGAGGTATAGATCAGTTTGGCTTGCGCCACAGGGAGCGACTAGTATAGGAAGGGTTCTGATTGGAGGTGGGCTGGTCACCTGGACAGTAACTCTGCCCTACAGCTCTGAAGCCAATTACAGATGCTGTGGGAGGCCTTCCTCCTCCTCCTCAGGCTCCAACATGACATCTTTTCCAGGTGTGACGGGCAGTGACATGGGGAGGAGAATGCAGGATTTGGTCTCAGAGGTCTGGCTGTAACTCAGAGAGGCAAGCGTGGCCCTGTACCTCACAGGGTCGTTGGGAGGAGTAACTGTACCCACACCTGCAACTTCGGTGGCTGTAGCCAGGTAGTCCCTGGGCAAGGGGCACAGACCTGGGAGAAGCTAAGGAAACGGGCTTAAAGTCCAGTTGTGTTTAATTCTTTCTCCATACACCTGTTTCCTCCAGAACCTGGCCTTGTCACAGTGTCCGCAGGAAAGCTGATCCCGTTGGCTGCCGAGAGCACAGGCCCCTTCTCTTAGGATCCTCTCTGTTCCTCCCTTCTCCGAGAGAATTAACGTTTCCTGCACCTCCAGCCTCTGGCACTTACTCCTGTTTTGCTTTTATCACACGGGTAGCAATTAGTCGTTTATTCATCTGTTCCCATGGAAAAACTGAACTCCGTAAGGGCAGAGCCTATGCCATACTGAGTAACTGAAAATAGTAGAAAATCAATGAATGTTTGGTAAATGAAGGAATATGGAAGGCTGAGAGAAGCAGGTTGTGCAGATCTCAGTCCCTGATGTTTCATCTTTGGCTTTTGGGTACTTGATTCCCTCAACATTTTCACAGCTTTTCCTCCATAAGGAAGAGTATGAATCTGCTAAGTCAGTACACACTGAGGGACAGAAAATCCATTGGTATTTTCATAATGATTCTTATCTGACTGTAAAGCTCTTTACATTTTAAAATCATTTTCACATTCATGACTTCATTTGATTCCCATTAACAATTCAACCAAAAAGTTGGGGGTGGGGGGGGGGGATGAAAGGAAATTGAGATTCAGGAAAGGGTCAAAGATTTGTCCAAGACCACATAGGTAACTAGGGATGGAGCCAGAATTAGAAATCTGATCTTTGGGGTTCTGTGAAGATACTCTTGAGGGGAATCTGTGTCATTTAACAAAAACATCTTTGAGAGGCTGTGGGGAACAACCTACCAGGTATGCAGGGACAGCCACTTTGCTCATTGATTTTTCATGAATATCTTCGGCATGACTCCTTGGGCTATGCACTGTGACAAGTGCTGAGAACACTCGCTGACTTCAGAGAACTTAGGGTACACTAGAGGAGGCAGATACGTAGGTTGGACTTGAAGGATTAGAGGCTTCAATGAGGTCTAACAACATTGTAGTGGGAGAGGAGGGGAAAGAAAATTAGGCTATTGGAATTTGCATATCCAAAGGCGGACGAGTCAGGGTCTAGAGTGTGTTGGTTAAAGGTACTGGACATGAATGTTGTTGGCGTTGACGATGTCAAGAACTTCTGAAACTACGACTTGGGACGGATAATAGATATATATGTGAAACAAATGATGGCAGGAGCAGAAGAGAAAAAGAAATTTTTGAGCCAGCTAATAAATTCTGTAATGAACAAGGGCTGTGAAAGGAAGGTGGAAGATAATGGTGACAAAGATAAATAAAAGAGTTAAAGGATAATGAACCCGATGACATAATGTTCAAAGAAAGAGGTATTTTTGCAAGAGCGTGAGAAAGGAGGGTTGGAAGGAAACTACTGAATTGAACTGGTGTTATGAATTAAATATTTGCTTTCCCCCAAAATTCATATATTGAAGCCCTGACCTCCAGTACATGGGGGTAAAACCCCCATAATGGGATTTGTGTCCTCATAAGAAGAGAAAGAGGCACCAGAGCTACTTTTCTTTGAGTGCTCACACCAAGGAAATGACATGGGAGCACACAGCAAGAAGATGGCTACCTACAACACAGAGAGAAGGTCCTCAGCAGACCCCAAAACCTGCTGTCACCTTGATCTTGGACTTCTGAGCCTCCAGAACTGTGAGAAATAAATGTTTGTTGTTTAAGACCATTGTTATAGAAGCCCAAGCTGACAAAGACAATCAGCAAATCTAGCGTGTTGTGTTTGTTCACGATTGGCTAAGGAAAACACAGGTTTATTCCTCACTCCCATTACCTATCCAACACTAGTTAGAAGGAGAGGAAAGAGCTCTGCTCCACTCGGGCATTAAAGAACACAAGTTGATGGAAGTCCCTATGTCTTGAACTGTGTCATTTGGAACATGCAGTCCCCATAGTCACCACTACAAGGTAAGTGGTGGCTGGAGAATTGTGCACCAATCTTTAAATGTCTTACATCATTTCTACTCATAGTCTAGTGGTCTAGCCCAGTCACTGGCCCCACTTAGGGGCAGGAGCCTGAAAAGGTGGAGGAACAAGTAAATATTCAGTGTGCTAAAGGTCCCTGCTATCCGTGTTGCAGACTCCACAAACTTGTTTCATTCATTTATTTAATAGATATGAGTGCTTGTTTGTGTCAAACAAACAGATGCTAAGGATACAATGATAACGAAGTGGTTGTAGCCTGAACTGGGGATTTCTTTGCTAAACACTGATGCTTTCTTTTTTTCTGGCTTCTCAGCCTGAGGACCTCTTCAACTGTCTCCTTCCTCCTTAGACTCTCAGCCATGACCTCTGTTGCGATCTCCTGTCTCCTAGTCTAAACTCTGTTTCCTGGATCAAATCTCTTCTGGGCTACCACATTACTCTGAGTAGAGTAGGTATAATTCTGGCTCTGTGCCCTATCTTTTCCAGATTTTCAGCTTCAGGGATAAAGGAATGAGTAGTTTAGGGTCATTAGGTTTCTACGGATGAAATATGGGACTTAGACTCCCTCCTGCCAGACCTATCCCAGGATAGTGACCGAGGTAGGAGCCTTTCCCATCTTGCCCAAATGTCTGCTTGGAGTGGAAGGTGGGATCTGGTGAGCTAGGAGTGGGATTAGGCTTGCTGACTCCAGGAGAATAATACTATTCCATAGGCCATAATTGAAAATCTATTAACTCTGGAAACCAGTATTGCACATAAACCTCCCCAGCCCCGGCCGTCCTGCCGTGAGCACTCCCTCCCTGTTATTCCTATAAATCACCGCAGATAGGCTGGGAACCAATCGATGAGAAAAAATTATGCCACAGCATTAGATTTCATCATACACAACCTGAACTATTACTTTTCTGTCCTGTGGTATGAGGAATCATGAGAATTAATAGTCTTCCTCTTCTCCAATGATGGGTTTATGACGCAGTGGTACCTACACTCTATTTCTTCCTTAAAACCATCAATTAATTTTGGGTACTTACAACCACTCCGTCACTTCCTGAAATTAGCACCCCCCCCCACCATAGAGTCTTAATGGGAGTTTTAAATAATGATAAGCTTTCCCAGTTTGGGCTTCCTACTAATGCCTGATTCAGCCTTACCAGACTCCTCCCTCTGCTCTCTCCCCAGGCTTCCCCATGTATTTTAAGGGAAGTATCGGTACTCAACCCTAATCTACCTCTTCTCTGCAGACAGTCAGGGTAAACAACTCTAAGGTCAAGGTGATCTCACTGTTACCCTCCTTCTCTCATTCCAGCATTCCATTTCCCTTGCTGTAGGGAAGTCCTCTCTGAATTCGAAGTCCTTTGATAACAAAACATAAGAGTGAAGTCCTTTGAGCAAATAGCCCTGGTGATACCCCTCTGGGCAGATCCCAGTACCTGACTGACTCCAGTGTATACAGGTCAGCTGGGAAGATAGGATAGAGGAAGTCTAGGTGGCCCAGGACTTGGAGATGATGCTGGAACGATATGGAGTCAGGGCCTTAGTGTCTCTGAGCCAGTCAGCATACATTTGCCAAATATCTTCTGTTTGCAAAACATTGTGCTAGCTCCTATTTTAAACTTTAACCTTATTTGTATATGAAACTCAGATTTTCTGGAAGGGAAGCAGGAAATTTTATCGAAGGACCATGAATGCTTTCCCTTAGTCATCCTTTAGTTTTTAATGGATTCAGCAGGTTCACATCCTTTGGAATCATTCATTCGTTTGTTCATACATTCACTAAGTATAATTATTGTGTGTATAAGGCAGTGCTGGGATGAGTTGGGGTATAGAAACATCACAAAAACATAGCCCCCAGAACTTAGGTATTTGCAATCTTGTATGAAAGATAACATTCTTGGGCAGATATCTCACAATTCAAGGCAATATGAGATAAATGCTTTTCTTCTAATGGAAAATAAGTCTTTATTGGTGAAAGAGGTAAGAAGAGAGAACTCCTGGAGCTTGGCTGGTATCCATGAACTTTTGTACAAACCAGAACCCTACCACCACCTCCCAATCCTACTGAAGAGAAGGTATGAACCACCAGGCACATTAGCACAAGTCCAAGTGACTCAGCCGCTGAAGGAGTGCCTACGGGCTCCTAGCAACTGCCACCTTCTGAGATTTTCCACCTCACACACCAGCCAGGGCTGCAAGAGGAGCTGCCACATTCTCATGAGTTCCTGCCCCCAAACAGAGCTAATAAATCAAGGTGAAATCAAGCTGATCCTGTCTGTCTCCTTCCCCAGAATTTTTGGTCTTGGGCCTGAGAGAATGGAAAGTCTCTTTTTGTGTGTAGGTATAGCTGGACTATCAGATGGGTATTTTAGGAGCTCCCAGCAGCCATGTTTACATGACTGGACCAGAGAAGTAAGGGAAGTAAATCAGTTTGCAGAGAAAGGGAAAAGCTGAAGCAGAGACCAGGGCAGGTGTAGTGATATGAGAGAGAGAGAGACACCTGAAGGAATTTGAGCCCTTGGTTATAGTAAATCCTAAACCCCAGCTGAATTCAAGCTGTTGGGTTCCATGGGATACCCCCAATGTCTTTACAATAAGGCCTCCATTTTTCTTCAACCAGCCTGAGTTGGGTTGAGCATCTGTCATGCGTGTCACGGAATGTTAAACTGATTGAAACATGATGGACCACATGCAGAATTTACAAAAGAATTATCTGGAAATCCATTATCACAACTCTCAAAATCCCTCACCCACAATAGAAGAATCCTATGTTATCAAATTGTTGGAAATCAAGAGAGGGTTTTAAAAGAGAATGCCTCTGAGGTGAGCCCTGTTTGGAGCTACCCTTCCCCATGAAAGGAAAGGGTAGAATAATTCTCCTGCACCTCAAGTCACAAGAAAGAATCACTTGGAGAGCTTCATATGATCCCCTGTAATTAGAGGGACCCAGGAAGCTGATATCTGACTCCTGCCCATGAAACTTCAAAGGCACTGTGGCCCAGAAGCCAGCTGCTGTGGCTAAGCAGCTAAGGAGGATTGCTGCTGCACTAGGACTGGAGTCTGTCAGGGCAACGGAGGCAATAGACTTTTCTATGGCCCTTCTAGACCCTGATGGGGAAGAGAATTGCCCAAATACATTTTAAGCGTTGCCCAAGGGGGTGCAGTGGAACTCCAACAGGGAGCATCTGTGTGGAGTAGGCCACCTGAAAACCAGGGCCTGGGGAGCGGTGGCCAGTGGGAAGGCAACACAGAGCCTGAGACAAGGCAAATGCTGTCATTTGCTCCCCGTGGGGCCTCTGACAAGCCAGGAGAGCACCCATGGGAGAGAAAGAGGCTTTAGACATCTTCCAGACCCAGAGCTCTTGAAGCCATTTTACTACCGCACTTGTCAGGAAAGTTCCCTGCTCTTCTCAGCTCCCCTTCCTCCCAACGCTGCAACACCAGAGGGGTCAGAAGTGGTCGAGCAGAGGGGAGGTCTCTGAGAAAGAAAAAAGAAGCTCATGGCACCCCCTCCTCTCTGCCTCTTACCCCATGGCAGCAGCCACTGAAGCTGAGGCGGGAGTGGGTGTAGGGTTATTTTTACTGACAGACAAGGTCATGTATTCACTGGTTTCTCTTAATTTTTCTTCCCTCCCTGAAGTTAGGTGGAAAAATATGATTAGTTTTGGGGAAGGAAGTGATGTGTGTCCTGCCTCACTGAGCAGCGAAAAAGCCCCTGTATGATCCTCTAGGCTCTCTCTTTCCCTGTGGAACATGGAACCACAAGCCAAAGTGACAGAGTCCCCACATGGAGGACAGCTGTGGGGGAGTCTCCTGACCTCCAGTGGACTCTGAACTCATGCATGAACTGCTGAACTTTTAGGGCTGTTTGTTAGCACAGCAGGAACCTATAATGTCCCAATTACTATGTCTCTGTGTAAAGACCGATGTCACGAGTCATCTTTTGAATCTAGGTACCATGTTGGTAGTGTAAAGTGACTTAGAGTCTCTGAGAGCGAGCAGAAAAGTCAGAGATTTTATCCAGGGTCAAGGAAAAGGACTAGCCATAGAGCCAGTTTAAAGGGACAGTGGCAAACAAACACAAATTTGCCTTTTGAATATATCTCCTGGGTCCTGTTTATTCAACACAGTGGTTACACTTGCAGTGGGACTAATAACCCCTGCCTCACAGAGTTGCTGTAAATTGAAAACAACTTGGTTTACGTTAGGTGCTTCATAAAAGTCAGTTTCTTTCTAGGGGAAAGAGTGGGGAAATGTGGAACAGGGAATGTAGGATGTGGATGGAAAACTTCACCAGCTGTGCTCTTCTGCCCAAGGCAGGACATCCCTCCAAGTCTGATCCCTTCTAGAGATATCCCCCCCCCCCAAAACAAACAAACAAACAAAAAACTGAAGTTTGGAAAAAGAAGGCCTTCTCAAAGATTTCCAGTAGGAAGAAATCCATGGACACAAAATCACTATCAGCTACGTGTTCTTAGGGCAGATATTCAACCTCTCCAGCCTGTTATTCTACCTAGACTAGATAAACTATCAAGTCCTCTGCAGCTCTAACACCCATTTAAGGACAAGACAATTTCCAGGGGCTTGGCGGGAGGCAAGGCCTAGCACATGCTGTGTATCCTGAGGTGCACGGAGTCAACCCATCTGGGAGGGGGGATGTTGGACTGGGGAGATCTATGGCTTCAGCCTCTGCCCATCCAGGCCCATAATTTCCTTAATCTGCAAGCTCAAACGATTTTCTTGGAAAGCCACCAGGAAAGTACATTTCCCTGTAGCTGGCTCAGCACAGCCCTCCAATCTCCCCAGGCTTAGCCATAAAGTGGGCTCAGACTCCATGCTGTGCATGTGAATGTAACACTAATGGTTTATCCTGCCCGTAAAACACCGTGACAAGCTGCCCACTGTCGCTGGGCCCCCGTGGTCTTATAAGATGAAGACTGGCTACAGCAGGCATCTCTAAACCCTGGGGGCCCTGTCCTGGGGTAGCCATGTTCAAATTGGACCCAGCAAGTGTAGTAGTATTTGGTATAACTGCAAAGGGCAGATTCTATTTCAGGCCTGTGGTGTGCATATTTCTTACTGACTCCTGTTCAAAGCCAAATCGATATCAGGCCAACGAAGAGATTTCCAGGGATATAAGCCACGGGGCTGGGTGGGAACAGAGAGGGCTCTGCCATGGGATCAGCAGAGCTCAGCCCTTTGGGAGGCCCGACCTCGGCTGATGTTAGTGCTTGCCACTCTAGGGATGGGAGCAGAAATGCTAGACTGTTAACCCCTGTTTTGATCACAGCCTCTCTATATTAGGGATTCCTGCGAGAGCTCTGGCTTGGCAGGGCTGGGTGGGCGGAGGAGGCTTGATGGGTGTGAATGGTGTGGAGGAGGGAGAAGAGGCATCTTGGCACTCACACCTTGGAGATGACCCTGCGCAGGAGTAAGGGAAGGGACAAGTCCCTTTCTTTAAACGGGGCACTGCCACGGCAGGATCTTCTACATGTTTCTACTGATACCTTTCCAGAAGGACTTCTGCCCAGCACAGTGAGAGAGGGGGGAGTTTTAATCGGGAGCCACTTTATGTAGGTGAAATGGGTCCTGGCCATCTTGTCTGATTTCAGGTAAAAAGCCCTCTGTAGCCATTCTCCCAAGCTGCCGAAAGCACCACCACTAGAGACTCCCTCCTCTGTATAAATCCAGAGGCCCAAGACAGTGGCTGTACTTAAGTCCCTGGGCAGGATTTGTGAGAAAGTTTTCTCAGCCGTTTGTACTTCGTGAGCACCCATCCCAGGCCGTGTCTTGAGAGCCAGACTCTGTGGGGGTGGAGAGGAGGTAAGAGAATCCCTGGAGAAGAAGGCAGAGAGACCACCTGGGCCCCGGGTGCCAGCAGGGACAGACGTGCTGCCACAGGGGCCTCAGAGAAGGGAAGCTGGCCTCACTCACTGTGCTGAGTGGCCTGAACAGGGAGGCCCAGGGCTCTGAGGCGGGGCCCCAGCTGGCACTGTGAGCTACCGTCTGTTTAGCTCATCCCAGACCCCTGAGCGGTGTTCATCTCATGGGGCTTTGGGACTCAGACTTGGAAGCCTCCAGAGATAGGACCCTGTGGGGGCGGCTGGAGGGTAAGGAGGGGACTAGAGAGAGGTTTGGACACTGTATTCTTGTTCTAGGCCCCCACGTTGCCCCTTTCTCCCAGTAGCCCTATCTAAGGCTTCTGGCAATTGGCTAGGGAGGCACAGAGCGGGCCACTCGTTTCTCTGCTCCCAGGTCCCTCTGCCACCAAAGCAAGCTTCCCAGTCCTCATGCCGCTGTGACTGACCAGAGCCCCTCTTCTCAGAGGAAACAAGGTCAGGGACCTTTCCCAGACAATGCCCCCTCCCAGGGCAGATTCCACCAGAGTCGATTTGTTATTAATGATGTTCTAAAAGCAGCAAGTTTGTGGTCAGGGGAAATCAATTGGCCAGAAATGTGACAAAAAGGGAAATACTCTCCAGCATATGAATGTTTGAATTATTGATGCCTTCAGTTTGAGGCTTTCAGACACCAGCGCTTAGCTGATAAACAGCAAAGTGCACTTTCTTCCTACACTCCCCACTCTGCTCGGCCTGCCCTCTTGGGACCCATGCAAGGCTTGCCCTGAAAACAAGCGAGAGCCTCGGGCCCAGCCCAGGAAGGTGTCTGGACTGGGGTGGGAGGAGCTGGGGGTGTCCTGCTCTCCGAGGCCCCCACCCAGGCCTGATGGAAGGGGGGCTCCACACCTCTCTGACCTGGAGCCTCCCTCTGACGTCAGCTTCTGCTGCTCTGCCAGGCCACGGCTGCCTGCAGAGTCTGCTCTCTGATTCTTGTTTTGAGGTGCTTGAATTTTCAATATCACCTGATTTTCACATGGCGGAAGGAAGAGAAAAAATCCTCAGCTACAAACAAAGCACAAATCTTGTTTCTTTTACCCTATAAACCATTATCTCATCAATTCCAACTGTAAGATTCAGAGCTAAGATGTGACACTGCTAGTCACTGAGGGCTGTATGAATTTGGTCGTGATGTCTGCTGTGGTCTGAGAATCGTTTGCCCACTGGCTCCAAAAACAAGGCCTCTGGAGATTTCCACCCCTCTGCTCCGATCTCTTGCTTTTCAAGGCTCTTTGACCATCTATTGCTATCGCTCATAGCTCTGTAAATAATCTCATTGCCACATAAATGCTGACTCCCTCTAAGAGGATCTGGTAAATCCTGATTATGAATTCGTGTCCCTACTTCCAACCAGCTTGCTCACCCCCCTGCCTTGTTCCTGCTGGGTGGAAATGCACACAGGAAGCTCAGTTATGGGCTGACAAGTTTAGCAAATGAATGGTCACATTTCCTGTCCACAGGACAGGATTTCACTTGGAAATATTGCAGTCCCCACCTTGGCCAGTGCCTCAGGAGCACGTCCCATTTCAGGACACTTCAAGGGAGCAGAAGGAGCAGCTGTTGGGCAGATGAAAGGCTGTTTGCTATTGGGACCTTCCTTCAGGAACCTAGCCCCCTCCCCGCCAAGTCACTGCTCTGAGCCCATGTCAGGCCCCGGCTTGGAGTGGCTGGACGTTAACCATCTCCTGAGCAGCAAACTCCAAAGGCTTCTGATTCTGAGCATCCACTAGAATGAGTGAGTTCCTCGTTCAGGTTCAGTGCTCACTGCTTCACCTTCCATGAAGAGTGATCACGGCAAGGCTGAGGCAGGAGCCCTGAGGGAGAGACCCACAGAGAGCTGGCCTGATAGGCAGGAACCCTGCAGATCCTGCAGAGGAGTGGCTAGGTAGGAGCTGGCAGGTGAAGAAGGGACAGTCCCTGGGTCATTTACCTGCAGGGAAGGTCTTAGCAAGCCCAGGTATAAAAGCAAACCAAGGTGGGGCTAGAGAGGCCAGGTCTCATGGCTGGGCTCCAGCAGAATTCCCTAGTCTCTGCCTGGCTGCTCTCCTTGCCCGACAAGTCTGGCTGCTTCTCTGGGCCTGCGGAGAATGGTAGGACTCTCTCTTTGCCACCTTGGGCTTCTTTCAGTGAAGCAAGGAGCAAAGAGATCCATAAGTACTAGCTTCCAGAGGACTTGGACCTGCACAATCCAGCTCAGAGCTAAAACTTGTGTCTTTCTCAGCTCTGGCTCGCCTTGGTTTCCCCCATGGGGTTAAAGTAGATGGAGAGAGAGTGCAAGGCCAACCAAAGGAAGAGTTCAGATCACTCCAGGCAGGAGTGCTATTGACTGCACAAAGCCATGTTTCCACCAGCCATGTCCTAAGCCAGTAAGGTATCCAATCTGTAGCACCTCATCTGACCCCAGACCGTGCCGGTCCCCTATCCCAGACCCAACCACAGCCTCACGTGACTGGCCACTCTGGCGACTTCCTGCTAGGGAAGCTGCCACATTGCTGGGTCTCAGATCCCCCTAGGGATGCTTGGGCAGCTGTAAACAATACTGCAATTTGCCTGTAAACTGCCAAAGTGGCAGCTTCCCTGACACCTGCCATCACGCCTCTCACTGCAGCAGCAATAGTGAAAAGTACACGCGCTCTCATCAACCCTGCGAATATCCCACGTGCTCTGCCTGGGCGAGTACACGTCCTTAATTGTGTCCTTAATTCATCCTGCCCGATGAATCGGCTTCAGTGACAGATTATGGCGGGTCAGACTGGCCTCTCCATGGAAGAAAGAAGGGTGCAACCCCAGGAGGGCGGCACAGCGGGGAGGCAATGTTAGCTTCCTAAACATTAGAGGAAGCGGGGTGTCGTGCAGCCGGACTGCCACGAGAGCTGACCCCCCATCCTGCTGTGCTGCCTGCTGACACAGTGTGATTTGGGGCAAGGTTCTCAGCATCTCTGAAATCTGTTTTTCTCACTGTAAAACAGGAATAAGAAACCCTGCCTCATATACTTGTGAAGATTAAAGATAATGTGTCCAGGACATAATGGATTTCAATAAATGTTAATTTACCTTTCCGTCCCTCTCCATGCAATGTGGTGATTCTAAGTGGGGTAGCGATACTCAATCAATATTCTTTCCTCCAATCAGAAGTCCTTTACATGCACGATGGCTTTAAACAACCATTAGAAGTCAACTCACAAACCATCCGCTAGCGTTTGCCGACTATTCTATTTCTTGCAGGTGGCTTTTGAGCCTCTGCTTGAACACCTCTAGGGACAGTGATCTCATTAGCTCCCAAGATAGCCCATTATTTTTAGATAGAGTTGCCTGTTTGAAAGTTCTTTCAATAAAGCTGAATTCCTCTTACCTGTAGCTTTTACCTGTTGGTGTCAATCCCCCTGCTCTGGAAGCCCCTGGATGGATTCTGATCCCTTTCCTACTGGGCATGGTGGGGATCACAGAGAACAAAGAGACCCTGCTCATGAGAAGTTCACGGGTCAAGATGGCAGACAGGCAAGTCTGGGACGTACTGCCTGTTGCGGGCACTTTCTGTGTGTGCCAAGTATGTATTCGAAGCCCTCAGAGGAGCTCAGTTTCCAGCCTCTCCATCCTAAGTCTCTCTCAGAATCTGGAGAAGAGGCCCGTGGGTCCACCTGTGCTGAGCCTGTGAGGCTAGCATAGGTATATAGGTAACCCAGGTAGCCTGGCCTCTGGAGGAGGCATCCGCATTGTTTGTTGCTTAACCCCCTGCCCGGGTGGCTGATGGCCCCAGGAACCATGGGCACAGGGTGGTCCTGCAGCGGCAGCCTGGAAGGGCCCACTCCTCTGTGGCAGTCAGCCTCCCTGCTGCCCCTGCCAACGTGGCCAGCCGGCGGCTCTCAGAATTATTTTACGGAAGTGGATGTTATTTTGAGATGCAACCAGGCCTGTGCTCTGTTCGTGCCAGCCAAATGCTTGGCAGCAGCGGCCACTCTGCTGTGGGCAGCTGCTTGTTTTGAATCCCCCAGAAAGGAGAGTGCTCAGGGTGGGAGGCTTAGGGTTAGTCAGGGTCATGTCAGAGCCCCTGGGCCTGGGTTCTCCCTGGAAGTGAGGCAGGGCCATGACGGGAGCAGTGGGGGGAAGGTTAGGGGAGTTCGAGGAGATTTTCGCTGTCACCAGCAGTATCATTGAGGAGTGAGGTGGCAGGTCTTGCAAAAAGGCAAGAGGAGGTTGCCAGGGTCCAGGCTAAGATGCGCCATCCGTGCACCAACACCCCGTTTCCAGCCAGCCCAGCCCTAATGTAGAAGGCCATGTGGCCTGCTCGAGGGAGGTCAGGACAGTAGTCCTGGTGGCCCTGCAGCATGGCCAGCTCCAAGGAAGAGCACCGGTGACCATTGAAAAGGTCCTGTGGCTCAGAGATGGGCTCCCAGGACTCTGGCAATCCTATAGTCCTGCGGCATGTCTCTGCCCCTCCCGCGCTACTCCCCGGACCCCCTGCCCCACCCCAGGCGGCTGGCAGCCAGCCCCATGGCATCCGTCTGTTTCATGCAGAGACACTCCTGGAAGAGTATGTGCCAGCCTCCTGTGTGCAGGGCCAGGCACCTTCACGGCCCAGAAATACCGCTTCTCTTCTACTGGGGTTTCCTCTGTCCCACCCATTTCTATTTTGAGGAATTTGTGTCTCCAGGGGGGTGTCTCTTCCCTTTCTATGAGGTGAGAGTCCCTTTCTGTCCTCAGCCTGAATCTCAGGGCCTTTTGCCCAGAAGCCCCCTAAGAAGCCTCTTGTTCTCAATCTCTTCCTGGGAACAGAGCTGTGGTTTGAGGCATCAAAACCCCTCTCGTCACAAACACAACCTTACGCCCTGCAGGCGCAGGCGCTCAGATCTTCTAGTCCCAGTCATGTTGTTGTTAAGAGTGAGTTTTCTTCAGAAAGATCCTGTAAAAATGCAAATGTTACCAAAGAGGGGTAACACATTAACTTATTATCATCTATTATCACGTTAGGGCTGTTTACCAGCTTCCAGGCTGCGAGGAGGAGGGCCCAGGGAGGCGAATGCAGAACAGATAACAGTCTGGCACAGGAAAGGGGCAGGGAGGGACAGAGAGGCAGGGCCCTGAGCCGATGAGGCCCTGACAGGTGGGAGGTCAGGGAGGGAGACCGGCAGCTACCGGACAGGCGGGAGGCAGGGAAGCCCGGCATGGCCCTTCATGGTGCCAGCACAGGGCGCTTCTCCAACCTCCAGTGTCACCTCATTGTCAGGAAGGAGCATCTTGATTTTACTTTTATTTTATATATTTGCATTTTGTTAGTTAACATATAGGGCAATATTGGTTTCTGGGGTAGAATTCTGTGACTCATCGCTTACAAAGAACAGCGCATCTCAACAAGCGGCCTCCGTAATCTAGCCCGTCCTCCACCCATGTGGAAGTAGCATCTTAGGATAAAGATAGCCCCTTCTTGATTATAAATGGAAAAGAAAGAGCTCTGCCAATTTGGAAATTGTTACATTGTGTTTTGCTGTGCATTATCCTAGCCATTTGCTATTTAAGCTAATATTAATTTTAATCTCTAGTCCCTCAAGACACGCTAACTGCAGGAGAAGGGACACACACTACTGGCAGGGAAAGGCAGGCTGAGATTTAAACCAGGCTACAGGTAGTCTCAATGAGGGGTAACACACAGAAACACACGTAACAACAGTTGCCGCCGTAGGCAATGCAGTCTCCAATGGGGACTACAGCACGTTTTCTATCTTCTTGTTTCTAACAGCCATACTAAACAGGTTAGTATGGCTAACCAATACTAAATTTTGTGTTTATTTTGTAAAGAAAAGAAATGATTGTACTTTACAACCGTAGTGTCCTCCTAAGGAAAGTAGGCCCCGTACAGCAAGACCTGGAGCAAACAGTGTTGGCATGGAGATGGGAAGGCGGGGGTGGGGGCCGAGTGTGACCAGTAGGAGGGTCACAGACAGAACTAATTCAGAGGGAATACTGCTTTGAGTCAGAAGTGACCAAGAGAACATAAGGTGCCTGAGAATTTAAGGAAATCTGGGGCAAATGTTGACTTCCACGGAGTGAGGAGGCGATGGGCCCCAACCAGCGCTACAGCTGTAAGTGCAGGTCCAAGGAGGGCCCTGCAAGCAGCGTGCAGCAGGCTAGTATTTGGGGAAATTGGCTGATGTGTTTTTCCCAAGCGCTTCTTGTATCTCACGCTTCCCCTTGTGGGAGAGGGCAAGCAAGGCACTGAGGGAGTAGTGATATATCCAGAGAGCAATTCCTATAATTTGTGTTTCGAAAGCTGAGCCCTCAAAGCAGGGCAGAGAGAACCAAGGACAAAACAGAAGATGTGGAGCAATATTCAATCCATCAGAGTGCATGAAGCCCCCGGGGAATCGAGATGCATCCAGATACGCTAGAGGAAAGGAGGAGAGCTGGGGAACCAGAAGAGTTAGTTCCTGGTGGGTGGCCCATGTGCCCTGCCCCACACTCCAGGCTGAGTCCAGAGATGGGCTGTGCACGAGTAGAATTTCCAGATGAAGGTGAAGATCCAAGGAGAGAAAAGCTTATATCCCCTTTCCCAGTGAGAGGGAAGTAGCAACTTCTTGAGTTCCAGAGTACTTAGCCTGCATGGGAGCAGAGGAACCTTCTGTGAAGTATCAGGTGTTTGGAGAAGACGCCTCCATGGGACCCCACGGAGCAGAAGGTCTGCAATGTGTGCAGCTAAGAGCTGTGGGCATATGGCTCAGTGAGGCCAGGGAGCTGGAGAGCTTGTGTGGCTGGGAGGAGGAAGACCAGCATGTCCTCAGAGCTGCAGCCCAGACGGGACAAGGACGTGTGTGGGTGGCTGCCAGAGGGGCTAGAGGACTCTGAGAATGCAGTCATCACTCTTGGCCCCATTCTGTGAAAGGGCACCAGCTAGCCCTTCCCCAGATTGGAGACAGCCCCCCATAGAGTGAAAAATGGGAGCCCTGGAATTAACGGGAGCTGACTCCCTGCCACAGAACGGGAGTTCAGAATCAAAAATCATCTCAAGTTGTAGGAAAAGTATTTAGGTTTCCTGTAGGACAGATTCTGTCAACTGAGAATCTTAGCCACAACACTTAGCTTGGTGAGTTTCTGGTCTTGGGCCGGCTGTGGGATGCCAGCAAAGACTCAGGGATAGTTTTAGTGGTAGTAGGGTGTCACGGGGGAGATGATTTTTCCTGGTTCTACTTTCCCAAAGGGGAGGGGAGCAGAGTGAGGCAGGCAGCCTCTTCCTGAAGTTCCCGTCACGGCAATGTTCTCAGACTCCAGAGGAGTGAGATGACTCTCTTCTCTCTGGCAGAAATGTCCCATTTCAACTCCAGAGTCACATTAACTCAGCAGAAGGGATGAAACGGATCCGCAACCCATGCTGGATTCTGGTACCCACAGAGCGAGGGCCTGACCGCCCCCAGCCGGCTGGAGGGGGAGTGACTCCTCAGCAGTGAAAATGGCCAAACAAAAACAGAGCCACTCAAATGTCAGCAGAGAGAAAAACTGTCAGTGAATGAGCCCAGAACGGCCCTGCAACAGACACCCCAAGGCCTAGTGTAAAGCGTAGCTCAGTCTTTCCTGGCAGGCAGTGGAGTCGGCCCCCCACCCACTGGCCACGGTCGAGGGGACACGGGGACCTCTGAATCTCCTCAGGTTCACAGCATGGGTCATTGCTTTGGCAGGCGGCCCACCCTTCTCCACTCCTCTTCTTGAGTCTGTAGAAAAGGCTTTTCTCTGGGCTCAAAGGAGGTAGGATTCCCTGCCTTTTACTACCTGCTTCTTGCTTCACTGAATTCTTTTTGTACCTTTTCCCTTTGGGGAGTGGGTGCCCTTTATCCAGCAAGGGGGAACCAGTTTACAGGCTTGCACTCCCTTCTTGGCTTCTTGTTTTCCTTTGTCTGCCCTTGAATTTCCTGGGCTCCGCTGTCTCAGCTCAAGGCTGGAGCAAGATTTTTACAAGGTGCTCCTTGAGCTGACTTTTAGGATTTAAGGTGACGGCGGATGGGGTGTTTTAGCATCTGCACCCCAACTAGGAAATTCACTTTAACCGTCCAATTTCGGGGATGGGGGTTTAGAGAAGTAGCTAGCCCAAGTATAGCACAGACTGAAAGGAATACCCCCCCATCCACCACCACACCTCCCTCCCCAGAGTTCCCAGCCCCCAGAGGTCAGCCATTAATCACCTTCTGAAGCCTGTTGCAGGGTTTGTAATGGAAATGACTCCGTTGTCATGGTAACCGTGGTTGGCCTGGCCAGGGGCTGCTCTAGGCCTGCCTGGCTCCTCTAGGTTTCAGATTTATTTACAAGCTGCAAACTCTAGCCAGGAAGATCTTAAGAGCCATTCCTTGCGATCAGGGTTGTAAGGGAGAAGACTGGGAGTGACCTAAGCCTAATCTAGACCTTATTCAACAATATGGTTCCAAATCCACTGACCCACTGGGGGAAGATGAGACCTTTCTCGACACTACTAACATCCTGCCCATCGACTGGACGTGCTTACAGACAGGCAGGGTTATACCTATAGCCAGCCTGGGCTTTGGAGCTGACACACCTAAGTTTGATACAGACTCTTCCACTTACTAGCAAGCTACTTCCTGGTCTTCAGCTTCTACTCTTCAAAGCAGGGGTGATAAAACCTCACCCACGGTGTAACTGATAGGCTTCAATAAGATAATCACATAAGGTAGGAGTGGCAGGCTTTTCTGGTAACAGGGCCAGATGGTGAATACCTTTGATTTTGCAGGCCACATGGTCTCTGTAGCAGCTGTTCCACTCTGGCCTTCCAGCAAGAAAGAAGCCAATAGGAACTACAGGGTGTGGCAGTGTCCAGCAAAACTTCAGCGTGTGTGGCCTCCTGGTGGCCCTTGCTGGATAGCCGAAGATGAGCCTGAGCTCCTGGCCGATGCTGCATCACGATGAATGATCTGCAGCCCAGCCACAGGGACAAGGGGCTCCAGAGCGTGAGCTCATCATGGTGACATCGTCGGGTTGGCTTCACTGGCACACTGTGGCAGGCCATGGACAGGCATTTCTGGGGAGGTGCAAGAGGCCCCTATGTTCTGAGCTATGCGCTATTAACACCCTTAACTCAGGCCTCCCTCGGTGAGGTTCCAGGGAATGTGGGAAGGATCTGGGGCTACCTAATTCACTCAGAACAGTGCTTCTGCCAGCTCCAGGCAGTGGGGTTTTCCTAGGATTCCTCCTCTGCCCCCGCCAAGTGAAGGGAATTTGAGTTTTTCATTCCATGTTCAGTGGTTCCGAGTGTGTAGGGATCCTATGTGCAAAACCTGTTCTGCGTGAAGGGCTCTCAGCTTTGCTCAGGGGTGAGCAGGCCTCAGCAATCAGCCCCCCTCCTCTGGGAGCTGAGGCGAGGTCCTTGCCGCCAGGGGGCTAGCTGTCCTTTCAGAGTGGGGTCTTGCAGCTGCTCTCCTGGGGCACTGACCTGCTTTCAAGACTCAGGCCAACGACCTTTCAGGCTGGAGGCTGACTGGGGTCAGGCCTACAGTGACCCTGATGTCAAGGGGATTGTGAGGGAGGCCAAGCTTGGCATTGTTCTGGGTGGGTCTCAATGTGGCCATACAGAAGGGCTCTCCCTGTCAGGCCTCAGTTTGCCTCTCTGTGAAACTGGTTATTCCCCTTTGCCTGGTCAGGCCTCTGCGAGGCCAAGTGGGTAGGGAGACCCTGCAGGACTCGGAGGCAATTCTGTCTGTGATGCTGAGGCCTCTCATTTCTCCCCACGAGCTCCTCCAACTGAGCCAGCAGCTGTTCCTTCACTCTCACCCCTGTGGTGTCGCTGAGAGAGGGGTGTTTCCAGTTCTCACTGACAGCTTTCTTGGCCACGGGAGGCCTTATTCGCCTCCTTAATGCCAATGCCTTCCTTGCCTATGGTGCTTCAGTTTACAGAGAAACTTCAGAGCCATCTTCAGCCTTTATCTGCACACAGCTGGTGCAGCCCCAAGTTAGCAATGAGGAAACCCCCTTATGTTAGAGGGTGGAGGTTCACACCGCCAGTAGGAACTAGACGGGGCTGGCCTTGTCCATCTCAGCCGTGCCTCAGCAGAACTGCTCCAGAAACCCGCTCCCCTTACAAAGGTGATTGTTCTGGTTTACAGTGAGCTTTTCACTAAGAAAAGCACTGAGGAATAATGTGTTTTCGGGGGTGGGTGGGTGGGAAGTAATTTTTTTAAAAAAGATGAAGAAGGTTTTTATTCTGGAAAGTTGCCTCCCGCCACCATTGCTAGCTCAAAATAAATTCCATTTTCAAATGTGACTTTTCCCCCTCAAACTTCTTCCATAAACTCAAGCCAGACAGATTTGAGGGAGAGTATGAGCTATTTTTTTTAGCCACAGTCCAGGGTTCTTCCTATTTATTGTTGGAGGGGGGAAAAGAGTTGAAAATCCTGAAGAATATTCTCTGGTTGTGAATTTGCACCCAGCTGTCTCCATTTGTTCACACTCACCAGCAAGACAGCTGTTCTGCTGTGGTGCCCTAAGGTCAAACTATTTTCCCATTTGGCTGGTTTGCTTTGCCCACCACCTCTGAATGAAAGTTGTAGAGATAACCTCACAATGCTAAGTCTTTGGACTGGGACACAAGCCTCTATTTCCAGGTGTGCAGGAAGGGAGCCATGGCCCCACAGACATAGCACAGAACAGAAGACCGTTCTCTGAGCTCCTGCACCAGAGATGCTTTGACCTTTGGCCACTCTGTCTCCTCCAGGAACCCCTTGAGTGGAGTCAACATTGTGAGCCATTGAGATAAAATACGAAAATGACAGTGGAAAGGAAAACCCATAACAATGGTTGAGGCAAGCCTCCCTGACAGCAAAAGGCTCCTCTGAAGGAAGTGAAAAGCAAAGCAACACAGAGAAAATTCTTGCAAAAATCGATCCTTTCCCAGTACCGCACCCCCATCTATCTCCGCTTCCTCTCCATTCCTTCCTCCTTTCCTCTTTCCCCCCTTTCGCCCCCACCTTCCTTACTGAGCGGAGAGCCTACACCACAGCCCCATAACAATGTTCCCATCTACAACCAATGGGGTTCACATTAGTTTTAACTCCAGGTTACATTCTGTCAGTGAAGAGTGAAATCTAAAAAGATGTCTAAGTAACTGTGTTATGTTGGTAATTTTTGTGGCAAATGTTGCTAGAAAGAAAATGGGATTTTTTTTTAAAGCCACAGAAGTGTTTTCACTGTGAAGGTAGTTGACATAATGTTGTTCTAAAGGGATATCCTTACTCTGACCCACACTGGAACCACCCCCCGGCACCCCCACTTGCCAGACTCCTTCCAAGTCCTCACAGAAGCCTTCATTCAATAGCTGGCCAGGGGTTCCTCACAGCTGTGTGATCTGCTGGATTTAATTCCACATAAGATTCTCTGAGGACCTCCTGTGTGATTAGCACTGGCTGAGTACTGGGAGGAACTCCCCAAATGTAAGACAAGATTCCTGCCCTCAAGGTGCTTACTGTCCAGAGGAGCAAGGTGCATCTGCTATACACACAATCAAATTGGACAGAACAGGGCCACACCTGGTTAATTAACTGTGTGGATTGCAAAGGCCAACCTCCTTCTGTCTGCCATGTGAACCCATCCTTCTAGGCACATAGAAGACTAACCTGGTCTTCCCTTCCATCCCCTTCCTCCTAATGCCTCAGGGTCTTTTACATATATTGTACAAATTCTACTATAAAACTTACCACATTGTGTTGTGTGTTGGTTACGTGTATCTCTGTATCTACAAGCATGCTAAGCTTTAAGGCTCCATCTTGCAAAGGACTGAGTGAAGTTCCTGGCACACAATCAGTGTATAAGAAATATTAAAAAATTTGTTGGATGTGTAATGTGAGTTAAGGACCTGTGCTAGAGAACTAGTGGCTGGCCGCCCTTCCGTGCGGGATTCCATAACATGGCCACACTATACTTCATCCCCTTCCAAGGTGCATAAGAAAAGGAGCTACTCCAAAGGACTGGGTATGAGACCACAGTATGCTCATCTTATGAGATCACACACGAAAAGAAATGAGAATCCTGAGGGTTGCTTCCTTATACATAATTTTGGGATCAAGAAGTCTAGTTTGGCGCAGTCACAGGTGGAAACAAGCCCCACTGGGCCTCCCTCAGCTGCATCTTTGGGAGAATTGATGTCTACATTTTAATTCTCCCTAACATGTCATTAACCCCTCAGACACTCTTCCCACTGAGATAAGACCCATGATTAGGTTTGGAGGAGGAGGAGGAAGAATTCTCTTTGAGGGTCCTGTCCTTTGCTCAGTGAGAAATGATCTATTAGAGGCTGACAAATCAATAAAGGCAATTTAAGCCCCTTTCTTGGAGTCTGTGTGACTTACAGGAAGGCAATGCTGTAGCGCCTGGGTGGTGCCATGGGCCCCTTGCTCCTTCCCCTCCGCAATTATAGCAAATTTGCCCAATGCACTAAAAGCCAATGAATCATGTTGACTGGTGATGGGATGGGGAAGGCAAAAGGGAAGACATCGGATGCTGGCAGATGCCCTGCTAACCTTGGCTTTAATTAGGTTTGAGTGAATAACAAACAAAACAATCCTTCATTTGCGACAACTAACCATGGTGAAAAAAGGTCCATAGTCGTTATTGTTGCATATGAGCAATACCCTAGATCTTGAGGGATGCCAACGTAGATCTTCCCCAAGGGATCACATCTTCTGAAAGGGTTGAAGCTCTACTCAACCATTAGTGGATTTAGACCCATTTACCCCAAACTGGGGCCCAGGTGAATATCTCTTAAGTGTTCTTGTTCCTTGCAATGGGGTGGGAATCTTACCGTGATTGGACTCATTAGCATTAATCACAAACAGAAAGTCATAGCATTCTTCTTCTTCATGGTAAGGACAGAGTTTTTAGATAGTCTTAAAAATCATTCAGAAATTCTACAAGGTAACTGGACCGTGTTGAACAAACTGCCAAAGTCAAGAAAGATAAAGGAAGTCTTAGGAACTCTCCAGATTCGAAGTGATAGAGAGAAACCATGACAACTGAATGTAACCCGTGATCCAGGATGTTCTTTACCCATAGAGATCACTCTTAGAATAATGGGATATTTTGAATAAAGTCTGTGAATTAGTTACTAGCATTGTTAAAGTACAAACTTCCTAATTTTGATTATTGTACTATGTTAATATGAGACCTTGTTATACTTTGTTATAAGAGAATGTCCTTATTTTTAGCAAATACACATGGAAAAAATAAAGTGGCATCATATATGCAGCACAAATGGTAGAGGAAAAAAATGTATCTATCTAGCTATTGTAAGCAAATGTGGTAAAATGTCACCGTGTGTGGTTCTGGGTGAAGAGTAGATGGGAATTCTTTGTACGAATTTCGCATCTTTTCTATAATTCTGAAATCATGACAAAGTATAAAGCTAAATAAAAAAAAAAATCCAGTTGGTAAAGAGATTGCCAGCCATGACAACTAGTAGAGCAGTATGTTTCAGATTCCTTTCTCTTCCTCCTTCTCAAACCATCCTTTCCATCCAAGTCATGGTCAGGATTGTGATTTACATCTCAAAATACACAGGGAGTTGTGGATCTCACTGATTTCTCTAGATGATGAGGTTTTTTATACAATGAGATTACGTGAAGAAATCTGCACAAGGAACCAGTGAAAAGGGAAAGGGTCAGGCCAGATGACCACTAAGCTTCTTTCTAGCTCCAATATTCTATGAACTCCTGATTCCATGAAGTAGGAGAAAAAAACACTAAGAATTTGGGATCTTTAAAACAACTTGAAACAACCTTCCTGTTTTTCTTGTACTGATGATATTCCCTAAGACCACATGTGGGAAGAGAGTGGCTGTTCCTCTATTGCCACTTCAGAGCTGCCCTTGCTCTAGAAGTCCAAGGTGATGGCATTCTCTCCCGGGTCTCGCACAGCCCACTCCAACTCCAGGAAAACCCCTGCTCAGTTCTGCTAAAATAATGGACTCCTTCAGGGTTCCCAGGACTAAGGGTGAGAGAGCACACTCAGTTAAGATGCAGAAGATTTGTATATATCCTTATATACATAAGGATGTACACATATATTTTTCTAATACCATTCTCCCAAAATTGTAACTCTGGAACAATTTTTAAAATATCTGCTATATTATAAAGTATTTTTTAAAAAGATTTTTATTTATTTATTTGAGAGAGAGACAGTGAGAGAGAGCATGAGAGGCGAGAAGGTCAGAGGGAGAAGCAGACTCCCCATGGTGCTGGGAGCCTAATGCGGGACTCTATTCCGGGACTCGGGGACCGTGACCTGAGCCGAAGGCAGTTGCTTAACCAACTGAGCCACCCAGGCACCCCTAAAGTATTTTTTTTTAAATAATATTTAAAAAAATATTTAACAACCAACTGTCATCAGTTCTGAGTTTCTTTGGACTTAAAGAAATCAAAACCATCTGCCAAGAACGGCTGTGGCACCTTCATGGATGCTGAATAATGTGGCTTCTGGTGTCTCTGAAGATGACCCCAGGGATGCTCAGCTCCAAGCCACCAACCAGGAGCTGATTATTATTCTCAGAGGGAGGAACCAAAAAGTAGATTTTGGGTTGGGAAAGGGGAACTGGGCACAGTGGGTGACAAATGCTTTATTTAGCAGGCAGTTTTTCTGTCTCTGACTGTGTAGCAGGTAACCATGGTGGACATTGTTAGTTGACATACTAAATACCTATTTTCCTCTTTTCCTTTATTATCAGAATCCCGACTTTGTTTTTAAGTAGACAGACCTCTCTAGACTGTCCTGAAGCTAGGAGTGCTCATATGATCACATGACTTGGCAGATAGGACAGAAGGAGAAATTTTGTGTTGCTTTTCCTGATAAATAATCGACTCTGCTGGCACTAGACTTTCTCCTTTGCCCTCTCCCCCATTCTTCATGCCCGAAAAGTGTCTGGGAGGCCTGGATTGTAAGAGCAGCCATTCTTGCAAGCCAAGAGGATGAGAGCTTCAAACAATGTTTGGTGTGGCAGGGGTCTGGAAGGAGACTGTGCTCTTGGCTGCTTCCTGGACTACCTGTGGACATCTCATGATGGGAGAACAAACCTCTTGGTGGTGGGGCTTTTACTACATGCCCCCGAACGCCATCTCCAACAGAGACTCCAACAGACCCCATCCCTGCCCCCAACACTTCGGGTTTTCAAAGGCTTTGATTTCATACCCAGGGTCACCTGTCTACTCATCAGGGCATGACTTTCTCTAGTCTATAATATCTGGCTTAGAGATGGGCCCACAATTTCAGCTGGAACAATCCAAATAAATCAGGACTTTTGTATCAAAAACATAGATTTTCTTTACCTATGGATTTGGAGTTAGGATGGTACAAAGTCTAGAATTGTGGTGGCCATGCAGCTGCAGTCAGAAGAAAACCTGATGAGGATGAAGCTAACATTGAGAGTATAATTCCCAGCTGAGAGATGAAAAGATTGAGTTCCTATGACATCATTTGAGCCCCTATATCAAACTGTGCTTAAAGCCCACCCTCAACTTGGGCTTCATTATACAAGTCAATAAATTTCCTTCTTCCTTAAGCTAGTTAGGGTTTCCTGGGCCAGGTAATACTGAAAAATCTCTAATTGATTCAGGGGCTCACAGAGGGTATAAGCTGACTGAAGGGAAATTCATGGTAGCAGCTCTGTTGGGTACTCGGAAAGGGCCTCATGGCTGATGACCTGCGGTGCGCTTTTTAGGAGGAGGGAGCTCAGTTTAACGAAAATTTCAGTCCACATCAGTGTCATTCTTCATCCCAGCTGGACACACATTCTGATCTCTGGGCCCAGTAAGAACAGTTTTGTCAGCTCTGAAAATGAGACCTGTCTTAGAGAAAAACAGGGGTCTATTTTGTTTGGCTTGGGGGAGGGTAATGCAGGCTAATGGAATGTCCTGTGGTGAGTTATCCACTCATCTTTCAGGAAACACAATCACCAGGGACAACACTTGCTTTCATAAAATTGTCTCTGACACCATCTTAATTCCACAAATTACTGTCAACCGGAGCTGTAAGGAGTTATTTTTAAACTAAATCTACTTGGCAGGCCATAGGGCAGGCTTTCAGAGTGTAGCTCATAAATGGTCCTAGAACTTTCCAAGTGAAATACCTGGCACTTGTATATACTTTAGCCCAGAAGAGATAGGGAAAGCCCTGCCTAGAGCAGTAGAGGGGATGGTAAGGCTTGGAGAACAAAGAAATAGCCCAGGGCCTGTGAACTCAAATCTCTTCTGATTTAGTAACTTCTTGGAGGAGCTGACTAGAGAGAACATGATGCATTCGTTGCAGGAAAGATGAGACGCACAGCCCATGACAAGGCGTGGCAGGCAATCCCTAGTACCGCTGCATGTCCCTGCTTTTAAAACCATCTCCTGAGAATAAAATGTACTTTAGAGATGGCCTCTCTTCTGAGCCCACCACGCCTGAAGTTCATTGTCTCCCAGGTCAGCTCCGAGTCCTAGGAATTCACACATCCAATAATGCTATGGTTTTATCACCTTGTTTGGCCTTTGGGGACAGCAGAGATGGCTGCCTGAGATGGAGAAGGCTGGGCCTTCCCTCCTGCTCCTCTAGTACGGCTTCTAGGCCAGGGTAGTAAAGGCCGGGCCTCCACAATTATCCATGTGGCCTTCCTGCTCCCAGGCCTTTCTTGGACTTTACCTACCCTCATCCTTTTAGATCTCCTCCCTTCCCACCTGAGCCAAAAGGCCAGACACTAGGGGAAGAAAGGGCTCTGGCACTCTGGTACCAAACAGATGAACCAACAAGCAATCCAAGAGCTCATGAACTCTGCCTCTAACCAGCCCCTGTTCTTCCCAGCTCGTCCCCCCACCTTCCTCCCAATGCTTTTCAGATTTTCTCATTTAAAGACAAATAAATTGTTCAGAAGCACCCAGGTGGCTCAGTTTGACTCAAGAGCGTCTGACTCTTGATTTTGGTTCAGGTTATCATGTCAGCGTCATGGGATCGAGCCCCACATCAGGCTCCATGCTCGTGTGGAACCTGCCTGTGGAACCTGCTTAAGATTCTCTCTCTTCTCTCCCTCTGTCCCTGCCATAGCTCGTGCATGTGCTCTCTATCGCTTAAAAATTTAAAAAAAAAAAAAAGAAAGAAAGAAAGAAAGAAAGAAAGAAAAAGAAAGAAAAGAAAAAAAGAAAAACAAATACATTGTTCAATTTAATTAGGTATTATGTAAAATTGAGGGGAGAGGGCTCCATTAGAGCTGCTGTACCCTTACTCCAAACAACTTTAGGGTATGCTATAGGGCTGTCAGTAAGAAATTAATCTTAGAGCAGCCCTACACAGTGAGTGTGGTGGCCCCTCTTCACAGATCAGGGACTGCCGCTCAGAGTCAACAGAACATTTGCCTGGACCACTCAGCTCATGATAGAACTGGTTTCTGACTCTGAAGTCAGTATACCCAGAGATCTGTCTGTTAAACCAGGCTGTGTTCCCCCAAAACCACGTGGCCAGAGCAATGGGGTCTTTGCGGCAGGGTGGGTGGGATGAGGCACCTGGCCCAGAGGTTGACTTCTGCGGCTCCCTTTGCACTTGACGACTTTGAAGGTCCTTTGGGGGCCGAGCTTCCCTTCTTCCTTTCCTACCTCCCATCTCTTAACAAGAAAAACAAAATAGAGCTTTAGTGCCTTTATCTCTGACCCAGGTCACAGCTGGAGAAGAACACGAGTGAAACAGAGTTCTTGTGGCTCTGAAAACCTCTGGCTGCTTTCCTGGAGTTGAGTCATGTCTCCGTTTCAGGAAGGTGCCATTAATTTGGTGCAAGAAATGAACAAATGCATGTACAGTGTGGTGTAGAGTTCCCAAAAGGAACTGAGAACTTTCTGGTTGTATCCACAAGCGTGGGCTGAAAGCAAAGATTACAGAAGGTGTTGATGGGCCTGGAGCTTGAAAACATTCCTTTGGAGCAATTAAGAGGCAGCTTAGCGCCTCACTGGGCTCTATGTTTTTTGAAAATGCCTTTAGTTGGATCAGGAAGGTTTGCTACAAATACGGTTCTTTTGAATTATAATAAGTTTGTGTGGGCGAAACCAAAGTTGGACTCAGTCCCTGGGGCAGTTGCCCCAGGATTATGGATGGAAGTATGTGGGTGGCAAGAAAAAAAAAAAAAAAAGAAGTCGTTGTCGTCTTTGGACTTTCTGTGGCAAGACCCCTCAGGATGTGTCATGACATCGTGAGATGGTGATGCCTCTGCTCTTCTAGCCGAGAGTCTGAGTGGGGAAAGCAGCCCCTCCCAGAGAGGACTCAGATTTTCAGTTTTCAGTTTAGAGGGGGCTCTCTGGGAAGTGCCTACTTCTGAGGGGAGGCCCAGAGAATCCTGTGTAATGTCTCTGGGACTTGTGCCTAAGCCATGCAGAGGAAGCCTGGCCACAGCTGATCAGATGAGGGACTCATGTGCCTGAGCCACAGATGACTGGCCTCAGGGGCGGCAGTACACTGGTTTTAATTTCATTGTTGTGTTTTATTTTTAAATTTTTAAAAATAAATACTGTATTATTTAAGGTATACAATGTGATGTTTTGATATATGTGTATGCTGTGTAATGATTCCCACAATCAAGCTAATTAACATATCCATCACCTCCAGTTACCATTTTGTATGTGTCTATAGGAAAACCTAAGAGTTACTCTCTAGGCAAATTCCAAGTATACCATACAGTACTGTGAGCTATAGTCATGGTCCTACATTATTGGGTCTCCAGAAAGCACTAGTCCTACATGAGTGAAACCGTACTTTTTGACCGGCATCTCCTCATTTCCCCCTCACCCTGCTAACTACCACTCTACTCTCTACTTCTACGAATTTGGCTTTTTTAGGCTCCACATATCGTAAGTAATTAAGATTACATAAGATCATGTGGCATTTGTATTTCACTAAGCATAATGTTCTCTGGGCTAATCCACACTGACATAAAAGGCAGTATCTTCTTCTTTTTGAAGGAATAATGATATTAAAATAACATTAAATGTTAAGGGAATAAATAATATTCCATTATGTATATTATATATGTTATATATTCCGTTGTCTATCTCTCTCACTGTTTCTTTATCCATTCATCGACCAGTGGACACTGAGGTTGCTTCCATATCTTGGTTATTGTAAAATAATACTGCAGTGAACCTGGGAGTGCAGACATCTCCCTAAGATCCTGACCTCACCTCCTTTGGATATATACCCATGAGCAGGAATGCAAGGTTATAGGGGATATTGGATACTGATAAACCAATCCAGGCAGAGCCTCTCTTCCGCTGGATGCACTCCAGGGGCACAGAGAATGAAACTGACCCCAGCTCAGGCCATATTCCAGAGGACCCCAGCTACCACAGCTCTAGATTTCCTGAGATTGTTGCACACCCCGTCACTGATGGATTGGGACTGTGAAGCTGATACAGTGTCTTGTGGTGTCCTTGGATCCCGGGCCAGCTGGCTTTCAATGAGCCTCATGCTGGAAGGGGATGGCATGACTCTTCCCTGAAGCCTTAGGAAGAGGATGACCCCATAGTCCATCAGGGACAAAGGGAAATGACTGGTGTCTTCTGGACTGACCTCTTACCTGCTGACCTAAGACTCTCAAAGGTCACATTTTTCTCTCTTACCCTCCAACTTTCTTCTCTAAGTAATCCCACAGCTTTCCCCTTTTCTAACTTTGTACAGCCTGACAGCTGGGGAGGACTTTTCACTTCCTAAGGAGCCACCTCCAAAGCCTTCCTCTCTCTTGGCTGGCTTTGGAAGGCTCCTGAGCTCTCAGGTTCCTGGAAAACCTTCCAAATGCCTAGCAGCAGGCTTCAAACAAGAATATACCTGAGGTGCTATTGGGCTGAGCAAATCATTTCAGTGTCCAAACTGCCTCAGGACTGCAGCTCAGGGGCCACATCACCACAGGCCCTGCTGATAAGATTCACCCTTTTGAGCAGAAGCTGCAGAGCAGGGCCAGGATGCTGGACACTGGAGCTAGAGGGACATCTAAGGTCAGCATTTGGCTCCAGCTACCCGCCTCCCACCCCTGTCCCAGGGCTCTAAGGTCAGTCGTGCATGCTGCCTTCCCCTCACTCAGCAGGCAGAGCTGGCCACTTTCCAAAGAGTCTCAGCCCTGGAATCCAGACCCTTCTCCTCCCCTTCCTCTCCTGTGCTCCAGAGGGCTTTGATCAAAGTGAAAGGAGCAGTTAACGGGTTTCATGGAAGCACAGTCGTGCGGAAAGCCTGGGAGACATGGTTAGCTTATCTGTCAGCAATTTAAACCTAGAAGCTTTCCAGAAATGGCTGATCTGGGGAATTGACCCCCAACTTCCTGGCCCTTTGCCAGTTAGAGGAGGCCTAGGTAGAGTGGGGCTGCAGCCCAAGCTCACAGAGCTATCTTCCAGGAGAATCAGCCTCACTGTTCCAGGACCCATAAAGCACAGGGCTTTTCTCCAGCTTCAAGGATCCAACAAGGGCCTAGGACTACCTCTGAGGCATGAGATATGCTGAGAGTTTTGCCCAGACTCTGCATCTATGCCAGTGGCTTATCATCCTTCCCCTGTACACTGGTGGAGGGTGGCATGTTCTGTCTAGGTTAATATGTGATACAGGAAAGGCTGCTGGGAAAGGTCTAGGAATCATTAAGTGGTGAAGAGCATGGGCTTCAAAATCAAACTGACATGTGTTCCAGTCTTGTCACCTGATTTCAGACAAGTTAAATATATTGAGCCCCAGCTTTTTTGTCTGTTGACTAACAGTAATATCATCTACCCTCAGGACAGTTGCTGTGACGAGTAAGTGAACTAGTCCATGTAAAATGTTTAGCATTTTGTGGCTGCCACAAAATCAGAACTTGAAAAAAATATAGCTGGTATTAATTAGTCATTCAAAAGACCCTGAATTTTGGAAGAAGGTTTTAAATGCCTAGGAATTTCATTACGAAGGGTCTACTTGCCTACATGTAACATAGGATAACTTGCTCCATCCCCTGAAGAGGGTACAAGAAGTTGCTACCTTCTTGCTCTTGGAGGGCCCAAGTCCCATTCTCCTTCCTGTGTCCACACTAGAACATATGCTGTAATCCCACTGTCCCATGTATCAGGAAGTCTCAGCTAGATGGAATCTTCAATTTTATGTCTGTTATTCTCTCAAATGGTTCTTCTTCTTCCTCTTCTTTTTTTTCAACTTTATTCATTCATTCATTTGAAAGAGAGAGCATGAGCAAGGAGTGGGGAAAAGCAGAGGAAGAGGGACAAACAGACTCCATGCTGAGTGCAGAGCCTGATGTGAGGCTCCATCCTACAACCTCCAAACCATGAGCCAAGCCAAAATTAGATGAGTCAGATGCCCAACTGACTGAGACAACCAGAAACCCCTCTCTTAACGGTCTTTTCTCTACTGCCTCACCTAGTGTTATCACCTCTTAATGATACAAGATCTATCCATCCATCCATCCACCTATCCATCCAATAAATAGTAACTGATCACAGACTATGCCATACCGATAATAACATGTTAAGGACTCACCAGTAAAAATAGGACACATATAATTCCTGTCCTTGTGGTTCCAAGGGGAAGGAGCAAATACTTAACATGTATTAACACAAATATTTAATTACAATAATCATTAATGTGATTTAAGTCCCATGTCAGCTGGGAATGCCCACAGTCTAGATAAAATCAGCTCATATCCCCAAACTACTTTCTTCTTTCTCCAGGATTCTTTGTGTGTGTCTATATGGGGAGATGTCTTAGATTCTTATGGTCAGCTTTGGAGCCAAAGTCCTGTTTCCATAATTCATGGATCACTTAATACTTTTATATGTGCTGTTATTGTTCCACACTGTATTCACCAGATGTGAAATTAAGCCTCATTCCCAACTTCCAAGAAAATCCTACTTTTACTACAATAATTTGTTAAAGGGTACCTAATAAAAAAGATGTAAATTCTGACATGAAAAGCATAAAATGTGCATATGGGGAAGTGTAAAAATGTAAAGTTTTTGTGTATATTAGAAGTTAAGCTGCTGGCCTAAAATAGATGTTACAAATATAAAATGTTTTATGTAAACTTCATGGTAATCACAAAGCAAGTGCCTACAATACATATACAAAAGATAAGAGAAAGGAACCAAAGCATTCCTCTACAGAAAATTTTCAAATCATAAACGAGGAGAGCAAGGGAGGAAGAAAGGAAAAAAGGAATGATACAACAACCTACCAGAAAACAATGAATAAAGTGACAGTAGTAAGTCCATGACTATCAATATTTACTTTAAATGTAAATGGACTAAATTCTCTAATCAAAAGTTAAAGAGTTGCTGAATAGACTTTTAAAAAATACCAAATTATACATTGCCTATAAGAAACTCACTTGAGCTTTAAGTGCACACATAGATTGAAAGGGAAGGGATAGAAAAAGACATCTCATGCAAATAGAAACCAAAATAAAGCAGGGATAGAAATATTTATATCAACAAAATGGATTTTAACCAAGGACTGTAACAAGAGACAGAGAAGGTCCTTATAAAATGAGAGAGATCAATTCATCAAAAGGATGTAAGATTTATAAATATTTATATACCCAATGTAGAAATACCTAAATACATAAAGTAAATATTAACAGATCTGGAGGAGAAATAGATAGCAATACAATGACAGTAGGAGACTTCAGTACCCCACTTTCAACAATGGATAGATCATCCAGACAGAAAATCAATAGGGAAACACTGAACTTAAACTACATGTTAGATTAGATGGATCTAATAGATAAACACAGAACAGTCCACCCGCAACAGAATATAAATTTTTCCCAAGCACACACGGAACATTCTTCAGGGTAGATAATATATTAGACCATAAAACAAATCTTAATAAATTTAAGAAGACTGAAATCATATCAAGCATCATTTCTGACCATGAAGGAATGAGATTAGAAATCACAAGAAGAAAACTGGGATACTCACAAATATGTGAATATTAAACAACATGCTCCTGAACAACTAATGTCACAGAAGAAATCAAAAGATAAATTTTTAAAATCTTGAAACAAAATAGAAACACAACATAACCAAGACTTATGGGACATAGCAAAAGCAGTTCTAAGAGGGGAGTTTATAGTGATAAACACCTACATTAAGAAAAAAGGAAGATCTCAAATAAATCACCTAGCTTTGCACCTCAGGGACCTACAAATAAGAACAAATTAAGCCCAAAGTTAGTGGAAGGAAGGAAATAAGAAGGGCTGGAGCAGTAAGTAATGAAATAGAAAGTAAACGACAATAGAAAAGATCAATGGAACTAAGAGCTGGGTTTTTGTCTTTTTTAAAAAATAAAATATACAAACTTTCACCTAGAGTTAAAAAGAAAAAAAAGAGAGAGGACTCACATAAATAATATTAGGAAGGAAGGAGGAAACATCCCAACTGATGTCACACAAATACAAAGTATCAGAAGAGAATACTGTGACCAATTATACGCCAAAAAAATTGGACAACCTTGAAGAAATGGATAAATTCCTAGAAAGACACACCTACTAAGACTAAATCATGAAGAAATAAAAATATGAACAGACAAATTACTAGTATAGAGACTGAATAAAAAATAAAAAACCTACAAACAAACAAAAAAGTCCAGGACCAAATGGCTTTACCAGTGAATTCAACCAAACATTTAAAGAAAAACCAATGCCAATCCTTCTCAACTGAACTGAAGAAAAGGAGAGAACACTTCCAAAACCATTTTACGAGGCCAGCATTACTTTTATACCAAAGCCAGACAAGGACAACACAAGTAAAGAAAATTACAGGCTAATACCCCTAATGAACATAGATGTAAAAATTCTCAACAACGTATTAGCAAACCAAATTCAACAATACACTGAAAGGATCATACACCATGATCAAGTGGGATTTATTCCAGGGATGCAAGGATGGCCCAACATTCACAAATCAATCAATGCGATACACTACATTAACAAAATGAAGGATAAAAATAATATGGTCATTTCAACAGATGCAGATCTTTGAGAAAACTGAACACCTTTTCAGGATAGACGCTCTAAGCTACTGGGTATAGAGGAAATGTATCTCAACATAAAAATGGCCATAAATGAAAAGCCCATAGCTAACATCAAACTCAACAGCAAAAAGCTTAAGGCTTTTCCATTAAGATCAGGAACAAGACAAGGATGCCTACTCCCCCACTTTTATTCAACATAGTATTGGAAGTGCTAGCCAGAGCAGTAAGAAAGTGAGCAAGAAAAAGAAAGAAAGACATCCACACTGGAAAGGAAGAAGTAAAACTGTCACAATTTGCAAATAACATTATAGTATATATAGAAAACCCTAAAAACTCCACTAAAAAAAAAACCTAAAAAAACCCCTGCTAGAATAAATGTATTTAGCGAAGTTGCAGGATACAAAATCAAAGTACGAAAATCTGTTGCATTTCTATAGACTAATAATGAAAGCAAAAGAGAAATTTTAAAAATGATCTATTTACAATTGCACTAAAATTGCATTCACACCTAGGAATGAATTTACCAAGGAGGCGAAAGACCTGTACAATGAAAACTATAAGACACTGGTGAAAGATATTGAGGAAGGTACAGATGAACTGACAGATATTTCATGCTACAGATTTAATGCAATTCCTATAAAAAATTAGCTGTAGGATTCTCAATTATGACCATTTTTATGTTGAAGTACATTTCACAGAAATAGAAAAAAAAAAACAACCCCTAAAATTTGTATGGAACTGCAAAGATTCTGAATAGCCAAAGCAATCCTGAAAAAGAACAAAGTGGGAGGCATCAAATTTCCTGACTTCCAATTATAGTAAAAAGCTATAATTACCCAAACAGTATGTTATTGGCAAAAAAAGAAAAAAAACAAAGAAAACAAAACAAAAACAAAAAGCAAATACAGAGATCAATGAGACAGAAGAGAGAGCCCAGAAATTAACCCATGTATATATGGTCAATTAATTTTTGACAAAGGAGCAAAAATAAACAATGGGGAAAGGGAAATTTTTCAATAAATGATGTTGTAAAAACATGAAAAAGAATGAAAGCTATCCCATCTTACACCACACACAAAAATCAACTCAAAATGTGCTATGATGAGCACTAGGTGTTGTATGTAAGTGATAAATCACTAAATTCTACATCTGAAACTAATATTACACTGTATATCAATTAACTGGAATTTAAATAAAAACTTGAAACTAATAAAGAAAAAAATAACTCAAAGTGGACTAAAGACTTGAACATAACACCTGAAACCATAAAACATCCAAGAAAACATAGGGAACAAGCTTCTCGACATTGATGTTTACAATGATTTTGTGGATTTGACAGCTAAGCAAAGGCAATGAAAATGAAAATAAATAAGTGGGACTATATAAAACTAAAAAGTTTTTGCTCAGCAAAGGAAACCATCAATAAAATTAAAGGTAACTTGTAGAATGGGGAGAAAATATCATATATATGATGAAGGGTTAATATCCAAAATATATCAAGAACTCACATAACCCAATAGTAAAAAACCAGATAACCCAATTTTAAAATGGGCAAAGGACCTGAATAGATATTTTTCTGAAGAAGACATATAAATGGCCAACAAGTACATGAAAAGGTGCTGGAAGTAAATAATTATCAGGGAAACTCAAAACCACAATGAGGTATCATCTCATACCTGTTAGGATGACTATTACCAAAAATACAAGAGATAACAAACTGTCAAGAATATGGAGAAAAGGGGCGCCGGGGTGGTTCAGTGGGTTAAGCCTCTGCCTTCCGCTCAGGTCATGATCCCAGGGTCCTGGGATCAAGCCCCGTGTCAGGCGCTCTGCTTTGCTGGGAGCCTGCCTCCCTTCTCTCTCTCTCTGCCTGCCTCTCTGCCTACTTGTGACTTCTGTCTGTCAAATAAATAAATAAAATCTTAAAAAAAAAAAAAAAAAGAATATGGAGAAAAGAGAACCCTTGCGCATTGTAGGTGGGAATGCAAACTGGTGCAGCCACTTTGGAAAACACTACAGAGGTGCCTTGAGGAATTAAAAATAATGCTATGATCTACGATTCAGCAATTCCACTTCTGGGTATAAGGCCAAAGGAAATGAAAATAGCTTCTCAAACAGATAGCTGGACTCCCATATTCACTGCAGCATTGTCCACAATAGCCAAGAAACGGAACAAGCTAAGTTGTCAGTCAACGCTTGAATGGATAAAGAAAATGTGGTAAACATACACAGTGGAATATTACTCAGCGTTGAAGGAAATTCTGTGCTTTGTGACATTATGCACAAACCTGGAGGGCACCGTGCTAATGAAATAAGCCAGACAGGGAAAGATAAACACTGTAAGGTATCACTATATGTGGAATCTAAAAAACAAACAAACAAACAAAAAACCCCAAACAATTGAACTCAGAACAAAGTAGAAAAGTGATTTCGAGGACTGGAAGGTAAGAGCTAGGAAGTGGTTGGTAAAAGGACACAAAAGTTTAAGTTACAAGATAAACAAGGTCTGAGGATCTAGTGTATAACATGGTGACTATAGTTGATAACACTATAAAGCATAATCAAAATTTTCTAAGAAAGTAGAACTTAAATGTTCTTCTCTGCAACCCTCCCACCCACCAAAGGTAAATACATGTGGGAAAGGATATGTTACTTAGCTCAATGGGGTAAATCTTTTCATGTTTATGTATATCACATCATAATGTTGTATACTTTAAAGATCTCATCATTTTATTGTCAATATACCTCAATGAAGCTGAGAAAAAGGAAAGAGAATTCTGCTTACATAAGATAACTTGTGGGTTGTTAGACTTACCTGCAGATTTTTGTGGGAAGGAGGTATCAGAGAAGGGGTTTATATCATAGCAGCCCAAACAGGATCAAATTGTACATCAAGCATCCCCTTTCTTTTTTCTTTTCTTTTTTTTTTTTTTAAGATTTTATTTATTTGACAGACAGAGGTCACAAGTAGGCAGAGAGGCAGCCAGAAAGAGAAGACGGATGCAGGCTCCCTGCTGAGCAGAGAGCCTGATGCAGGGCTCCATCCCAGGACCCTGAAGCCGAAGGCAGACGCTTTAACCCTCAGAGCCACCCAGGCGCCCCAAGCATCCCCTTTCTTAAAATGCCCTCCAGGTTTCCCAGCACTGAGAAATGTCACTCACCAACCTACCCCCTATCCTACTCAGAGCTGGCCCCTGCTTCACAGCACCTGGCTGACTCCTCCCCATTTACTCTTCTTTAGAGAAATACAAATTGTTCTCAACTCACACAGAACAGTTTTGCTTCTCTCTGCTGCATAGGCCCCTATCAATACCCTGAGGTCCTCACCTTTTGCCTGAGATTAACTTAAACATTAAATGTTTCCCTAAGCAGAGGACTTTCCACCTAAGAGGCAGAGTGCTGTCACTGGTAAGACATTTTTGATCCTGGCCATGCAATGAAAAAGTACAGGTTTCATACATGTGCATACATGTGTATAATGGGGTGAGGGGTGCCTGTACTAGTTTAGATGATGAAGGCTAAGTGAGAGTTAGCCAGAGAAGGAGGAAAGGGACACAGAAGACTTGTAAGGCCAATGTGCCTGGACCACAGAGAGTGAGGGATGATAGACGTGAAGGTGAAGCTGGAAAGAGATGCAGGTGTGTTACATTTTACCCAGAAAACTGAGTTCATTTCAGACTGCTGCCTACCTGTTATTTCCACCTCAGTTCTCCTCCCTGGGCTGGCCCAGAAGGGTACTTATGCTGGATGGCACACCTCTGATTCTAGACCTGGCAAGTGAGATTCTAACTGATAAACTTTTCTTTTTTTTGAAATTATTGAAATGCAGTCCTCCAAATGATGTGCTAGCCAGTCTCCTCCTTCCTTCTCCCCACCCCTGTGCCCCTCATTCAATGTGGAAAGAAATGAGCCAGCCCCCAGCGCAGTTTGTTCCGTTCCCATCAGAGCACCTGGGCAGGAGCAGGAGCCTGGAAGCAGGGGGGCCTCTGCGGGTGCTTGGAGCACCTGGAGCTTTGACTGCAATGAGACTTCTCTCCCTGCAAGCTTTGTAGGGCATCTTGACTGGCCTTGTTTCTAAAAACTGGAACATCCCAGCCTCTACTGAGCTTCTATGTGCATTAGACAGAGACACCCCCTGGGGACCAGAGCAGAGTTTGGCCAGGGCAGTCTGGACCGGAGTTCCACACCCCGACTGGGCCTCTTCGTGCAGTCTACCAACCGCACAACTGAATAAGGCGGCCCTGCTTATAAACAGGTCTGTGGGGGCCATCGGGAATGGAATAGCCCAGCCTCACTGACGAAGAAACTGAGGCTCAAGTTGGCCCCACACTGAATTAGTGCCTGTGTTTTCTGGCAAAGAGTTTAGGCAGATCCAAACACAGCACTCTATGGGAGAGACCCTGGTGCAGGACAGAGTGCGGGGAGCCAGACAGACGTACACTAGAATGTTGCTCTTATGAGCCACATGAACTTGGGCTTTCCAAAGGCTTGTTTGGGCATCTCTAAATGGGGATACAAATTCTCATCACGGAGGCCCCCCGTGAGGGTTAAACGAGAGACCGGGTACGAGCCACCTGCCTAAGCAGACACACGACTGACATCGGTTGGCTGTGTGCCTCCAGCGTGAGCAGAGAGAGCGAGGCTGGGAGAGTGAGGAGGCGCGTGTTCAAGTGTGAGGAGTGGGAGGAGGCAGGAGCCCAGAGGCAGTGGAGGTTCCTTCTCTTACTGGTGACTCACAGCCTGGTGACTAGCAAGGCTGGGAGGCAGCGTGTCTTGGTGGGGAGGAAGCCTCCCTAGCTCCATGCAGTCGACATATTGCGGGGAGGTGGAGGGTAGCCTGGTAGGCAAGGCATGGCTCCTGAGAAATCTGTCATAGAGTTTGAGAAATCAAGAAAAACAGGAAATGCTCTGGGCAAATATCACAGCAGGATTTCCTGATGCATGAGGAACTGGGGATGGGTCCCAGCAGGGGACGAAGGACCAGGGAGCCCAGCAGTGGGCAGGGCCTTCCTGGGCAGATGCTTCTCTGCCAGCCTTGGTGTGGAGGAACATCTGGGCTCCACCCAGACCAGGTCCTTAACAGGGACAGGGGAAAAGTCAGTGAGGGCACTTTGCTGCCATACCATCTGGAATTTCGTGTCCTCCGTGGGGCAGCAGCTTGATTTCCCAGTCCCAGGGACCCTGACTCGGGCTTTGGAGAACTGGGTGAGTTTGCCTAGTTACTCATGTGAGTTACACAAGAGGTCACTTATGAGCCTCTTTTTCATTTACTAAAAATGGATTCATTGAATGCTTATTTATTTCTGGCACTGGGCTAGATACAGAATACGTACATATAAATATGATAGGAGGCAAATTCTCATTTGGCTTTAATTACTATTGTATGAGCATAAGTGTGCATGCAGTGTGTGTGTGTGTGTGTGTGTGTGTGTGTGTGTGTATGTGTGTGTTCTGTGTCAAACTTTCCGGATATATGTAAGTAGTTATGTTTACATATGTGTTATCATGTGTGAACCCATATATGTAAATCTGGGTGTGCAAGAATGGAAGTCTGTGTGGGTATGTTTAAATGTTTAAGTATTTCTGTGTGCACCTTCTTCTCCAATAACTAAGAACAAAGTATAGGGAGGATTCTCTGGTGGGCCTGAGGTTTATGTTTACAGAAACAGGGAGCTATTGTCGGAAGCATTTTGCTCCAAAGATTCTAGGAGCTGGGAGCTCACTTTGGCTCATATCACGCTCACTTCGTGCGGGGTAGAGTGAGGACCCAAAGAGCCGGGTAGACATGAGAGACTGACCACAGGTCAAGGCAAGCTGGAAGCCAGGGCCCAGGAAAGCAAGAACAGAGTGAAAGAAGGTGCCAAGCCCAGAGGCTAGAACTGTTCAAGAAGTTGGAAGGCTGAGTAAGAGCTGAGGGCTTGGCAGTAATCAGAAGACCCTAGGTGGACAGGAAAACATCTGATATCCAGGTATTCTGGCAAATTAAGCCATGTTTCCTCCCGCCATCGGAACACAAGGTAATTTCTAGACAAAGGCTGTTTCAGGCAAAGCCTCACTAAAATTTCCTGCAGGGTGGTAACCAGTGCCTGGCTTGGGAACCAGTAAGAGATGAGAGTCTGAAGGTAACAGAGACACGAGACACCAATGCCTCCGATGAAGACAGAGACTGTGGAGTAGGATGGGGAAGAAGTGGCTGAGAAGACCCAGAGGGGCTCGGACCAGGAACAGGGATGGATCAGACAGGACACTGAGGTCACCTAAAATATATGACCTTTGTTTGCTGTTATCCTTAGCATGGTTTGTCACTTAGATGGGCTTCTTTGAAATTTATGCTCAAGTAATACCATTTTTATTACGCAGTTAATCACAAGAGGGAAAGGAAAAAGGGAGTGTGTCTGAATGCTTCTATTTCATTTGCTTAATGGAGCGCTCAGAGTAGGAGAGAGAAAGCTCCCTAATCATTTATTTCAGTAACCGAAGTTATAGCGGAGAGTTCCTGACAGTGACATCCAGCCACTGCGGGCAGGGAGACTGACTCTATCTTGGTGCCTGTGAACGGAACCAGACATGCCTTCAGAGGCCTGCTGTCTGCTGGGAGTACAGATAACAAAGTCCATAGAACAGGGCTGAGGGAAACAACAGAGGTGCACTCTCCAGTCCTATTAGAGCCTGGACAAGACTTCTGCCTTCCTTCCCACAATATTCCAGATTGTTGCTTTCTCAGCCGTGGGAGGGGTTTTAGATGCTAATTCCAATCTCTTCCGTCTGTGGCTACATTTCCTTTCCACCCTGGGCTTGTGAACTTGGGTTGGCTTGCACGATTGCTTGCGTCTGTTCTCTACACAGGGCCTGGGGCAAGGAGCGCAGGGTCGCTGGGAGAGGCCCAAGAGCAAAGTGTTTCCTTTCCAGCTACTTGGCTTGATTTCTAGGCTGTGAGGCTGTGCGTTCACATTTCTTATCCCAATGGGAGCACTGGCTATAGAGAGGGCTGAGCAGGGTTCAGACACTGACCCTTGGATAGTGGGTGGGCGAGGCCTTGCACAGTAGCCAGCAATCTCAGCAGCGGGCGCAGTGAGAGCAATGGTACAGCATGGTAGTAAATACTACAGCATGGTAGTAAAGAGGGTGAACTCGAGAGCAGACACGTGCCATGTGACCTTGAGCACGTTGTTCTCTTTGTGCCCATCTCTTCATCCATAAAATGTAAATTATCGTAGCACCTATTGCTAGGGTTGTTGTGAGGATGGGTCGGTAGCTTAGAACAGTGCATGGCACACTACGTATCTGATATTATTAAGTTGCCTCCCTCTATAAAATGGACAGTATGGTAGTATGTATGTACCTCAGCAAATTGTTAGGAAGATTATGTGAGGCAGTGTTTATAAAATGCTTTTTTTAATTCTTGGCAAACAGTAAGCTCTCCATAAATATAAGCCATTGTTGCTGCTCATGAAGTCAGCCTGGATGCCAGGTCAGGGCCCAGGCAGCAAGGCGCTCCTTGTGAGACCAGCCGTCCCACTATCAGCTCCCCTAATGGGGAGGAGGTCTGGGCAGGCCGAGCCTAGTTACATCATGATGGCCATGACAGAGAGACACATCTCATCTCCTTGGCTGACTCTGGGCCTGGCTGAGCATCCCCTCTCTTATCGACCCAGGGAGGCGGCAGACGGAGGGGGCTGTTTCCTTCAGGAAAAAAATGCCTGTGCCTCTGAATTGCCTCTGGGTGTGAGACAGAGGAGGAGTGGGCAAGAATGGGCACGGGGCCAGGGGAAGTAGGAGTGGGTGTGTGGGCGGAGCGCAGAGATGGCTGGGCTCCCACCCCTGGAGACAAACACACCCTGTCTGGAGGTTTGCTGGGTGCTGGATCCCTGCCTGGAGCTCGTAAAGGCACAGTGAGTGTGTGCCGGGCCGTCCCTCATCCGGAGCAGACTCACTATCAGAAAGGGCCCTGGCAGAGCGCTAGACCAGGAGAGGAGCCCCTGTACATCCTGGGGTTGAAAGTCTGGGCTGCCACCTGCCCAGGCTAAGAGATCCTTAACTCTTTCTTCCCAAGATAATGAACATACAGACCTGAGTGAAGGACACAGAGGCCATGTTTTAGCTTTGGGGATGGAGCCCTAAACCCAGGGCTCCCGGCCTGGGAAAAGATGCAAGGGAACCTTGTTCTCTGCAGCTGGTACCAGCAAGTGTCCCAGCCTCCTCATGACCCAGGATCCATTTGTATCCCACAGTGCCTTGTCTAAGAGCAAAACCAGTGCTTCCTGCTCGGATACCCAGTCATATTTCAGTATTGTGCCATCTGATTAGTTAGCAAATGATAATAGTAGTGAGCTACCATTTCGCCGACACGTACTGGAGCCAGACTGCCCCGGTGGGTTCTGTGGTGCATTCTGCACTCAGATTGCCTGACTCCACTGCTTATGAACTTTGAAAGCCTCTATTTCTCACCAGCTAATTGGAAACATGCCATTGTGAGGGATTTCTGTCCTGAGGACCAAGGAGTTACACATAGGTGGTAGAAATAGCACCGGGCTGCCTGTAATCCCCTTTTAAGACACAACTAGGGCCCATCTACAGGGAATAGGGCCAGCAGTCAACCCCCCACCGTGAGCCGCTTTAAGGTCTGCTCAGCAACACAGAACAGTTTTGGCTAATGTCATGACCTTCCTGAAGAATCCCTGGAGGTCTTGGCATAACACATGGGCCCCAGAGGGTGAGAGATAAACCTGGGAAGACCCAGGGACCTGCCAAATCCATTAAAGTTTTAGGGTCACAAAGTAAAAGACAAATGATTAAATCTTGGAACTCCTGCTATAATGATGGAAGCAGAACACCTGGTGAGAATCCTTGGGTTGTCTTGGAATCTGGAATCCTTGGAATCTGGAAGCAACATACTCCAAACCAAGAGCCACTGCTCTGGCCTACATGCCAGGCTACACAAAAGGCTGCCAGCTTCAAGTGGCCCAGAGCAGGAAAAGGGCTCTGCAGCAGGTGTGGCCTGTTGGGCGAGCAGCCTGCCACGGGGGCCACACATGGTGGAGGTGTCAGCGACAGGAAAAGATGCCACATGGGGTTCGTGGCAAGTCTCAGGGCAGAATCACAATTCAGGCCCCTGGGCTTTGGAAGCAAGACCCGGCCATCTGCAGCATAGACCTCTCGGTGTGATGTGAGGTCTTCAGAAATGGAATGCCTGACCACGGGCCAGCAGGGGCTGGTGTGGCTGCGGCAGACCTCTGTGAGCTTGTCTGTCATGAGGTCGGGCAGGCCCAGCAGCAATCCATGGGAAGAGGGAAGTGGTGTGTCGGGGACTGAGGGCAAGCAGGGTCAGGGAGCAAGAAAGCTCCTAAATCGTAATCCAGACTCCCATGGCACCCTCTGCTTACCTCAGAGCTCCTCCCTCAGCTCACACCAGAGGACCTATGGGGGCATCTCATGAGACTAGCTAAGGAAGAGGAAAAAAGCCCAAGCAGGCTAATGCATTCTCTCTAAGTGTGTATAAGGACCAATGACCTTAAAAGATATTAGGGCCTTCTGCCTCTGGGAAGGTAGAGTAAGCATACTTTTCCCTATTCTGCCCATCAAATGCAACCAAAACTTGGCACAGTATGTGTAAAACGAACATGAGAAGGCTCTGAAAGGTAGAGAGAAGAAGGCAGATAGGTAGGGGCCTTGGGATCTGAGGGACAACATGGAGGCGAGTTCTCTAGGCTTGCATGTGAATATGTTAGCAAGCTGGAAAGAACCAAAGAAGAGGGCAAAGTAGCCCCAATAAAGATCTGTTCCTTCTAGCCAGAGAACCAGGAAAAGAACAGTCTAGCAAGAGAGAACACTTTTAGACAATAACTATTCTACTCCAGCTAAACACCACGGGAGAGACTGTGGTCCCACTCCCCCACCCCCAGCCAGCACAGGCCTGTGCTCTGACCCCCTTGCCAGGGTGGTGCCACAGAAGTCCTGTTGGAGACAGGGGACTTCTGTACCCTCCCCCGCTGCCAAGGAAGACCAAACCCCTCCTTCTCTCACTCCCTATTACACATTTTTCTGGCTCAAGCAGAGAAGTATTTCTGTCTTTCAGTTTCCCAGGACCCCACACATGTGTGTGTTGCGGGGGGAGGTATTTTCTGAGTCCCACATAAGCATCTTTGGCTTTGGGTTGAAAGTGCCATCTGCAAAGCCACTGAAATTTACACCACGGTATCCATTTGCTTTTGCCCCAAACCTAAATCTTGTGTTCTGGGCCTCAGGCACTCTTGTAAATCTCTCTGCTCCGGTTCACGGTGGGCATGCTTATTTAGCTCAGTGTGAATCCCTCCTCATCCACTGGCCAGCCATGTGGCTTCAAGTGACTAAGCCTTTTACACCCCCTGTTTATAAAGCAGCTATGAGAAGGGAACCCATCTTGCAGGGCCTAAGTGAGGTCATAGAGGCACTGGGCCTGTCAGTAAACTCTCAATAAATGTTAACTTCTGCTCTGCTCAGTACCTCTTCCTACCTCTTCTCTTTTTCTCTGGGACCTAGAGTCATGAGGCTCAGGTATCAGACTCAACTCTTTCACGTACTGGCTTTGTGGCCTTGGGTGAGTCTCTTAACCTTTCTGATCTTAGTTTTTTTCCTGAGTTTGAAAGGCACAGACACAGCACCTCAGGAGGCTGTTGTGGGGATGAGAGACCGGCTGTGTGAAAGTGCTTGATCCATGAATTTGCTATGCAAATGGCATTCAGGGCACAGCAGAGGACCCAGAAAGTGCCCATTGTCCTCACAACAGCTGGAGTCAGCATCGCAGACTGCCTTTATGGCATAATAGCTCACATCGGCCACACACACCAGTGTGTCAAACTCTCATTCTTTCCCCGTCCGCTTCCCTGAGACGGCTTCCATTTTTTCCTTACAATACTGGTCTGCTTAACACCTCTCATCCCCGAGTCAGCACCCCCGTGCATGTGCTCATGGACACACTTGGGTCTGGGGGCCTCCACGAGGATGCAGGGACTGAGGGGAGGACACTGAGGGGAGGAAGTCTGAGAGGTCTTTCTGAGAAGCTGGGATCTCGGTTGGACTTACTCTTTCTCAGTGATCATGTTTGCTCGGGGGTGTTCCCCACATCATCATAATTTTATACCACTGTGGAACTTTGCGTCTTTGGAATCAGTAACTCAACTCTTTTCTAATAGAGAGGAGGGAGCAGAGGCTCACAGAAGGGAAGGTTTTTTCTGAAATAACACACTTGGGTTTTCCTAGGTCTGGATGGCTCAGAAGCAGATCCTGAGACAAAGATTATCTTGCAAGTGACTTATTATGGGAAGACTCTCAGGAGAAAGGGAAGGAAGTGAAGGGAGCAGGACAAGGAAGGCAGAAAAGTCATCGACTGTGTGATTTCAGACAGAGTTCCTGGCCAGTGGCTTCAGTCTGGTCCTGTGGATCAACTCTGAGGTGTAAATGATGCCTCAGAATTGGTCAGGACTGGAACAAGAGCTAAGTACAAGCCCCCTTATGGGCCATAGGGTCAGCATGGGGCAGGAGATGGGTGTGGGGGTTGCTGACCTGCCGGGCACTGACAGCGGTCTGCACCGGTGGGCACACAGCCGCAAGGCTGGCCTCAGGGAGAGTCAGGGAGGGAAAAAATCATAGGAGTTGGGGGAAGGGTGCATGTAAATGGTAGGAAGGATTCCTGGGCATCTGGATAAACACTGACAGTGTCTACCTTAGTATTGATTCTCTTGATGGGTGCTTTCCTTCCTTTCTCCCCATAGTTCCTGGGATATAAACAAGCGCTCTAAATATAGTTCCCTCTCATTCATTATTGGTAGATACAGAAATTGATATAACCACTATAGGAGACAGTTTGGCATCATCTCCTAAATTCAAATAGCTTGTGTCCTGTGAACTCCCACCTCGTTATAAACTCTCACTTATGAGCAGTCGTGTTCAAGAATGTTCAGAGCACAATAGCCCCAAAACAGAAACTGGCCGCGTGCCCGTCGACAGCACAGATACATATATTGCCTAATATCCACAGCATGGACCACTATAGGGCAACAAAAATAAACTGCAGCTATACCCAAAGGCATGTATGAATCTCAGATACATGTATAAGATAACGTGAGCGTATAAGAAACCACAATACAAAAGCCCACATGATTTTTTTCATGTGAAGTTAAAAAAACTGGCAAACATAAAGTAATACTTACAGTTGGATGTGGAGACAGGAAAACCCTAAAACAAAACAAAGGAATGATTACTACAAAAGTCAAGAGAGTGGTGATCTTTCAGAAGTGGGGGTTAGAGGGAGAAGGTACTGGGGTGGGGGCGAATCAGGATGTCTAGGGGGCTGGGCACACTCCATTTCTTGACCCATGCAAAGATGGCTTTGTGATAAATCATCAAGATGCACGCACCTCTTTTGTACACTTTTCTGAATATGTGGTACACTCCATAATCAAGAAGGTTAAAATACCTAGGAACTACTTTTTAAATTTCCTTTCTCTTTCTGCTTCCCTCCCCCTCCCCACACTCTGTAATTGTAGCAAAATAAATAATAACATCAAATTTTACTTGTAACAGTTTGTCTTGTGTGTGTGTGTGTGTGTGTGTGTTTTAAGAGAGAGAGCAAATTTGGAGGGGGCAGAAGGAGAGGGAGGGGGAATCTTAAGCAGGTTCCACACCTAGTGTGGAGCCTGACATGGGACTCAGTCATACAACCCTGAGATCATGACCTGAGCCAAGATCAAGAGTCGGACACCTAGCCAACTGAGCCACCCAGATATTTCTTACTTTGAACAATTTTTAAGTGTACATTTAATTCAGTGGCATGAAATCCATTCACAATGTTGTACAACCATTACAACTATTCATTTCCAGAACTTTTTCACCGTCCCAACTAGTAACTCTGTATCCATTAAGACTTAAATCTCATTACTCCCTTTCCAGACCTAGTAAACTCTAGTCTCCTTTCTGTCTCTATGAATTTGCCGATTGTAGGCACCTTGTATAAGTGGAATCATATGATAGTCGTTTTTTTGTGTCTGAATTATTTCATTCAGCGTAATGTCTCCAAGGCTCATCTATGTCCATAGCATGTATCAGACCTTCATTTCTTTTCTGGTTGAATAACACCCCGTCATATGCATATACCACACTTCACCCACCCGGATGGAGACTTGGGCTGTTTCCACCTTTTGGTGATTGTGAATCAAACTGCTCTTGACATGGGAGTGCAAGTATCTGTTTGGTCCCCTGCTTTCAGTTCTTTTGAGGATGTGCTCAAGAGTGGAATGGATGGAACCACTTCTCCTTGGATCCACTTCTCCTAAGCCAAAGGACTGGGTCTCTCCTCGACACAAAAATTTCTGCATGAATTCCCGCTGAGAGGACTGAATGTTGGTGGGCTGGGTGAGGCAAGGAAGTGAGAGATGCTCCTAGTTTGGTCACTCACGACTGACGCAAGAGGTGATGGAGGCCAGGATCACTGGGTTCTGTGGCAGCTCTGCTCACCACAACCTAGCATGCCCCCTGGTCCCTGAGTTTAGTGACCCCAATAACTCCTTTATAAATAGGAAGAGAATAAACTAGGACAAGTGGGAGATGTCCAAGACTTTAGAGAGGCATCTTGGCACAGATTAAAAACAGCATGACTACAACAAGGCAAGGTATGAAACGAAAAACATACTGTGGTCCTCCCTGGCTAGATGGGGCTAAGAACAAGAGGACAGGTCAGGAGAGAAGGGAAGGGGCAGGAAGAAAGGGAGAGCGGAAGCTGAAGGAGAGGAAGAAGGGAATGCAGAGAAGATCAGGAAGGCAGTAGGGAAGAAAGGCTTTTTTCCAGAGGGAAGGGCTGGAGCCAGCCCCCTGGGCAGCAGCCTCCGGAGCTGCCGCTGGATTCCAGAGGGAAATAATAGTCCGTCACTCTCAGTGACTGGCACTCCGCTTTATGGGACCTGAAAGCACAGAGGCAGCAACACTGACAGAAACAGGCATCTTTAAACCAGTGAGACAGAACAGTCCTCAGCCTGACCCTCCTGAAGCACATGCCCACCTAATATATTATTGACAAGGCTGACTTTTATCAAGACATTCTGGCCTACAGTGTAATAAATGTGTATCGCCCACTCTTTATCACCCATTATCTCATTAAAATAATTGTCTTAATTTCATTGTTAAAGTGATTAATAGGGCAAGTGTTCCAGGAAATTAATACTCAAAAGGAAGAATAACTGTAGCCGAAAACTAACTCCTCTGAATTGGTCTGGTGGTAAAGTTGGGGATTTCGTAGTTAATGAGCCTTAGAGAGTTAACTATAGGAGGGTCCAGGAGAGTCCGCTGAGAGACGGAGAGGAGAGCGGGAAGATAGCACAGCTGGGAGAGGTAGAGTCGGTGGTGAGGGGGAGAGCATGGCTGGCACCGCTGTGTCCGCTCGCTATGAACCATCAGGAAAGGCCATACGTCCTGCCCTCTTGCACCCCCAGTGCTCGGTGTGGTGCCTGCTACTTGCATGGTCCCAGGGACTCAGAGCCCAGCCCAGTCCAGTGCTCAATACGAACCAATGGCAAGGAGATATAGGGGCTCTTGCCGGGAGCTGGTGGGAGGAAGGGCGCTGGTCTCCCAGACTGAGGCTGAGCTACTTTAAATAGTCAGAAACATCACTTCTCGGCCTTTTGGCTAAGATCAACTATAAATAGTCAGAGTCAGCCAGGAAGAGGCTGCTGTCACTCTCCCTCCCCTCTGAACGGGATGAGAGGGTCAGCATCCTATTCCTTCCTTTCTGTGTCCAGCCACACTCATTCAACCCTGCGTCCCTGCAGTCTTCAGCGCTCCTGACCCACCAACCAGGCAGCTGGATCTCCAGGGCAGAAGTGGGAGCCGGTGCCTAGGGGGCTGGAGGGGGAGAACTGTGTTTCCCTTTGACAATTTCCTTACTTGTTCATTCAATCATTCATCTTGTGTTGATGAAGCTGTTGTGATATAGCAGGTTCTACTTTAAAAGCTGGGCATATAAAGATAGAGAGGCTTGGCCCTCTGCTCAAAAAGTTTCCAGTCTGTTGGAGACATAAGCAAACACATAATTAACCAGAGAAGCATTGCTTGTTTAATGCTCCCTACCATATTTTTACATAGTAGCACTGCGGTACTCAGCTGTTAAATACATGTTTTATATTATGAAAGTTCTCACAGGCTCTCAACTAATGAAAACTTCTCAAGACCTTTCTGTGCATCTCGGCTGATCACTGCAAATACCCTCAGCTAATGAGCTGCCATGTGTGCTGTGTACTTGGTTTTGATGTTCTTCCAGCCTGTTATTTTGTGTCCCTGTGAACAACAGTCAAACTTAATGGTGAACCAAAGGTGTCCAGAGATGGCGATGGCCGTGGTACTGCAGTGATGTTACAATGCAAGCTCTCCTGTCATTCAGGGTATGTTCCAGGAAGTGGGGGAGGAAGCACAGAGTAAAAAGAAGGCAATTAGGGAGCATAGAGGCCTTTGACATTATTAAAGACATCATAAATGTTGCTGCAGTCTGGTGTGGGGGGCGGGGAGCAGTGGCCAACAATCATATGCGAAGAAGTTGAATGAAGCTCTGGTCCAAGACAGAGGACACGAGGAGAATGGAAGAGCACTGTGTCCCTGGACACCCTCTCCACAGAGAGAATGCCAGGAGGGACCTTGTAGTGCCACTGCCTCAGACAGCACCAGGCACTGAGGTTGGGTCCTGGTCACAGTCTGCTATGTGGGTCTGAGTTAGGCCCAGGTCTTTGGAAGCCTGGGAGTTCAATGTCCACTCATTTCTGACACTCTAAGACTTTTGTATAACTAATCACATAGGTTACTAACAAATAAAATCAGCATAGCAATATCGATAATATGGAGTATTCCATTAAGGTTTGTTTTTATTTAAACATTCTCTTTGAAATACAGGTATAGAGGTAATCAAACATATGAGAATCAAAGTGGAAAAAAAAATCCTATGTTTGATATGTTGAAATTCTAACAATGTCCGTTCAGGAATAAATCTATATTCATTACTGAAAGATTAAAATGGTGCAACAATTTATGCTCATTTTGAAAGGTGTTGATTTCCATGTGCAAAAACATTATTCAGAACTTTCAACAGTAAAAAGGAGATAGAAAGTGTGTTGGCTAGATAACTTCGGGAATAATTTTATATCTTTTCTGAACATAGAAATATTTGTAAAAATTTAAATAATAATACAAGCTGAAGATAGAGATTAGATTATATCATAATTCTTCTCTTTTGCAGAATTGTTTGGTGTATTAGCATTCATAACACTAAACAAAATAACCATTAAAATCTGAATTTACTGTTCCATTTGTAAATACCACTTTAGATCATGAGTCTTTCCTATTTGCAAATTCTTCCCATTTTAGAGGTTGAATTCAGAGTAGTATGTCATTTGCAGGATTTTGTGAAGAGAAAAACCTCAAGAATCATGTGCAACAATATCCATGATAAACCTTCCTCTGTCAAGATACAACAAAAACAAGCATAGGAAAGAAAAAAAAGTACTGGGAACAACCAAAGCACATCCAAAATACCCCAGTCTCCTACTGATTGCTACTAGAAATCAGCATTCATCAGAGTTCCCATGCCTACACTGGGATCGTACAGCTGATCGTTCTGACACCCAACTTCTGAAATTTAACCACTAACAATTTTAATTAAACAATTGTAATAATAATGAGTTGGTATGCTATTTCAGATTTATTTCTGAGTTCTGGAAGGTCACTTTTACAATGGTGATATGCGGCTTTGGCCCCATACTGATTTTCACATTTGGTGTTTGGCCAAAATATGAGTGTGGTGTCCATCTTCCCAGTGTGATCGATGCTCTAACAGACATGATGATAATATGAGGTCATGACTGAGTGTCTGGATGAATTAGGGAAGGCTTCATTGAATGTCCTTTGAATGGTACCACTTTGGTTATTTTGTCCATGTGTTCTTCCCTTTTGTCCTAAACCAATAGGATGAAGTAGATATTTCCTCTTCTTCACAAAGGAGCAAAGGCTCAGAGAGGGGAAGTGACTATTCTCCTTGAGTCGCCTTGAGAGAGACTCCAGAAGAACCTCCCAGCCTCATGAGAAGTGGCCCCAAAATGCCCATGTCCTTCTGCCCCAATTCTCCTGCTGCCTCAGGTGAGATGAGGGCCTGCCCTGGGGCTGCCCTGATTCTTTCGAGGTCCAGTGTCTGTGGTCTTATTCCTAACCAGGGTCCTTATTCCTACCTGTGGCCTTACTTCTTACCTTTGCCTTATTTCTAATATCACTTAAGAGCTATTGTTCCCAAGGGTGCCATTTTCATATGCCAGACAGGCCTGGACAGAGGTGCCTCGGGCACCCAACAGAGTCCCTGGCTTCCTTTGTGGCCCAGCAGGACATCCTATAAAGCTCTCCTCTAATGGCCTGATTCTCCTCAGATGCTTTTCTTTTTTCTTTGGTTTTCCTTTCTTCTCTTTCGTCTTGTCTGGGGAAGGCCCGCTGCCTGGTGTGGCTATTGTGCTTGGAAATGAACCTCCAGGGCTGGTGAATAAATTGCATTTTATTCCTCCCTGTCACTTCTGGTTGGGGGAGCACCAGGAGATGAAAGCGGAGACTTCAAAAGCGCTTCTTTTGACCTAGGGCAGCATTTCTCATTTCCAAGCTCGAGGGCTGCTCTAAGCCCACATGTCCATGGCATTGGCAGGAACTGAGCCTCAGCCATACCTGGGGGTCTTCTGGGCCTCCTGGGCTGGGCATCTGGATGTCACTGTCTTCAGTAAGTTGGCAGAGGGGGCAGGGCTCACTTCTCAGCACAGCATCGCTGACAGCAGGTGGCTCCTCAAAGGGAGAAGCAGGTCCCTGTGTGAGTGACTGAAGGCTGGATTTGGAATATAATATCAAACCACATGCAGCCACATTCCCCTGTGGGAAGGTGGGAAGTCTCACTTCTCGTCTCCCCTGCTCTACCCAGCCCTTACCGCCAGGCTCCTGGTTGAGCAATCTCTCTTGTTAAGACTCATAATGTATCTCTTCATTCTCAAATGGGCACAGATTGAGATGGGAGATGGGAGAAATCAATCACTGATCTAGCATAGACCTTGGTCTCTGAAAGGCAAGCACGTGTCCACCATCCCTGTCAATGCAGTGACAAGTTGATGGAGGGGCTGAGGGAATTGGGGGGACTCCAAGGAGCAAGCTGGCTTCTAAAATGGGCAATGCTCCCACAAAACTGCCAATCCCAATCTGGCAAAGCTACTATAGTCTCTCCCTTCAGGTTGGCTTCCACCCCACTTAGGAACACCCCATGCATGATGAATCCTTGATGATGTCCCTTCTAATTATTTCCAGAATGTAGTAGCACGTTGGGTGCAGAGGTGCACAGTTTAACTGGTGTCAGAGAATTTGGGGATCAAATTCTGGCCCTGCCACGTACAATATGCAATATGGAGGCTCTCTGTCCGTCTCCACATCCGTAAAATGGGAGGAACAGCACCTGCCTCAGATGTTGAGAAGGCTGAGGGCAATCAGTGTAAACACTCACTCCAGTAGTTAGCACTTGTTGATGATCAATAAATGGCTATCTTTATTGCTGGCTGCACACACTTAAAAGGGGTGTCCGCTTATGGAAGGGGCACAGATTTTGTAGATGGAGGGACTAAGCTCAAGTTCCACTTCAGCTTCCTGGTTAATTATATGATCTTGGGCAATTTTCTTACTATAAGAATAAGCACAAGCTCCAAGAGCTACCATTTACCAAGTGCTTGTTATGTGCCAGGCGCTTAGAGTCCGGTCCCATCCCATTATTTCTTATAGAGGTTAAGTCACCTGTACAAGGATCTGCTGCTGGAAGCAGAAGTGAGATCTGAAGTCAGGTTCATGAACATAGTCCATGCTTGTAATCAGTGCACCTTCTCATCAGACTGGCTCCCCTCACTTCTCTGAGCCCCGATTTCCTCCTATGCAAAATAGGAGTGATAATGTCTGCCTCCTGGCTTTAGGACGAGGATGGGAGAAGGTAACACATGTAAGACTCCCCCAAAACAGGAATCTTTATACTATGCAATGACTTCAGGAGGCAACATTTAATATGAATTCCAAGCTGCAGCCACAGACTCTGGGTGTGGTGAGAGATTTTTACAGATCATCTGACTCGAGCCCCCTTCAACCGAGATTATCAGAAGTGAGGCGGCTAGTGGCCTGGCACCAACTGGCTGATATCTGAGGGCTGCAACGACACAGTGTTCCAGATGATGATCAAGATGTCCAACTAGGACTTGAAGATCATATTAGGAAAATTTATGGAGCTGAACATCGTGTCAAGTCCCATGGCTTCCGATTTTCATATTCTGTGCAATTCATTCTGGTTAGGGACAGCACATGTTGCATCAGCAGAGTTCTAGGAGTCTTGTGCCATTGGAGACATGCTCCCTGCCTGTCCTTACGACCCAATGACTGTGGAGCTAATGTCTCCTGGGCCATCCCCTCAGCTCCCCTCTACCCAAGAGCTTTCTCTGGGCTGGGACCATGGCTTCTGTTTTGCATATGGGAAAAGAGGCACCTTGGAGAGGAGATCTGAGAGGGTGTCATACTTTCTTATTGATGGAGCAGAAGATTGGGGTCCCTTCCTGTCTCTCCTATCCTCAACCTTCTGCTCCCTCAAAAATAGGCAGGAAAGGTCCTTTCCTCAAAGCTGGCCCTGGCCTCCCCTTTAATATCCCTGGGGAAGTTTGGACACTTGTCTGCCCCAGTCCCCGGAAGTTTAGAGGCCTCTGTAGAAGCTATGTGAGACCTGAGAGCTGTCATACGTCACTTCACGTGATAAATCCGCAGAGATGGAAAGAAAAATACCCTGAATACTGATGGCAGTGCAGCTGCGAGAAGAAAAGTTTCCAGAATTGCAATGAGCAGCCTTGTGCTGAAGTTTTATGTCATTTGCTTTCAATTCCATTTACAGTTATTTCTTGTTTCTATATCATGTTTTATTGAAATCCATTTTTTACTTTAATGCTTTAGGCTCAGTCATGGATCTTGTCTCCCCCCTATCTTTTGCCTCCTGAGCACGTGAAGGTTCACATTATGCAAAAACCACAGAAAAGGGTTTTGAAGCATCATGGGTTTTTGTCCCTTTCTGTATTTCTCAGATTGAATGTTTTTCTGGAAGCAGGCTGGGGACACAGCCATGCGATTGGATGTAGTTCAGAAGCTGCAGGCGGGCTGGCTTGCCCAGGGTAGGGTTTAGCCCCTTCACCTTTGTAACTGGAATTCAGTACCATGCTCACAGGGGTTCCATCCTCATGACCAACTGACTGACGGACCGAACTACAGAGTGCCCTACATTGGACTGCAGACGCTTTAGGCAGAAAGAGTGAAGAAACAAAGAAACAAAGAGTGAGGCAAGCCAGAGCATTTCTGGAAAAGAAGCTGAAACAGGGACCAGAGTCTTCTCCATTCTTGCTGCCCTCATGGCCTCCTACTGGAGAGGCTGCCGGAGCCTCCCCCTCGGCTGCCTGACTCCATCAGTTCTTCCAGCAGAGGAGGACATTCTTGAAGGCCACTGTCATTGAGCATCTCCCAGGTACAAGCCCCTGGGTCTCCGTCACACCTGACATCCTCGGTGTGGATCCCAAGACCGGCTAATGGCCTCTGGGCCCCTCTTGTCCATGCCAGGTTCACTTCCAACTCTACTCAGTTGGCGAGTTGTTGTCTTGATGGGGAAAGGCTTTCCATTCTGTTCTGCCTTTCTAGGAAGCTTGCCTGGCCTACTCTGGCTGCTGGTGCCCTTTTTAAACTGTGGCCATTCAGACACAGTCCTGTGTCTCCTGTTGATATTAACTGTGTCCTAAGTGTCTTGTCTTGTTTGCATAGGGGGTCGTAAATAAAATTGGACTACGCATCCATTTTATACAATTTGGTCTGCATAATCTTAGGCAGCTCAGTCACTCTGTGCCTTCCCTTTCCTCACGCATAAACTGGAGATCATAACAGTACCTAACTCAGAAGAGTACTGGGAAAATTAAATGAGCTAATATATGTAGAGTACTTAGAACAGTATTCAGCACATTGTAAATACTATATTCATGTAAGTTTTTATTATTATTTCCAAATAACAGAAATAAACTCAAGACAGCTTAGCTTTTTAAACAATGGTTTAGAATTATAAGGAAAGTTATATACATCTCTTTTAGGATGGGGCAGATATGCATTTGGGTCTCGGGTGGGCGCTGGTGCCAGATGGGAGATGGTTATCCCTGGTCATCTTGTGCGATTCATCCTTCTCTGCTTCTTGATCCCCCAGCAGGAAACATGGCCGCTTGTCGCTCCTCAGTCACTTGTCCAGCCATCTGGGGAACGTGAGCTGTCCTTTCTAATTTGTGGAGAAAGCCTCTGAGAGGTCCTGTTTGGATCAGGGGCTCAATCTTCACCCCATCAACTCTATCCAAGAGAGCACGACGGGCCATGTCATATAAAATGGCTGCACGGTTTATAGTTAAGAGGGAGAGAGAGAGAGAGTGTGTGTGTGTGTGTGTGTGTGTGTGTGTGCACTCGCACGTGTGAGAGGTAGTCATGAGCCCCTCGGTCACTTCAAATTGTATCCTCCACAGTGCAAAGGACCATACCTCCCTGGTCTCAGTTTGCTGTAGCACAGAGTACTTTACACATAGCCAGTACTTAGTACAGATTAACCAAAGTCTAAACGTAAACACAAAGTGCAAGGATTATAGCTCACTTGGTTTGCTCATCAGACTTTGGAAAGAGTTAGAGTTAGACAGATTTCCAGAGCTCCCTTGGGCTTGAAATGACTCTCATTGCTGCTGCTTCTTGCCCACCCCCTCTCTTGCTGTGTGCCAAGTTACTGGTCAGCAGAAACAGCATCAGTGAGGAAAGAGCGGAATCAGAACTTTGGAAATGTGCCGTTACCAACACTCTTTGTGCTGAGAGCCAACAGAGGCTAGCACCGCCCACTCAGCTGGGCTTGACCTCCCTTTGCTCACAATGAATGGTCTATCAGGCCACAGGCCCTGGACACTTTCCTTCAGGCATTGACCGGGTGAGAATCAGCCTGGGGGGTCTGAGCACTGTGGCAACAGGAGTGAATGGGAGGATGCCTAAACTTGGGTCACTTGTAGGAGTGAAGTCAGACTCGAGGGAAAAGATGGGTCACTTAGTATGAAGAATATCGCCTTCATCCCTAACCCCAAACCTCTTAACTTTTCACACCCTGCTCATCCTCATCAGCAGAGAAAATGTACAACAGCTGCCTGCTCCCACCCCATTTGTCCTCCCTCTGTAGGGTGATGGTGGTTCCCAAACTTGGTTGCACACGAGAATCATCTGGGGGGCTCTTAAAGATCTTGATTCCCAGGCAGTGCCCTGGACCAATGAAATCAGATTCTCTGGGAGTGGGACTTGGCATCCTTCAGTATTTTTAAAGCTCCCAGGGGGTTCTAACATGCAGCCAAGTTTGAAAACCACTATGCTATGAATTCATTTCTTCACATGATTTTAGTACTCAGATGACATGAAAACCTGTATCATCAGCCTACGTGCTCACCCTCTGTCTCAAGCTTCTCATTGTTTCACTGTATTCTCTCTTGCAAAACCGATTTACAAGTTCTGAACTTCTGTTTCTCCCTTGCCATCATTCTGAGCTCTTGCATCCCTTGTCCCCAAACCTTGGTTAATTCTCTCTCACCCTCCTCAGCACCTTTCTGATATGCAGATATTTCACTTGTGCTGCATTCACTGTGCTTACGTTACTTTACAAAAATATCATTTCTTACCACTTTTTTTGAGAATAGGAGGGACCGTGTGTTCTATTTTTGGTGTATTTCCATATCATCCTAGGGTACCTTATAAAATGCTGACAACCAGTAAATGTGGTTGCCCAGAGATAGAGGACAGAACTAGCCAAGGGTGTTTTAGGTAGAGCCAGTGAGGGCCTCCAAAGGCTGGAGGGTCTCTTCCAGAACTTTCAGTCTAGGAAGAAAAAGAAAGAAAGGTGACTCTCCTGTTTAACAAGGGTCCCTTTGCTTATATTTGAGAGTGGTAAGGATTAAAGGAACTCTGGGGACGTGTTCTGGGATGCTAGTTACAAATGGGGGGTGGTGCTTAACAGTAAGAGCTACCACTCACAGAGCACTCCACTTTGTGTTTGGTGCTTTATACACAATTGTTCACAGTAAGATTATTATTTGAAAGTTTCTGAACCTTAGGCTATTTTCCCAAGGTAAATGGCAGAGCTCTAAAGGGCTATGCACGTTCCAATAAGCCCTGTATGTTCCAAAAACGACTTTAGGTAGAAAGAAGAGAGACAGGCATCTCTATCTTCACTCCCAAGCAACCTTCTTCCTCATATTTGATGCCAGTGGCCTCTACTACGGTTTGCCCATTGCCCCGGGGTTGTGGGCATCACTATGGTTTTAATGCCACATTCTTCAGTAGCTTTGGGGAAACAGAAGTCCAAGATAAAATCTATCTTTATGTGCGAACGATCATCACAGTCATTCTCTAATGAGGACTAATGAGGTTGCAAGTAACAGAAACCAACTCAAGCTAGCTTAAGGAAAATGTTAGGCTGTAGAGTTGCCTTGTGGCAGCCAGAGAAAGGAACATAGCTTCGGCCTATGAGACACCTCTGTGTCTCTCTGCGTGTCTCTCCAAGTCTCCTCTTGGACCTGCACACCTGCTTCTTGCACTCCGCATAAATACTGTACAACATGGCCGCCCACAATCCTTGAGTTTGCTTGCTGTGGTCCTGGCCACCTGGGAGGCTTCATTTCTCTCTTGGTCCCATTTCTCTTAGTAGAGAAGAGCCTGCAACTGGCCCATATTAGGTCACATGCCTCTTGATGGCAGCCTTCTCCTATCATGTTGGTCAGTGCTGCTCTGGAGTGGGATATACCCACGCCTCTGGATAGTAATCAAATAATCCAAGAAAGGAGAGGTGATTGTGAACAGTGAGGAATTAGCATAGCAAAATGACATTTTATTGATACACACACTAGGTTAGGGGGTTTACATTTTTCTCGAATTCTAATAATGATCATTCAAGGTAGGTATTGTTATTCCCATTTTTCAGAGAAGGAAATGGAGGAGATTTGAGATTAGCAGGCCCTGGAACTGCTCCTGGTAAATTCAAGCACTTCTAGAATCTTCTTTTTCTGGAGATACAGCTGGGATTTAAGTCAGGTATGCTTATTCTTCAGTACTTGCTCCTCCCAGTGGGAGTACTTGAGTGTGTGTGTGCATGCATGTCTCTGCGGGTCTGCGCGTACTTACTTTTTTCCTGGCTGTGTGTGTCCTGAGATTCTGAGAATGCTCGTTTTTCAGCACAGAGAGAATGTTCAGTTGGACCCTGCCAGCCTGAGTCAGCCCGGAGCGAGAGGCCTGGCAAGAGTGGACAGAGATGCTCTTTATCCACCAGGAATGCAGTGACCTCACTATGGCTTTCCTCTGCTGGCTTGGGTTTGTGTGAACAAGGGAGAGAGATTCAGGTTGGGTCTCAGTGCCGCCTGTTCACATACCCTCAGTTCCCCTTTCTTCCCTTCATGGGCCACTGTGGACAGAAGCCAGGAGCTCTGTTTTCACTGCAATGAGGCTAAAATGGAGACAGGGCTGGAGCTGAGGTTCCGGCAGACAGCGGAGCAGGAACCCTGGAGTAGAAAGACAACAGGTTCAGGAATGAGGCAGCCTGGTTTCCAGCTGGATTTTTCTAGCAGGTCATGAGAGCCTATTCAGATCATGTCACCACTTGAGATTTCAACGCCCCTCCTCAGTGACATGCAGGGCCAGATGATCTTTAGTGAGGCACCTGGGGAAGTCAACCCTCTGGTCTAGAACTACTCGTGCCCTTTCTCCATGTTCTTCAAGGACAAGCATGGCTTGTCCTTGCTTGGACAAGGAGTGAAGGAGATGGGCACAGCTGTCTTCTTCAGGCATGTGCAGAACACAGGTATGAAGAATGACATCCTGAGTATGGCTTGAGGCTAAAGTTGGAGGGGTCTAGGGAGGCCGTGGATGAGATCAATTTTTTTGACAAGGAGAATTGGGAAGTCACAGACTGCCTGTGTTACTAATGTTCATCTTTGGATCTCAGCTTCCTCAGCCGTAAAAGGAAACTGAGCAGCTTGATGGTTTCCAAGGATTCTCTCAGCTCTGATGTGCTAGAGATGACTCAAGCAGCCTGAGGACTCCCATCCTTTAGAAATCCGTCCCCCACTACTTCTGTATCTTTGCTTTGAACGTACCTGTTTTCTAGACCATAATGGTCCAGTTGTTATGGCAAGGGAGAGCATACTTGTGTTTTGTATGTGTGGAGGGTGAGCAGTGGCGGAGGAGAGAGTACGAGAGTACGAGAGAGAATACGAGAGGATGGATGGATGGTGGGAGGAAGACATGAAATTGAGTTTTCAGGGCCTCCAGGAATCTGTCATGTTTTCATTGGCTCTCATAAACCAAAACCATCAACCCTTCCACAGAAAACACAAGTCAGGGTAATAAACCAGAAATAATGGTCTGAATTGTTTAAATCCTTCATATCTCAGGCCAAAATCACCCCATTTGACCCCAGTGTTCGACTCAGATGATGGCGTAGGGACCCTGCAGCCAGTGCCTGCTAAGTTTCCATGCTGGCTGGGGACACCCAGCCTTGGGGGCACGTGCTGACGGGGACTCCTCTCCTAGTGTTGTTCGGGTACTGCCAGCTCCTCCTCATCTCAGTTCTACTTTGTGCTGGGAATTTTAAAAGTGCCAGAACTTTTGACACAGAACCAAAGGTAAATTGCATTTGCCATAGATGTGCGGGGCGTGTTTCTAAGGGGCGGCCCCTTCTCATGGGAGTGGTTACTGCCTGGGCTCTACCCTGCAGGTGGGATAAAAATCTGGTTGATTTCACTGGGGGATCCTTTTCTTCATAATTTGTGAAAGATACTTTATTAGGACACCCAAAGGGTTTAGTTGAGAAGAACTGAACATTACTTTTGAATATAAACTATACACAGATACGAGATTTAATACAGCTACTTACAGAGAATACTCAGATCGAATGGCTCCGTAGGGCGGGTGTTAATGACTAATTTTTCTTTCTAAGGTTGGGGGGCAAGGAGAAGAAGAGGCAGAGATGGCCCCTGGCCTGCCCTACAGCCTCCTCCCCTTCCTGTAATTCAAAGTCTGGTGCCCTATCATATTCTCCGTCCCTCAGTCTGGCATCCACCAGGAAGGCCTCTTTGGGGCATTAGGGATCACGGCAGAGTGTGGGGATTTCTCAGTGTCTGTCTGCAGCTGCTCAATATTGAATACATAGAAGATAACTGCTCTGACCAAATAGAATCTATCAATCATACTACTTTTACTTTCACCTTCAATTTCCATTCCTAATTGTTAGTACACAGACCTCTATACCACAGGCTTCTAAAACAGAGAATGCCTAATGTAAAGGCCTCTGATTTTTTTTTTTTTTTTTTTTTTTTTTTTGCTTAGAATGTCCTCTCTGGTGGTATGAGGGCTTTTAGGGTCTTGCTAAGGGTTGGTTTGGGCTCTGGCCACCTTCTGACTTTAATGATGTCCATGAGAGACATCCCATGATATTCAAAAGGCAGTTCCTCTACGTTTTCTTTGTTTCCCCTTGAATCAGTTCCACCATCTCTCCCCACCGCCATCCCCTCTGCACTGCCCCCACACCCAGGGGCAGTGATTGAATTAAGACCTGCCCCTTGTAGCAAATTCCACTTCACCAACACTTTATTTGTTCTTCATTTCGATTGTGGGAAGGAACTTACTGTGAGATGCCGTGGGGCCTTACATCACTTATTTACAAAGCTAACTGTTGGGGCGAGACTAACTATAAACAGCAAATTTAAAATCGTCTTAGGTTTGGGGAGACAGTTACATGGGTCACAGCTGCTTACTTCTGACTCTTCCCAGCATCCTAGACCTCCCAGATCAAAGCTGCCTGGAGGGAGGAGGCATCGTGGCTCCGGCTAAGTTTACACAAGGCAAGGAGAGCTCTTGGCTGTTGTTATAATTATCCCCACATCACCCACCTGCACTGGCCCCTGGCTTTCTCCACCAGACTCTAAAGCACTGTGGCATCAGAGAGGACTCTCATGTCAGAGCCTCATGACGTCATAGCTGTGACCAGCAACACCTCTTCCAGGAGATTAACTGACCAATAATTCTGTTTGAAAGCTAGCAGGTCACTTCAGCAAATGGACCCTTTCTCCCCATCGGTATTTCAATTTTCTTCTGGCTTTGTTATGGATGAGGATGTCCCATGGATGAGGGATGCGGTGTGGGTTTGGAGAATGCTAACATGGCAGTGGGTGAGAACATGAGTGCGAGGGGAAGCAACAGTGGAGAAAACACCTGGGAGATTTCTTGGGGACAATGAGACACAAAAGCCAGACAAGAGAAGTGAGAAGTCACATTAGGAAAAAAAAAAATTACAGGAAAGTATTGATTCAGCCAAGGGTAAAGACCTCATTGAGCAATTGATAATGTCTGGTACTTAGAAAGGAGGTTGTTCTGACCACTCCTGGTTATGGATGAAAGAAGATTCTAGTCACTCTGGAGGGTCTGCAATTGGCGCTTGTTCCTGGTACTTTCCGGAAATAACTTTGCTTTTCGAGGATGAATGTGGGGTCTGCTTATTGAGAGATCACCTGACAGTGGGCCCGGGATACCTTGGGGGAGGAGAGGACACTGGATGAATTAAAAGCCGTTGCATGTCCAGTGAATAAGACAAATAAAGCTAGACTTTGAATCTCTGATACATATTCAAAATTACCTTATCAATATACATTATGGGAATCCTCATTATAGTAAAGTTGTTTCAAGTCAGCTTGTAGGTTCCCTCTTCCAGGAAGCTTTCCCTATTTCTTTCCCACATCTTACTCTTTTTTAAAATCTTCTCTTTATTTTCGTGACTAGGGTGGCTAGATGTCCCAGTTAGTCCAGAATGGTCCTGGTTTGTATATGCTGTACTCAGTCATTAATAGCACATTCTCTTAATTCTTAAGAGAATTTACCCTGGACAGTAAATTGTACGGGTCGCCCTCTCCATATAACACTCTGAACTTCTCCACTTCATAGCCCTAAGTTGATCTGGGTAATATCTGATTTATCTAAATCCTTCATTAGACTGCGAGGTCTCTGAGGGCAGACACCTTTTATGTTTTGCTCACTGCTGGATCTTCAATGGACGGTACAGAGCCGGTCGCACTGTTGATGCCCAAAAATGTTCATTAGGTAGGTGGATAAGTGCTCATCATCTAATTCAGATCCCCAGGGGTTGCCTCTCTGGAAATGTTTCATGGACTGTTTTGAGCAAGACAGAAGTCACACAGAATAAAGAAACTATCCCCATCCCTACTGTTAGGTAATCTGGTTTATTGCCATTGGCAGAATCCAGTTCCTTCTGCCATCTGGGGTGTGGTCTGGGTAGGCAGCCCAGGCTACTCTCCCGTGCAATCACTCTTATATCTCAGAGGCACTGTGGACTTTGAATTCCATATGAATGACTCCCTGGAAATGATGCTTCCCTAGACAAACAGGGAGGAGGGCGTGGATAGTAGAGTCCAGCTTTGCCACTCAATGGCTCTGTGATCTTGGTCAAAGCCCTTTACCTCTCCAGCCTTGCAAGAAAAATGTCCCTTCCAACTGTGACCCTCTCTGATTCAGTGACTGTCCTGGGATTTACAAATAAATAAGAACCATGGGCTATGAGCCAGAATGATAATAAAAAGGGCTTCTTTTGAATAACTCCATGCAGAAGAGGAGGTTGCCTTCAAGTTCTCTATCTTCACTTTCTTTCCCAGCCTAGCCGACCCAGTGCTGAGTGCTCAAACCCCTGAAACAGCCCCCCAAACCCTGTATGGTAGGGCTTCTTTCCCACAGTGCTCCACTCTTCCCTCACAGCCCTACTAAGCAATCCTTAGGCATTGGCTCTCCTGCTCCATGAAGGACCAGGCAAATGTGGAAAGCATTCTGGAGTCTACCTTCCCAGGGAACCAGCTGGCTGTTTATCTTAGGACAGTCTAGAGCAGAGAACCTGGGGAGAAATCTCTGACATGTGATTGAGAAAGAAGGCAAATGATAAATCAGAGATGTGAGGTAGGGTCAAGAATAGGGAAAGAGCATCATGAGATCAGAAGGCAGAAGTATTCGGTTCTATTTGGGAAACAGAGGGCAAAGCTTGTCGTAGTCGAGAGAGCAGCTTGGATACTGTGAATCAGGGAAGTACATAAGCGATGTGTTTCTGTGGGGCTATGGGCAAGTGGGAGTCCCAGCAGATGGGAAGGACGGGAACACTAATGGCTACTAAGGCTTCACATGGTTCCACAGTTGGGGTTAATTACAATTTCATAGAGGACTCCTGGAGATGCAACACCTTCACTCAGAGCATGAATTCTCAAATAACAGAATCTCCAATGGTGTGGCAAGCCCCCATGGAGAGATATTTGGAACAACTAAAACTGGATCAGAAAGCTACCTTTTTCTCAAGTCAGAACCAGTAAGATAGAGAAGGATCTAGGGGAACTGCTGAGTCAGATGTGTAAAAGGTTGAGCAGCTTGTCCATCCTACAATGTTACTTGAAAGCTGAGGACAACAAACTGGTTAGTTGCAAGGGAGGTAGAAGGGCTAGGTTTGTAATTCTGAAAGTATCCCTAATAGCAGAGAAGGGTAGACATGTACCCTAGGCTTCTGTGGAATGGCTTAAAGTGGTTCCTTAAGGAATCAGAGGTTCTGGTGGGGTCTGCCTTCCCACTTGCTGTCAATGAGCTGCTACTCAGATTCTGTGAGACTAAGGATGAGAGATGCTTTTGAGAGAGGGACCCCTGGTCTCTGCTTCTTGCATGGCTTATAAACAACACAGTCCCTGGGAACTTACTGAGCAGCCAGTGAAGTCGGGGTGGCCCAGAGAGCTGCCAGCTTCCTCCCCCTACCTCTCAGTCCTGGAGTCTGAGAGTCCACTGACAGTATGGCTACATGTAGGTAATCAAGGAGCAGAGCTAATCTGTTCATCTGCCCAAGCTGCATCCAACATCCTTCTGTTCACTGACGGCACAGTAACACGGAGGCGCTAGGCCGGCCACAGTTTGCCTCCTGAAATGAAGCTAGAGCGCTCGCTGCGTAATTCATTTGCGTGCGAAATGGAAGCTTAATAGCATAAGTAAAGCACTAAGCAGAAATTGGCAGTAAATGTCTTTTTTAAGTCTTAAAGATAGACTCTACTTCACTCATAAAGCCCAATTTGGTATTACTTAATTGCATAAAACACTTTTCTCTGAAGCCATACCTACTGAGTGGATTTTGGTGGCCTCTGTCTTCCGCAGCCCCTGCCTGCTGAGATGGCCTACCATCCTCTAGCTCCTGCCCACCTCCCCAGACATCTCCTTCCACATGGCACTGAACCTGCCATCCCATACTCACAGGACTGCATGCCCTCCTCCAGGGCTCACACAGTAGCAAAGACCAGAGGCACCCAAGTGCAGGACAGCCTGGCCTTGGGTTTTGAGCATGCTGGTTGCAGAGACAGGGGAGTGGAGGCTCTGGCTGAGGCTGGGGAAGCATTAATGGCCAGGGCTAGCAGGGTATGCGCTGGAGGAGTTGGCCTCTATACTTCCGGCACTAGGAATGGCTCTGGTGAAATCCCTTCTCCACAGAGAAGCCTCAGGCCAAACTGAGTCTGCTCAAACAAAGCGGTGCTCATACAGGCCAGGACTCTAGCAGAAAGTACCCCCTCTTTAGTGGGTCTCTTTCTGGTTTTCTATTGCTGCACAACAAATTGCCCTAAAACACAGGGACTTGAAACAACCATTTTGCCTAGCTAGCAATTGTATGTTTTGAGAATTCGAGAATTCCAAGCCTTGTGGGTACCATGTAGGGCAGGACCCACTTCTCAGATGGCTTCCTTCCTCCGATGGCTGGTGCCTCCTAACAAGCTGGCCCCTGTCTCTGCACAGCATGTTTCATCCTCCAAGACATCCGCCTGTGGCTTTCACTTTTCACAGCATGGCTTTTAAGGCTGGTCCTCCTGAGGGGAGGTTTAAAAGCGAGCATTCAAAGAGGCACAGTGGAAAGCTGCAAGGCTTCTGTGACTTAGCTGAAGTGCCCGAGATCACGCTTCCTTCCTTCCTTCTATCGATCAAGGAGGTCAGTGACTTCAGCCAGGTCCAAGGAAGGAGGAGGCATACCCTTCCCCTCTGGGTGTGTACATGGCGGGGCACACCTTGCAGGAAACTTCCCTAGTCTCCAAGTCACTCACATAGAACCAAGGCTCTGAGTTCTCCTCATTGGCTCTTGCTTTTGGTAACCAACACACCCACACATGTGCGAAGACCCAGACCTGCACTCCCGAGTACACATCGTGAGGGTGGGCAAACAGTGTTCCTGTGCGTGCATACCTCACAGGTTTAACGGGTGTTCTTAGAGTTAAATATTCTTTACATATGGAGACGTATATTTTGAAATCTACTAGAGTACTTTTGTGGCAGTTCAATGGTCCAAGACTGGAGTGCCATCCTAAAAACCAAAAGACTACAGCACCCAGCAATGCGGCTCCAGCCCCTCGGGAGGGCAGCACCCTTCCTCATGCCCAAGAATCTTCGGGTCCCAGGTGAGGACTGGCTCACTGGCTTCTGTCGAAGGTGAGGCGAGGGGGCGAGGAGGAGGACAGTTTGAGTTATAAGGTGGGGGAAGGGAACAAGAACATCCGGCTGGTTGATGACTCTGGGCGGCAGCGGGCTCTGACCTCGGGTTACCCTTTTCTGGGTCACTCTGAGATAATAAAAGCAAGCAAACATGCAGATATGTCAGAGATGAAGTCCTGTGAGGGTTAACCAGCGAAAGACCTTCTCTGGGTCTACACGCAATTCATAGCCCTTCTGTCAACAAAACTTTTGAACCTATTTTTTTTTTTTAATTTATTTATTTGACAGACAGAGATCACAAGCAGGCAGAGAGGCAGGCAGAGAGAGTGGGGGAAGCAGACTCCCTGCTGAGCAGAGAGCCCAATTCGGGGATTGATCCCAGGACCCTGAGATCATGACCTGAGCCAAAGGCAGAGGCTTTAACCCCCTGAGCACCAAGGTGCCCCACTTTTGAACCTTTTTATGCTTTTGACATTTAGTTCTCAAGCTCCCTGGTAATAACTTGGCCTTGCAAGGCACTACACCTAATTACCGCTCATTTTTCATTCTTCTCCCTCCCCGACTTTTCTGTAACCATATTTGGTGGGGAAATCAGTGAAAGGATCACCGGAGTCAGCATCTCTTCAGTGCCTGATGCCTGCGGGACTGGAAGCTGCATGGGGGCAGTGGCCTTGTCTGCTGTTTCTCGTTGTTACAAAGCAGTGCAGAGCGAGCACAGTATCTGGCACGTGGTAGCACTCGTTAAATTGTTTTGGATAAATGGGTGAATGAATTTATTCAACAACATGCATTCAAGAGCTAGCATATGCCAGGCACTGTGCTGGGTGCCAGGGATCTATTAATGAAGAAGACGTGCTCCCTGCCCTCCAGGAGATCAGATCATGCTGGTGCGGGTCCGTTTACATTTCTTGGCTATTTCTTCCTCGGCCCTCAGATCCATGCACTGCTCATCAACTATCTGGCCATATGGGGACCATCTCTCTGGCACAACAGCCCAGATGGTGGCTTCACCAGGCAGGATTATTTAGGGGTGATCTTCTCCCAACCTCCTCCCTTCCTAGCTCTCACTTAATTACCCGGCATGCCTCATAAATAAAGGGTTGGGGGAGGGAGGGATTGTCTTCGCCTTGTGAGCATAAATGTTTTCTAAATGATATTGTTCCTGCAGCTTCTGAGAGCCTCATAAACATGCCTGGCCCTGGATTTATTATGCGACAATAATCCCGCTTAGCCAGCTGGTGAGATTCATAGTCCTGACCCCTTCCCCAGCACCCGCTCCTCCTCGCTTCATGTAGGAGAACTGGAGGCCAAGGGTGAAAGGTCGCAGGGCCTCAGAGACTACAACTTGGGCCAGCCTCCAGCAGGCCCATGCTCTCAATCCACCCTGAGCACTGCTGCCTTTCCTCATTACATCTACTCCCTGAGTACTTCCACCCAGCTGACCCCCAGCAAACCGCCAAGGAGTTCTGCAGGGGTAAAGCAGGCCCAGCAGGAGTGAGGGGGCCATGCACAGCCCTGCTGTTCTCCTCTGCATGTCTGTCCCTTCAAAGCCTCTTTAAATGAGCCCAATCCACATGCTGGGACTGTTCAGAAGGTCACCACAGGCCTCAGCAAACAGCTCCAGAATCCTTTAAGCACCTCCTGCCCACCCGGTTTGCAACTTCTCTGGTTTCAAGACCCCTAGCACTCACTTTGGCTCGGTAATTCAGATCCTCTATCTTTGTATTAACAACCCAGTCTTGGACCAACATCCCCAGTGGGCTGAGAACCTCATTGTGACTTCTGTTCCCTGTGTTTTAGCTTCAGACTTAGCATGGGTGGATAAGAGATCCTGTAGGACAGACCAGAAGTGCCCCCTTGCCCTGTTGCCTCCCTGACAGAAGAAGGACCTGGCACTTTAGAGACTGATTACTGTGTCAGGGAGCCAAGTCATCATCAGTCCTGGAGTGCACCTCCTGTTAGCTGTGTGTGCAAATGAGTGTCATCCAAATATATCTGAGCCATACTGCTGCAGCCTTAAGGCCTGGTTTCATACAGTGCCACATTAAAAAGAAAAACAAATCTAACCCAAAAGCTGTGAAAAAGCAGTATAATTTTTTTCCCCCTAAAGGTTCTTGAGGAGATGGTAAAGGGGAACATATATTATATTGCACAGAGAAAAGCATTCTAAAAATCCCTGTTTACTAATCTATCTGTACAAGGTCCTACAATATTTAACAGCAGCAGAGTTGCAATATACAGTGATGCAGGTTGTGCACTGCACAACTCTAGAGGGCACCATTCACATTTGCAGCCATAACAGATATATATTTATTATAGCAATTTTTTGCAGATAGTACTAAAGTGTCTTGAAGGAGGGATGGCTTTTCCCATTTTTCTATAGCTCTCTTTTCCAACTCTTTCCCCCAAAATCTCCAACCTGTGCTGGTCTTCCCGCTTTACTTCTTTATTTCTCTCCCTCAGTAAATCCTCTCACCCTCCAGATCTTTTCTTTGGAGAGGGGTCCACACCTTCCCTGGGTCATGAATTTAACCTCAGCCCCTTCCAGGTCTTGACTATCCTTTGTCATCACTATTACTCGGGAGCAGATCCGTGGTAAAGAAGTTTCCCCCTTACAAAATGACATTGCTCTCTCTCCATCACCAGAGAGTCCCCAGGGGCTGATGTCGTTGTCAAGAAGAAGATTTAAGGATCTAGAAGAGACAAAAGAAGAAACCTCACTCCTGCAAGAGGGGACCATTTAATTCCATCCTCTGTCATCCCTCTGGCCCAGTCCTTACAGCCAGGCATGATTGGTGATTCTAAAAAAGCCCCACAGAAGTGTTCCCAGCACCAACCGCCTTCCCTTCCAGGATCTCATGTCATCATATGCAGTGATTTTCTTTCCTTTCTCATGAACCTGAGTCTCTCCACAGGTGACTTAAAATACAGCCTCTGTTTAAGATGCACAGTGAGGACAAACAGGACACCGATTTTCCCTCACTGTCCTCTGAGCAAGATTTTTGCATCAGCCACCTCTCTTCAGACATTTCCTGAAGTATGGGTTGGGAGGGGAAGAAATGCACCTGATAAAACCCCCAATCTGGGCCCATTCAGTGGGCACTGATACCCATGTGCCCCTTCCCAAGGATATTTGTTCTCTCCCCCTCCCCTCCGCCCTCCTGGCTGAATCCTGACTGGAGGAGTTCACAACACCCTCCATGACAGCAGAGGAAGAGACTTCATTGTACCTTCGACTACTGGGCCAGGACTTCCAAGAGGGCTGGATTTCCTTCTCCCCACCATGGCGTTCTACTCTGCAGATGCTGCCCTGCGCTAGGCACCTGCTTTCCTGACCCATGAAGAGTGAGTATTTTCCAGACCTTTATCCCTCTAGGCCAGCTTCTTCTCAGTACCCTTGATTTCTCATTTGAAGTTGGAGCTCACCTAATCCCCACTCCATGCATTAACCTTTCAGGGCGGCAGATTTCATAGAAACAGCTCCCTCATTGGAACCTCCCAGAACAATTACTACCACTCACAAAGGGAGAATGTACTCCCTCTTTCCAAAGGTCTCTTGGGAACTGCTGGTTGGCCACATCCCCACCCTCTTGGTCAGTTGTGGGCTCGTGAACCCCAACCCCACCAGAACCTGCACCCATGTGAGGAGAGGGGGCTCCTCCCCCTCTCTGCTATCTATCCTTCCATTCTCCTCACTCCTCTGTCTTCTCCCTAAATAACATCACAATCTAACCAAATCAATCACCCTCACTCAACATCGTCCCCAGGGGGCCTTTTTGGAGAACGTGGTACAATCTTCCTGTCACTTCATCATCTGCTGAAACCCAACAGTGATGAGCTGCAGTTCCTGTCAGCACAACATTATGAACAATCTGTTTGGGTGGGTGGAGGGGAAGGGAGAAGGCACAGCAAACACAAGCCTTACTCCTCAGGTTCTGTCCCCACAGGGGTGAGCTCGGCTTTCCACACTGCCCTTCCCATGCTACACATGTGCATATATTCGATATTCCTTTCCCCAGAGGATTCCAGAACCAGAATTTAAGTCCTCATCCCTTGGGGTTGTCAGGTGTCTCTACTCATCTGCCTTAACGTTCAAAGATGGGATCGTCATGGACGCAGAGGCTGCGGTGGGACAGGAGGCTGGAAATGGAGTTAGCTCAGAGCACGGAGGTGAGAAGTACATGCCAGATCTGAAGTGATGTGTGTTGAAGGAACTCTATTGCTCAAACATAGACATAGAGGGAAGAAGTGGAAGGTCTGTTGGAGATGATTATGGGGGGCTTGGAAAATTAGCCAAGAGGTAGATACTTTATGCTGTGAGCAGCTGGGATCCTCCAGTTGTTGGAGGTAGCCTAACATTCCAGGAGCAGCTGAGACTGCCTGCCTCGACCTTGGACAGATTGCACAGTATCTAACACCACACCCCGTGCCAGGCTGTCATCACCCCTTTTCTCCCTGACTCACTCCTCTTCAAGCCCTCCTAGACCCTGCCGCCATGGAATCCCTCCTGAAGGCCAGTTCTACATCAGCCACTTGTGCTCAGAATGCTTAGCCACCTCCCCCCCACTCACATCCCAGCAATAAATCCTTATCATGACTTAGGCAAGCATTCAAGGTCCCCATGCCTTAATTTTCCTCTTTTATTCTAGTCTTGTTTCTATTTTCTGCAACCCATGATCCACCCAAATGAAGCCACTCATTGGCTTACCCTGTGCTATGCTCAAGTCTGTGATGCCTAAACCATCTCCACCCTTCCAGGCTCAGTCCAGAGGATCCTGCCAGTATGACGTCTCTTTAGTTTTGTTCTTGCCTCTCTGATCACTTTCTATCCTGACTTAGAGTTATTTATGTGCATACCTTACCACATAAATAAGGGGCAGAGCCTGCATTGGTCTCCTCCAGCCCAGGAGGGGGCCTCCCTGGCTTGGACAATCGGTAAATGTCTCCACATCTGTTGCCAGCCCAGACCTCCCTTATGTCAGAGGTCAGTGGGCATCAGTGGTCACTTCTGCTTCTATCTTTGGGGAAAAAAAATGAAAGAGCAGGGAAAAGAAAGACATACAAAGGCACCTCTGAGAGATAGAAGAAAGAGAAGAGCTGGGGATTTATTTCTGGCTCCCTGAGTTGTTTATTATCAGCTTCTCTCAGGTACAGCAAACCCTTCACATCCTCACCGACAATTACCGAGGAAGCATTCAACTAATTTCCTCAACTCCAACTGTCTTTAGTGTGCTCTAATTTTAACATTACTCTCAGTTGTTTTTTGAAGATGCAAATAAGTTGAAATGACAGGTTCTGGTGTGCCCGCGTGCTGTCTGTCTGTCTGTCTTGCACTGGGTGGGCCAGGAGATGAGTGCATATCTTAGGGGCTACCACTCTGCCCCTGGCTCAAACAGGAAGAGATCAAAAAATGACTTTTATAAACTTTTAAAGCCATCGACCATTTGTATATATTTCTCCACAGACAGCCAAGGGCTCTGATATCTACCCTGTGTCCAACACTGAATCGTTTAATTATACTGGTCACTGGAGAGGAGGGAGTGCCATGCATTAGAACAGTGAATGATGAAGGAGGGAAGCTAGAACTGAGGCACTAGCTCTGACCAGCAGCAGGGGAAATAGCCAGACCTTTTGTGTAAGCAGCCTTGGGGGAAAAGGGCTGTTGAGGGCTGAGGAGTCCTCTAGTTCATTCTCTTGCACCCTGGCAGGACTCCTGGCTATCAGGGATGAAGCCAGCAGGCTTCTTTGTCACCTGCCTGAGGGTCTGTAACATTCATGTCAAGAATTTTTTTTTTTTTTTTTTTTTTGCTATACCTCAATCCTCCTCCCTCTAGCTTCAGACACCATGTTTGTTGTTGTTGTTGTTGTTTTGTCTCACTGGAGACAAAGAATTGCTTTTTTGTTCAATTTTGCTTTCCATAAAAATAAGACTCCGCTTAAACAATTATAAACCAGCATCTTCTACTAACTTCAAATCGTGCATATACTTTAAAAACAGAAGGTACACTATAAGATACACATTTTTGAAGGTTATATTATTTATACTGTGCCTACCAATTACTAAGTATTTCTTCCACCTACATTGTTTCATTTACTCACACAACCGCCCCATGATTCTGGTATCTTTACAATCCCTTTTTCTCTATGGAAGGAAACGTTCCATGAAGTTAAGCAACTCCCTTGTGCTACACAACTTATAAGCCAGCCTGCGACTGGATCTCGGGGTCCAAAGCCAGCATTTCCAGTATACTAGGCTATCTCTCACTAAATGTCTTCTAAAAGCGGTTTTTGAATGGGTAGCATTGGCCTCGAGTCATTAAGTACATCCCCCAATCTTCGGCACTGTTCCTGCATTCACTGAACACACTCTAATAGAGCACTACTATGTCTTGACCAATGGATGGACAACGTTAAACATGGCCATGAACTAATTAACTCACCAAATGCAATTCTGATCAAAGCTGCATTTGAGCCTCTCTATCTGCCACTAGTCACCCTCTGATTTTTCCATGGTATATCTGTATAGTCCAACTCTGTCATCACTCCCTGTCCCCCCAGACCCCTAACCCAAACCACAGCCATTTGTCCCTCAGAAAGTGCATGAGTCCACCAATGTACACTGGTGCATGACTGACAGCTGAGCGCCCTGTAAAAATTTCTAGAGAGTTATTTAGAGAGCAGCATGTCTCCAAACTAGAAGTAGAAGTATATGGAGATCTTCCAAAAGTATTGTGAACACAGGTACATTGAAGGGAACCAATTTTTACTTCCACAACCTCCAAGACTCTCTTTCCTAGAACAAACTGCCAAGGAACATGCCTCCTGTTAAGGCAGCATGCTGTTTCGACCTTCCTGCCTCCCTTTCATAATCGCCCCATTTTACAAAAGAAAAGAATTCCTTTCCATTGTTGCACTATCATGCATGATTTGTGCAAAACTAAAAAAGCTCCAGAGCACCAAGACAAGATATGATTCAAGGTATCAATATACCAGTCAGGGTTTAGTGTAGGAAACAGAACCTAGAAAGGTACTTTAAGTAAGAAGGGATTTAGAGCAAGGAACGAGGAGACTTACAAAAATCAATAGAAAGGCTACAAGTACAGATTCTAGACTGGGTTCCTTGGAACAATTTCTAGAGCAGTAAGGAACTTTTCTTCAGGGAACTTCCTGAGCGGACCCTTGGAAAAATGCTTATGTGTGACAGGAGCTCCACAGTGGCCCAAGCAGACCCTGGACACCAGGAAACTAGATGTGGGAGCCCAAATCTATGGCCCAATAATTAAAAAGGGAAGTCAAGAAATTGCCAATGCCATGACTGTTTCTCGACGCACAAAAAGTTGGAGAGTAAACACGGAATCTGCTGTAGGAAAATCCTGACCTTCTTGACCAGGGGAGACCATTAGATGACTCAGGAAGGACACTTTTGTCTCACGTCTACCTTCCAAATTTCACACAAGTGCATCAAATAGCAGAAATTAACACATTCCCAATCCTATGCACAAAAGAAAACCCATAATGTAGCAGTTAGATTTCCCTCCTCTGCAAATAAGAGCATGAAATGCAGATTTGAAGGGCCACTCCAAGTACCAATCTGCTCCAGTTGGTGTCTGTGAAACCCCCTTCAATTCAAAGCACCCATAAATTTTGGGGAGCTCTCATCTAGTCCTTGTCATACACTCATTTCTCTTAAGGATATGGTAAGGCCTTTTGGGATGTTCTGACTTCATGGGCTGATGGGAATGATGAGTTTTAGTTTAAAATTCTCACCTCTTCCAACCCCAACTCCTGAAGGATGAGCCCACCAACTAAGGACAGTGAGAGCATCAGTAAGAAATATTAAGGCAGCTTTATTTCATCCAGGCAATGAATTCATGGCAAGGCACTAGGCAGCTTAAAATGTGAATGTTTAGGACTGATAAAAAGCTGGCTGGGAAGTAGCAGACAGTCTGCATTTCCACAATTCTCGGTAGCGAGAGAGACAGTGGTGAGTGACGCCTATTAACCCATGGTGCATCCATGTCTCAGTTACATATTTTACATGATGGCAAGAAGGTGAGGGTGAAAAGTCCCACACTTCCTTCCAAGGGCTCAAATACTACACCTTCGAGTCATAGAAGCATCTGTTAAAGGTGTATCCCTTACTCATTTTTCACTTGGGCAGAATTTCCTTCCTGTTATCAGCCTCTTCTCTGCTCATTTATTCCTTCCTACCAAGAACTTATGAGATTTAGATTAATTTAATGAAAATATATTGCTAATCTTATTGTAAATAATGCTGTTACAATAATCATTAATAAGTATGTTATGGTAAGTCTCCCACTTACTGGTGACTCAACACCTCTCCTTCTGTTATTAGTATTGTATATTGTATCATTAACAATCACCCATGGACACACAAATTAATTATAAAAAGTAAACTTGTCTCTTCATTAAGAGATAATTTTCTAAAATATTTTGCTTTGTATATTTAATATTTTCTCTAAAAATTTTTCTATGTATTTTATTTTGATTGATTCTACAATACTAATTATTCTAATAATAACTTCAATGCAAAGAAAAATACAATCTAGAGCCTTATGGTCAAAATAATTTTATAAAAATTAGTTTTAATGTATATATGATAAGATAATGAATGAAAGTCTTTAAGGCATAAGAATATACTATTATAGGGACGCCTGGGTGGCTCAGTTGGTTAAGCCACTGCCTTCGGCTCAGGTCATGATCCCAGTGTCCTGGGATCGAGTCCCGCATCTGGCTCCTTGTCCAGCAAGGAGCCTGCTTCTCTCTCTGCCTCTGCCTGCCACTCTGCCTGCTGGTGCTTTCTCTCTGACAAATAAATAAATAAAATCTTTAAAAAAAAAAAAAGAATATACTATTATAGTAATATTCTACATGGAAGCAAAATGGAATTTAAGAGAAAAAAAAATAAAATTCCTGGCTGTTAAAGAAAGGCTGGGTTTTGCTGCTGCTGTTGTAGTTTTTAAGTAGATGAGGGTAGATATCAAAGTGCTTTGGTGTTTAGTTTCCTTCTCACACATGTGACAGAGTGAAGTAGGGATTTTATTATAAAATGGCAATATTTATAATAACCTGGAAATATCACCTCATAAAACTATATACACTCATAGTAAAATTTTAAATGTTAATTTTAAAATACACAAGGCAGTACATGGTTTTTCTAATTTATTTTAGGGTACCCATGAGTAAAAATGTTTTAGGGTCCCTATTCCCAAGCCAGCTATGGCCAAAACCAAGGAATTAATCTATAAGGAAGAAAATTCGGACAGTTTTGGAGGGCCGAGAGGAAAATGCTTTTGACCAGGGTCAGTGCAAGAAGAGCTTTTACCTGATGGGGTCTTTGACTTGCAGCGGCTCAGTTCAACTCTCCCTCACACACCGCAGTGAGGGAGGCATTCTGTGTTTCGGGTGCAGCCTCTGGAGCCAGACCGCCTAGATCCCTATCCTGATTCCTACCTGCCAAATAGGTGACACTAGACAGACGCCTTAACCTCTGAGACCTGGTCCCTCACAGAGTTACAGGGACGACTGGCCCCATGTCCCAGGACTGCTGTGAGAACCCAGTGTGATCAACCATATAACGTCCTTAGAGCGGCCCCAGTCCTAGAAAGGACTCAATGAACTCTTGCTGTTTGTATCATCACTGCGGTTTTCCAGGGAGGATACGGAGGCCTCGGAGGGACTAGGGAGCTTGAGGTGTGCTCCAGTGATCCCCACCACAACTGCCTCCCTTCCTGGACCCGACAGGGATGGCCGTGAGGTGGCTGCCTGTTCTTGCTGGCCTGTGGGATGCTCTTATTCCTCACACCCTCCTGCCCCCCCCCCCCCGCTCCTCTTCCGCTCTCTCGTCTCCCCGGGGAGGAGGCACGGAAGCCTGCACGGGGCTGTGGAGACAGGTGGCTGCAGTGGGGAAGGGAGAATGGAGGACAGGCACACGATGCTCTTCAGTCGGCCCAGCAGATCGGTCCACCCGTCTGTCAGTTCTGGTTCTGTAGTCAAACTCACAAAATGCCTGCCTCTTTTTTGGAGAACTTTTTTGCCCTTCTGGACACCTAAATGTATCAGTTCTTCATATGTCATCAAAGAGAAAAAAGGGGGGCACAGAGAAGACACTGAGGTGTAAGAAGGTATTGTTTAGTCTGTTTACCCCCAGCCCCGGGCTCTGCTCCTCACAGACAAATCAGAAAGGGATGAAGCCCATGGACCCTGGAAACCACTGGCTGAGGTCAGTGGCTGTTCCACCTTCTACCCACAATCCATCCTACAAAGGGGGCCTGTCAGAGCCAGCTGAGGGGGGTCGCAAGAGCAGGAGGGAGATCAGCTGTTCCCTGAGATACCTTCAATGTGGGCCCCAAATTCCTCAGCCAGCAAGGCTCCCAACCCCCACACTCTAGAAACAGTGTTCTTTAGCCCAGCATCCTGCTTTTCCCTTTGGCATGTTAACCCAAACCCTTAACAATTTTGTTTGCTTGTTTATTATCTGTATTCCTCCTCTGTGATAAATATCCCTCTAATATCTATCCTCTAGATATGAGAATGTAAGCTTCAAAGGGCCAGAGACCTTATGTGTTTCATCCCTGGTTAAGTGACCACTGTCTAGTACAGCCCAGGCATGTATGTAGTTGGCACTTAATAAATGTTTTTTTGTTTTTTGTTTTATCTTTTTTTTTTAAGGATTTTATTTATTCACCTGACAGACAGAGATCACAAGAGAGGAGGAAGCAGGCTCCCGCTGAGCAGAGATCCCAATGTGGGGCTCCATCCCAGGACCCTGGGATCATGACCTGAGCCGAAGGCAGAGGCTTTAACCCACTGAGCCACCCAGGCGCCCCTAATAAATGTTTAAGTATGTGAATGAAGTACTGCATGACTGAACGAGTGACAGACAAGTCTTCACCTCTTCCAAGTACCTGCACTGCTCAGGCCTCTGTCTCCCTATTACAACATGGCTGACCTGGCCTCTTTTCCTCACTACACCTAAAAAGATGTATTCACTCACTCATTCATTCATTCATTCGTTGAGTAGTGAATCCTGGTAGGTGCCTGTCATAGGTGTCAGGGAGACAGGGAGCTTGCAGTGCAGGATAGGGACAGACTTCAAACGAATAAACAGATCCGTACTATTATTCACCTCTCCAATGGCTTGTGAAGGAAAAGAAGAGGGTACTAGGAGACAGAAAAAGGGGGATGATGTCAAATTTGGAATAGGGGACCGTCCAAGACCTGGAAGGTGAACCTAGCTGGGAGAGAGGGAGGCTTTTTGCAAGCAGAAAGAACCGTGTGTGCGAATGATCGGAGGCAGAAAGGATGCCCCGCGTGTGGGTGTGGGGTGAGAGATGAGTAAGGGGTGTAGGCAGTGGTAGGACACAAGACTAGAGAGGCATCTGGAGCTGGGGCATGCAGAACCTGATGTGCTTTGTTGGAGAGTTTTGTTTTTATCCAAAGGGCTATGAAAAGCCTCACAGAGTTCTGAGTAGGGGAGTCATGGGACTCCTCTTATATCTTTAAAAGTTCTGAGTGTTGAGTGGAGAACAGATTGCAGATGGTCAGGGGAAGAGATAACAGAATAGTCAGGAAACTTTTGAAGAAGTACAGGTTGAGATAGGATGCTGGTAGCCTTGACATAATTTCTGTCCCACCCAGGTATATACCCCATTGACAAGATCATTCACATATGTGTTCATTCAGAAACTCACTAGAAAGAACCTTTTGTAATAGGTGATGGGATACAGCAAACCAGACAGACATGACTCTTGTCTCGGTGCACCTTACAGTCTCATAAGGGAACAGACCACTAAACCCAAACTTCAATCTTTGGAAGGGTGTGCTAAGGCAGAGGAAGGAGGGAGGTGTCGGCACATCAGAAGAGGCACTAGACCCTGACCTGCTATGTCAGGGACTGTCAAGAGAGACCTACACCAGAACGACAAATTTGCAAGTACACATGAACTGACCCCATGTCTGCCTTCTGAAGCAACCAAGTGCTCCTGACTTATATTCATCCAACTGCTCTGACTAACTTCACCAGGCTGTCCACAGGCAACTCAGTCTTACTGCAGCCACAACTGAAAGCACGACTGTCCCAACACCCAAACCTACCCCACACTGTGCTTCTCAAAGAATGACTTTTCCATTTACACACTTACGCATACCACCCACTTGGGCATCTCTTACTGCTTCCAAAGGGTCACTCATCAATCCTATTGGTTTGGCTCACCTTCCTCTCCTTTTTTGGTTCCCAGGCCATCCACCTGCTCCAGGCCACTACCTTCTCTTGCCAGACTACTGCAACACCCCCTAACTATTCTCCCACCCCCACAAGCCAAGCAGCCTCACCCCAGGGGCTTTTTAAATACCCACTCTGCTGAGCTCTCTTGGCCTGGCTCCCCTCTCCAGCCTCAGCATGCTTGTCACTTCCTTTGGGCAAATTCCTCTGACCCCCCACCCCGAGAGGCCATCCTTGCTGCACATGTTGCTGTTGTGTGCTCACCTCCTGATCAGACCCTAAGCTCCATGAAGGCTCATGTCTTTATACACAACTCCCTGCCTACCAATAGAAATTTCTAACAAGGGTGATTTTCCAAGGGGATGTGATCCCTCTGCTGGAAAATCTGGGAGACTGTCCCAATGCCATGTGAATGAGGAGCCCACAGCAGGCATGCGGTGGCCCCTTACCTAGCCCAGCCCGCCTGTGCCTGTCTGCATTTCTCCTCCTTTGCTTTCCCTCCTCGCAGAGCTGGCTGCTGTGACCACAGATGGTGAGAGGAAACACAATTTGTATTTCTGTATTTGGTTTAGAGAGTGCTGTGACAGACGGAGATAGATGATCTCTCTCCTCACCCCACCCCCGAATTCCTCCTCCCCTGGTTTGTGGATGTTTGAAGCCTACTATCTTCAAGCCGCTGACAGGCAGGTGTTGGAGAGAGGGTCCAAGCTGCGGAGAGGGGGCTGTGAGCCAGGGGAGGGCCACTAATGCATCTGTGGCTGTTACCAGCACAATTGCAGTTAGGGAGGCACTTTGGGGGGGAAGAAGAGAGGAGGCAGAAGGGAAACCATCTTATCTGTCAGGCAGTAGCGGGGGCTGAGGACTCTCAGTGCCTCTGAAAATCTTTAAGGACCAGAAAACCCTCTAAAACCAGGTTGGTGTGGACCTAGGGAGAAGCAAACTGGGTTGGACAGTCTGACCCAAAGTGTCCCACATTCCTTTGGTTGCTCCCCTTGGAACTGATACCTGCAGATCTCCCGACAGAAATTTCTAGCTGCTCAGCAGGGTGAATCAATTCTATACCCCCACCCAGGGTCCTAGGGGCTCCCAGGGTTCCTGTTTCTACCCTTAAGGCTCAGGGAATGCATAGTGACCCCTGAACTCTGCCCCCTATTTCCCTTAGCCTTCCTCTTCTTTATATTATATATATATATATATGCTTTCATTTCAGTGGAGAAAGGGAGAGAGATCTTAGAACTGAGATAAAGCTGCAAATTAAAAGGTACTACTAGACCCAGCAGCTCTGCAAGGAGAGAACAGCACAGATATCATAGAAAACATAGAGGCACACTTGTCTGGGGCAGCAAATGAGAGAGAAACAGAGACAGAGAGAGGACAAATATTTAGTTCTGCACTGAGCCTCATTGTGAATAAAGCCAGAGCTAGGAAATGCCAGCTAGCTTCTGCTGTGCCTGCCCAGACAGGGGACAGCACAGGCTCAAGATGCCCTGTGCACGTGCCCCCTTTTCCTTCACCCCTCTGGGCGCATTCATGCAGTCCTTGGAGTTAGGCAGGGAGAAGGGCCCAGACAAGCTAGATGATATCTATCAATTCTGGGCAAAGGCAACAAACACTGTATCCCCTCCCTTCCTAAATGGCTGGCTTCTGAGACCCCTGTAACACACACACACACACACACACACACCCCTTCCCACCACCACCACCACCAGCTTTTGCCAGGCAGGTGTATCAGGCACCCTACATCATATTCACTAATTGTCCAAAGGGAAGATGCTAATATCTAGCCCTAAACCTGGTCATGACTCAGCCCCAAAAAGGCTTCAAAAGTCCACAGTCCCCTTGCCTACCCCAGAAAATAACAAAACAGAACAGTTTATATTTATTTGGTGCTAACTAGGGACAGGAAGTGTGCTAAGTACTTTGCAAGACTCATTATGCATAATCCTCACAACTTTCTATGGCAATTTCAGTTATTAGCTCCATTTTTTTTCTTTGGTTGAAGAGGCCAAGGCTAGAAGTTAAACAAACCAAGCTAACCCAAAGCTACATGTGGCTACAAAGGGCCATGGCCTCCAAGAAGGCCTCTCTGATTTCCCATAGCTGACTGAGGCTCCTCCTCTGGGATCTCGTAGGACCATGGCACTTTTTACATAGTATTACAATTGAAGGTTTATATGCCATGACCAAATTTTCACCAACAGAATGTCAGAGGAAGCTACACATACAATTTTCAGGCCTGTGTATACCTGTGACCCAGCTCCAACCAAGTAGACTAGAGCAATGCCCTACAACAATCGTCTTCAAACTTGGATATCACTGGACTTGATGTGTAACCAAATTCAGGAACCACTGCTTTAGAAGATACTGGCTAAACAAGATGGAAGGAGCCTGGGTTTCTGGAGGACTGCATGGAGCAGAACCTCTCACCAATGGGAACATTCACCTTTATCAATTATATGAGAGACCTCAACCTCAATCTTACCCTCACCGAAAGCCAGGAAAGAGACTCTTACGGGGTTAAAAGGAAACCCCGATAGCACATGGATGCCTGGAATACCAGCCAATGCTCAGGAAATTCAAAGGCACCAGCAATCCCTTGCTTGTACACATAAACACAGAGCTCATTCTTTTCTGCACGACTCTACCCTGGTCTATTAGGGCAGAAATCAGAACTGCAGCTTTCCCGACTTCCCACCAGGCTGATTCATGGGGAACTTCTCCACCTGCTTTCCCCCACTCCAAGGCAGGCTGAGCTCCAGCTTGCTCCTTTATATTCTCTTCCAGATCCTACAAAGCAACTAAAGAAAATTTCCCATAGACTCTGCCTTTCCTATCTTCAGTCCTGGAACCTGGCTCAGATTCTCTTTGGTTCTTGATGTGCCAAGTTTCTCCTTCGACTTTAGGAGGGGAAGGAATCCCATGAGGCAAATGACCAGCCGTGGGCTGGGTCCACAGCCCAGATCCCGTATAAAACCATGTGGAGTCTTGCCCTGCTTGCTGCTTAGAAGTATGAGACCAGGCCAGCTCAACAGCCCTCTATTCCTAAAGGAATAGAGCTCCCAGCACACAGGGGTCTGGGGGTGAGGAAGGCCTTATGAATAGAGGAACACTGTCGATTTGCCAGGGACCAAAGCTGGTAGAGCCTGAGTCCAAGACAATGGTCAGGAAAGAGCTGGCCTGAGGAACACATGGACAGAAAGGGAGGTCATTCCCTGGGTACTGGGAAGAAGTTGTGATCCTTCCTGGGAAATCAGCACTAGGAAAAGACACAACAGACACCATACCATCCAACATGAAGAGATCACACCCCTTAGAAATCTGGGATCAAAAGCAGAAATGTTATGGCAAACCACGTATGTGGCGATATAAGAAGCACAGGAAAAGGACGTATCCATAAAGGGGCTTTCATCCCATAGGACAAGGATAAACCAAGTCCTAGTACTGAGTCCACTTCTGCTCTTTATGGGGCCTCAAACAGGTCAGTGGGCCTCCCTGAACTTCAGTCTCTTCATCCACAAAATGAGTATAATGGTAGTATCTTCCCTAGTGAAAAAATCACTTACTGTGATACTAATAAGATCAAATAAAAGATGGATATGAAAGTAAAGAGTAAAACTCAATTGTGACAAATATTCACATGCTCTGATTTTCTTCCAGCTTCAGATTGAATTCCAGACTTTACTCTAGAAGCTACTCATTAAATATTTACTGGAATATTGTTGATTTTGTTGTTTAAAAAAGAAATTAAGTGAACTGAGTGGCTTATATTCAGAGAACAGAAAGACCAAGAGGAGAATGGCAAGATTAGGGACAGGGTCAGAGATGTGGATTTGATGTGGACCACTGGTCCACAGGGAGGGGTCTCCTCCCTGATACCCTCCTTCCGTGCAGATGACTCAGAACCCTCACAGACAGATGGAGGTGGGGGACTGTGTGGGAGAGAACAGAATAGGGGAGTAAGCCAGGGAGCCCTGAGAAGGGCCCTTGGCCCCCATACCCTCTTCCTCACTGTTCTGGACAGATCAGTTTTGGTATCTGCTCTGTCTCAGAAACCTGTGCTCCCACAACATCTCAGGAGTTATGGTTTCTATTATGCAACATGCCCTCAACTGACTAAAGCTGAGTGATAGGCATGTCACCCCTGGGTAGCCAATCTATAGACTGGCCAATGGTCAACTTATGATAAATTCTCCCCGAAGATAAATGATTTAGGGCAATATGGAAAGAATTGGGCAGTGAACACTGAGGCTGAGGGCCATAAGGTTAAGAGGCTGGGCAGGAGAGCATGATGAGTCATAGGTGGGCCAAAGTTCTGAGTAAGCAGCAGCCGCGAGATAGAAGTAAAACAGAGGAAGGAGCAGGGAAGCCCGGTGGTAGCAGGAAGAGAAGCAGATGGACATGGAGAGAGGTAAATGCATACAGAGGTGCTGGGACACCCTGGCGACTACACCCTGGTGCTGCTGAGGAGTCCCAGAACCAGTGGGCTCTGAAGGGCCTTCTGGCCTCAGCCTCCCACAGGCCTGGCTCACCTTGGACACTCTGTTGTCCACAGCTTGTTTGTTTAGCTTCTCCTGAGAAAAACATTCTCAACAGCACCTGGAAGGCCTGGCTTTGTGGCTGAGGTTCTCGTTTTTTTTTATTCCCATGGGCACCCTTACCACAAGCCCTATATTACTTGAGGAACCCTGAGTCTCTGCTTCTTGCAATCCAAAAAACTAAATGAATGGGCTGCTTTTGGGGATCTGGGAGTTTGAGTTTCCAAGCCCAGGGTCACTGGCAGGTCCCTAAGGTGTCTGTCTAGCAAGGATGGGGGAGCTGAGTCCAGCCCTGCAGTCTGGAAGAGCTAGTCTTGAATGCCTTGAAGCTCTTGATTCTGGAGCCCAGGAGGGAGTCCTCACCAGCCAAAACTACTGATGAATGCCTGCAAGCTGGCTGGTGTGTGGACCTGGTCCTTCTTTGCCCATCTGTGCTAGTTAACTGGCAGCTTCAGGCCAGTGACTTTGCCCTGACCTGACGTCAGGACCACAGACAGACAAAAACGTTGGTAGAGGGTGGGTACCTGCAGACAGATGCTCAACCCCAGATCTTTATGCACTCCCTTGCCTAAAATCTGCAAAGCCAGAAGCAGAAGTACAGAATCCCCCAGCCAGGGGTACCTGGGTGGCTCAGACAGTTAAGCGTCTGAGTTCTGCTCAGGTCACGATCCCAGGGTCCTGGGATTGAGCCCCGCATCATGCTCCTGCTCAATGGGGAGTCTGCTTCTCATTCTCCCTCTGCCTCTCTCCTTGCTCATGCTCTCTCAGATAAAGAAATAAAATCTTTAAAAAAGAATTCTCCTACCAGCCCATTTTCTTTATAATTCCATCCTGGACCACCAAGGTTTTATGCACATGGGGTGGATTCCCCAGACCACAAGTTCAAAGTCTATCCATGAGCACTTCCACCCTCTCAATGGCAGCCCTTTGATCAACCATTAGGCCTAAGGGTGTGCACTCTTGTGTGAAGTCTACCCTTGGAAGAATGGACCCAGGGAAGAGGCCAGGGTATGCCTCAAAAAGTAGTTGAGGTCTGTTTGGTCTAGGATCCCCATACCTTGAATGTGGCCCGGAAGGGGATATGGGTAGAGGGTAAGCCCTCTCCTCCCCTCCCCCACTTCACTTCCTCCCTCCTCCCCATCTCCCTGTCTGCACTGCCTGGGAGCCCAAGGCCTAGGGAGGTACCTTTCATCTCAGACACTTCAGTGGGTGGTGGCAAGTGCATTTCCTGGGTCAGCACTTGTGAAGATGCCTCAGAATGAAGGGAGAGAGAGACAGAGACAGAGACAGACAGAGAGAGAGAGAGAACAGAGAACCCAGCCATTGATGAAGGGGCTTCAGACTTGCACCCTGGCTGTGGACTCCCAGAAATATGGAGATCAGTTGTGGCTCTCCCTGACTATACCTCCTGCACTACAGCTGTTTAAGAAAAAAAAAAAATCTATAAATAAATATTTGTAAAGCAGCTTAGATGCAGCCCCCACTTATTGGCACAGACTCACTCAGCCACTCGGGTACACTCACGTGACCTAGAGGTTCAGTGACACTCTCTTCCCAAAATGCTGGCCCAGCAGAGAGGCTGGAGAGTCATTGCAGGGCTGGCTGACCTGAGGATGGAGGCCCAGGAGACAGAGACAGAGAGACCGAGTGGTATTCCCAGGCCTGAGGGCCTTTCTAGGACTGCTGGCTCATAGGACCCCAGGAAGGTGTGGGACATTTTCTTAACCCAGTACTGGGAGCAGTGAGCCATCTGAATGTCTGAACTAAGCCCTTGAGTGACTGTTTCCTGTCACTCCGTATTTCTAAACCGCTAGACAGTCCAAAGCCACAGACAGTTCTAAACTTACTGAGGTCCGGCTGAGTCGAAGTCAGGGTTTGCTAGGCTCTGGCAAACAACCTCCCTCTCTCGGCAGCTTAACATGACAGGGTACTTCTCCCTCCCTTAGCAGTCTCAGGGGCCGGCGGGCAGGAGTACAAGCCACACGCTTGTGCAGGGCCCGGCTCCCTATGGTCTCAGTAGGGTCTCAAGATGGAAAGAGGAGGCAGAGGCACAGGTGGGAGGTTCGGACAGCATGCTCCACTCCTGCCCACACCTGTTGGCCTGAACTCATCCCACAGCTGCCCTGAACTGCCAGGGAGGCCCCAGAGGAAGAGGGGGACACTCAACATTGGGGAGCAACCTCCACCGGTCTCGGGAAGGAGGCCAGACTTTCTTTCCTTTCACTTTGAGGTTCCCGCTATTACTTTCTCAGGCAGATGTTAATAGAGAAAATGAGCAATGAACAATAAAAACAGTGAGCACGCTTGAGCAGTCACTGTGCGCCAGACTCTGCATGGAGATGATTTCATTCAGGCCTCACGATAAGTGAATGGGAAGGTACTGGCACCATTTCTAGGCTAGGGGAAGGACTAGTGACTCCTCTGATGTCACACAGCTTGTGAGGGCTCTGCTGGGATGTAGGCCCACTGGATCCTTGGCTGCTGGGCACACCCAGGCTGAGGGGCTAAAGATACGAGGCCGGTCCCAGCCATGGCTGGGTCACTTCACCCTCTGGTAGACACCAGAGGCCAGACCATTGTCCCTCATGACAGTCCGCACTCCCCAAGCAGGGGAGGTGAGGCAGACAGCCTCTGAATCACTAGGTAGCTTGGCCTACAGATCACCCCCAACTGATTGCAACTGCTTTTTCAAAAGCACTTGCTTTTTATGGTCTAATTCAGGATGACATTCAATGTTCTTCAGCAGATCCCACTGCCTTTCCTAGCACCTTCCCCCTTCTTTGTACTCCTTATCCTAAAGCTGATGCTCTCCTGGTGGGTACAATGTCCCCTGCCAAGCCCAGGTTCATCCCCACCACGGGAGGAAGCTGGCCCCACAAGGTGTGGTGGGCCACACCCAGGCTGTGGCCTGGCTGCCTACCTTTCTGTTTGCTCTTAGTCCCGCAGCCCTGGAGCCAGCCAGGACCACTGCTCCAGGTTATCACACACTCTCCAGGTTCATAGGCACTGGGGTGAGACAAGCCCAGCTCCCAAGCTGGCTCCACAACTTCTGTGTTAGCTACGGCACCTTAGGCAATAATGACTCTGCCTTGCTTTCCTCATCTGTAAAATGTGGGTAATAACTGTCCACGGGACTGTGGCAAGAATGAGGTAAGATAATGCAAGTCAGGTTCTCAGCCCAGTGCCTGGCACACAGAAAGACTAAAAATGCTATTTGATGTTATTAGTTCCAGAATATAACTTTGATACATAGATATTTCCAGTAAACTCTTCCCTTAGCCAAGGGCACCTCTTTTGCTCACTTTCCCATCCTCCCAGAGGTGTCTCCATGCACCTCTGCTAGTTCCTGCACTTTGGTGATGCTGGTTGCTGAGGAAGCTCCAGGAAGAACTCAGCCCCAGAAGCTGGGTTAGTCTACAGGATAAATGAAGAAGGGGCAGGAAGTTAGGCCAGGTCCTCTGAGAAGCAAATGTTAAGGTGGCATTAAATATGTGTGGACTTCACCAAGGGAATGTCTATGGGGCAGGAAACCTAGAGACCGCTGGACAAGCCAAGGAAAACTGGCCCCCGTGAAGAAGAAAGAAAGAAGGTGGGAATTATCTTAGTCTAGCTTGCTTTGCTATCCAGGGAAGGTGAAGACAAGCCAGTGCGAGTCCTTGCGTCACAGTTGGCTGACAAAGGGGGTGTCCCTTCTTCCAGGCAGAAGTTGGCCTGAGTACTCCAGCCACATACCATGAGCAGTCGGGAGCAGCCCAGGAAAGCATGGCCTTGATGCAAAGGCGGCTATGGATTTCCATGTGCAGTAGCCAGGACTGTTGGTCAGTGACTGAGGCCTGTTCTTGTGGCCCCCGCAGGAGGAGAGAGAGAGAGAAAGATGTCCATGGGCAGAGGCTAAGGTGTGAACTGGTGGAGAGAGCTGTGGAATGAAAGGATGCAGAGGCATCCTTTCTCATCCTGGGGATGAGAGCACTGAGAATATACATATGGTTGGAAATGACAAGTTATAATCTCATTAATGTTTTTTGAGAGATAAAAGTTACAGATGGGGGATTCTTTTTATTCTTTTTGGCTACCTGGGCTATACTCCCCCCCAAAGTGATTAAGTCTGAGACTAGGTCCAGTATTCACCAGATCATTTTATAAAACATGTAGAAGATGTGGTCCTCACTGCTTCATAAGTATGGATTCATTTAGTCCTCACAACAAACCAATGACGGGGGTGTGACTTCCGTGTTTGCTTTATAGATGAGGAGCTGGAGGTGCCGAAGGGTTGAGTAAGTTGCCTGCAGTCACAGCCAGGAAGCACCAGAGCTGAGACCCCAGAGTCTGTGCTTTTGCCCGGTATGCCCTGTCACACAGCCTGGCCACCCCCGTGTCCCCAGCCCTTTCTTCCCACTCTGCTCCTGTGTGTCACAGCCTTGCCTTGGCATGCAGTTACTCCTCTCTCCCATCCCAAGCTCTGCATGATCCTGGAGGACCGTAGGTCCTCCTCTGTGGAGCTCTCTGAAGCACTCAGCACAGGCCAAGCCCCCAAGTCACTACTATCTGCAGATCCAGGGTTTGGATCATCTTCTGGGGCACTTAAACTGTGTAACCCCCAAAGCCTGCTTAGTTTGGGGGCTTGCCTAGCTCATATTTGGCTGGGTTCCACATTGGGTGAGGAGGAGAAACACTTCGACAGGAGTACATGGCACAACCTTCAGTAGTCACCTACACCAGCATCCTAGAGCCTGCTCAAGGTCTAACCACTCCTTCTTATTATTCCTGGTTGTTTCCTTTTCTAGCCTCTTAGTAAAGCCTTCTGCTTAATTGTACGATTGAAAGCCGCACATATGCCTGCATGCCTAGACGCTGCCGTGTGGGGCCCCCAGGGACCTGGGAGGGTCTGTACTGGCCGGGAACACCCCAGTGTCTGAGGCAGTGCACATTAAATAGCAGATAAAAAACACCATGTCCAGGGGAGAGAAAAGTTTTTTATTTGAGAATCTTTAATAGTACTTTTCCCCCAGTTTTTGAACAAGGAGCCCCATACATTTGCACTGGGCGCCACAAATGATGCAGCCAACCCTGTGTTGCCTCCCAGGCAGTATGGTACTTCTTACCACCAGTCATCCCAAGGCCTTTAAGCAGAGAAGCAGGGCCAGGCCCATGAGGACTGGGATCTCCAGGAATGCAGTGAAGGGGATGGCTCAGCCTCCAAGTCCCCTGCTTCTCTCTGCCTCTGTGGCCTAAGACAGCATCTGGCCTCCTTCCACATTCCACCAGCCTCTCATGATTTCCTGGCCCTGCCTCCATCTTTGCTTGCTCCCTTGCTCACTTTCAGCCTCTACCTGGCCCCACCCCTGCCATAGGAGGGCTTTCGTCTCTCCTCTCTCTGTCCCTAACTGACCATATCCATCCCTCAGCTCTCACCTACCCCTCTCTCACAGGGGGATTCCCAAAGACCATCCCCCAGCCACGCTCTTTCAGCAGCTCCTATTCCTGCTTATAGAGTTAGTCATTGAGCTAATCTTTCTCAGAGGCAAGGACAAGCCCCACAGCTCCTCCCAGGACAGGCTGTCATCTTAGACTCAACATGTGGAAAGTGGGAGTTACCTATCTTCTTCCTCAAGTCAGCTCTTCCTTCTGACTTGTCTGTTTCTGGCTGTGACACCCTCATTCTTACAATTACCCAGGTTTGAAACTTCCTTCAGGCTTTTATTCTTCCCTTTCTTTCACCCTCAACCTCCACCTGAGCTCAAAATCATGTCATTGTTTCCTTAAAAATGTGTCTTGCATTTGTTTCTTCCGGGGGACCCCTACTGCAACAGAGTAGTTCATACCCTCATCAGCTCATGCCTCGACAAAGGCTTCCAGATGACCTCTCTCCCTGCCAGTGACTTGTGTAATGGCACTAAGAATAAGTTTATTAAAAATTGCTCTGCTGATGGCATCATTTTGATACTCAAACATTTTCAGTGTTTCCCCATCAACAAGCCTGGCAATCTTCTCTTGCTTACCAGTCATAATAACTGGTCATGTCAGATATGCTCATTCACTCCTCTACTAGAATCTTCAAGGCTTTTCACTGCTCACAATAATCCCCAATATGACCTAGACACACACAGACTGACATCCACATACTCACTCTGCCTTAGCGATCCCTACTCATTTTTCTGAGCTCAGCACCCCTGCTGTAAAAGGTTACAGTACTTCATACTTCTCTTGAAATCTTTACTGCTATTGTAATTTAACTGTGTAATCAATGATTTCATGTTACTCTTCCCTACTAGAATATAAATTTCATAAGGTGAAAACTGGGTTAGTCTTGTTCAGACACACCTGTCTCCTGGCCTGATATATGGTAGACATTAAAGCAGTATTTGTTGGATGGATGAATGAGCTACCATTTGTTGGGCACCAGGGCCTCTGTCATTTTATTTAATCCTCACAATAGCCTGCTCGATATTATTTCCACTCCAGAGAAACCTAAAATGTCAAAGGTCATAGCCATTATAGGCAAGAAGTCAATCTGGCTAAACAGGGCTGCCATCACTCACCAAACACGCCTTGTACTTTTTTACTTCTCTGCCTCTCTGGCTTTGCCTCCACCTGAAGCATCCCTTCTCCCTTCACCTGCTAAAATTCTAGCTACATTTTAACCTGGCACTAAATACATATATTGGATTGAAACACGGGCTCTGGAATTCAAAACTTAGATTTGAATTCTAACTACCCTGCCACTTACAAGCTAGTGACTTTGAGCAAGTTACTTAAGCTCAGTTTCCTTATCTACAATATTAAGTACCCACCTTGTGTGATTGAAATGAGATCAGGTGTTTGGAGGGTTGAACTCAGAGCCCGGTTTATAGAAGGGACTAAAGCAACATTAGCTCTTCTCATTCCCCTTCCCCTGTTTCTCCTTCTCCTCTTGTCCTCTCCTCTTCCCTTCAAAATCTACTCTGATTCCTATGCCCATTCCAGGGAGTAATACCTACCAGGCCTACCCATACCATCCTGAAACTCACTATGCCTCCTTATAACATTAGTATCAGCAGTCATTGGCCACGTTTGTCAAACATTGGTAGGACACTTCACATGGCCCATCTGTGTGTGCTCCCTCTGTTTGCCATGTGACATGTGTGGGGCCGTATCATTCTTCATCCAGCCCTGCACCTCAAATCTGTGAGTTCTTTTGCACTAGAGCCTTGCAAAAGGTCCTCAGGAACCCAAGTCAGGTCCCAGGTTCTCTGGTAGGAGAAAATCCAATGAAAGTTGAATATAAAGGGATTTGGTGTCTTGGGTTTCAAGATGGAGAGAGGCCCGGTGATGCTGCACTGTCATTTAACTTAGTCGGGATTCTTGGAAGGTGATATGAAAGGCAAACCAACATTTATTTTAAAGATTTTATTTATTTATTTGACACAGAGAGAGAGAGAGAAAAACCATGAATGGAGTTGGGGAGCAGAGGGAGAAGGAGAAGCAGACTCCCCACTGAGCAGGGAGCCCAACATGGGACTCAATTCCAGGACACTGAGACCGTGATCTGAGCCAAAGGGAGACGTTTAACTGACTGAGCCACTCAGGTGTCCCCCAAACTAACATTTTTGAGCATTCTCTCTGTACCACGTCCTGTGATTGACTATTTCTTTACATACATCATCATCCTTATAAGCCCATTCTGTGAGGTAGCCCACATCATCCTCACTTAGCTCCACTGAGTGTGTAAGAAAGGCTTTCTAGAAGTCCTTCCTTCTTGTCTTCTCATACTTAGAAAAGTTTTTAAATATCATCATCACCAGATACTCTGCAAGAGAATAAAGGATTTCATGCTCCAATCACTCAAGGCAGACCCCAAGGGGAGGACCCCCAGAAGGGAGAGAGGCTCTTTATTTGGGTAGAAACATCATGGCCAATTAAGAGGTGGGTTTAACATTGTCTTCCCCAGATCCTTAAGCTCTACACAACACTGTGGTCAACCCAAAAAATATGAGCAGGCCTAGTACTGAACGTGGCATTCCACACAATATAGCAGGTGATGCAGCTAATTCATCAAGGAAGCTGATTGCATTTTTGGCTTCCAGTGGATTATTATAAGCACTTACAGGAATAAAAAAACTTTTTTAATAATAAAGAATCACTTGGGCCCCCAGAACCTGCTGTGTTGTTTCTGCATATTTTTCAAAGCACTTAGGATGTATGAGAGGTGTTATTTAAGGAAATAAATAACAACATTTATAGGCTTTCCTGGAGAGTACGATCAGCTTTGTATAATCCCCTAAAACTATTCTCAGCGTGGATGCCCACATTGGGAAGCGGGAATTCTCAGAGTCTGAGGGTGGGGCCTGCTGGAGGATGGGGCTCATGGTGGGCAGATCTGAGCTCCCAAGCATCTGCTTGGGAGCACCACTGGCCCAAACTGGCTCCCCCTTGAGCCACTCCCTTCTATACCCCCACCAGAGGGGAAATATTTCAGCGCTTCTGTAGTCATTAACACTACAGAGAGGATTAATCAACCAGCTTTCTTTCATGATGGCAAGCTTCTGGGAGGCACAGAAGCAATGAAAATTTGGATTGGAAGGAGGAGGCTGGAGGAGAATGTGGTAGTAAGGGGGAAAGGGTCAGATTTGATGGGCACAGTGAGGACTTCTTCAGTAGACAGAGGACAAGGAGGGGAAGAGATGGGGGTATAAGTCTACTGAAATCTCCACACCCCATCACTGGCTTCTGGAATCAGTCCTGTCAGCTTCCTCATCCACAGGGTCTCTCCCTTCCCACCTCAGCCTGGCCTGGCCCTGGCCATTCCTCCAGCTTCAATTATTTCTTGTCAAGTTCAAGCATCATTCTTTTCCTCAATCTCAAAACCCACCCACCCCCTCCCCAGTGAGTACCTTTCTTGTTAAAAGATTTTAACAATTGAACAATTGGGCATCATGTTCAATTATGTTCCATCCAGGATGTGGGCCTAGCTAGGCATCTTGAAGCGTCCTTAAGGCCACCAGGGTTCTGCTTATGAGAAACCAAAAACCTCTTGGGGGAAGACTTCATCCTAAAGCAAGAAGGCTCATCCATGAGAAGACTCTCTCAGACTGAGAAGAGCAGAGTGATTCTGAGCCCAGGCCTGCATCTGTTCCCTGGAATTTATGCCTGGGCTCTGGGGTACAGAGCCTGTTGTAAGAGAGAAAGTCAGGAAGATGGTGATGATAATGATCAGGAAACACAGTTCACTGATATCTGGCCTAGGCTTAGAGAGGTACTGGCTGAATGGTAGCATGGGACATGGGGCTGCTGAAGTGGACTTCAGCAGCAGCTCTATGTGAAGACCATGAGGAAATTCTGACCCACCTCAGGGGGGCCAAAAGGTCCAGCTTGTGGAAGTCTTGTGAGACTGGTGAGACATCCTCTGTACACTCCCTGACCATTTAGGAGGTGTAAGAAGGAGTTTGGAATTATCAAAGAATGAGAGGCTGCAAGGGCAGAGAAATCTTGATAGATGACAGAAAACCTGATGGCCCCCTTTCTGTTCCTTACACTAGCATGGTGTGGCAAGGTAGGTATCTGATTTTTGAAGGGAGAGTAGGCCTTATGGAGCCTTGTAGCTACTTCTGCTCACAACTCTGTCTTTACACAAAGATAATTTTTATAAGAAAACTGTTGGGAAACTGTAGGCAAAGGCTCTAAAGTGAAAAACAGGGTATGTTTTTCCCTTATCCCAAAACTTGGCACGACATTCACCAGCTTCCTGATCCATACTGACACCTCTTTGGCCAAACACCGAGAAGAGTCAGCTCATGGTACCAAATGTTCAAACATTTTCTTTACCATAAAGTCATTTTGCTTCCCAGACACTGAGTGGTGGGAATGGGCACTCAATCAATATAGATGGAATTAGTTAACTCATTACAGTCTCAATGACCTCAGTCCCTGAAACTGTGGGGTATTATTATAAAAATAAAACTCTTCTCACTAGCTGGTGGTTTCTACATCTCATCAAGATGATGCTGGTTGTTAGGGTTCCATTTCAGGTGTAGCCTCAGACTCACATTGTCCAATTAGATACCACCAACCTCTGCACAAAACTTTGCACTGTGGTTAGAAAATAAGGAATAAAAAGAATATTTAGCCTCAGTTAGAGGCCTTCCCTCCTCTTACCCTTTGGAATGCCCACAACTCAAATTAACTATGATGGGGTCAACATAACCTTGTTTTCTCTGGTTTCCCTCCCCATCAGTGGGCATTTCTTGCCCACTCTGTGTTGGATGTTTCACTCAAGTCTGTCTCTCTGTGAGCTGAAGGGAACCAAGTACCAAAGGAATGAGGTATTCTGCTGTTGCCACCTGCAAATCCTCAAATAGCTCTTACTCTCTCTGCATTTCCAATTGAAGCTCTAGTACTACAAGACTCTGCTGCTTTCTTTTCTGTCTTCGGGGCTTCCAGACACCTGATTCACCAATAGTCAGTGGTAGCCAAAAGATAGCTTAGGTAGCCTTCAGCCCCATCTCCCTCAACGTCTCCAAACCCATCTCAGATTTTATTTTACTTCTAAGATTTTTATTTAGAGGGAAAGAGAGAAGCAGACTCTGCTTCTCTCTGAACAGGGAGCCCAACTCGGGGCTCCATCCCAGGACCCTGAGATCATGACCTGAGCTGAAAGCAGACACTTAACTGACTGAGCCATCCAGGAGCCCCCCATCCCCCCAGCTCAGATTCTAAAGAGACTATTATTGGACAAGGACAATTTGTATTTTATCAAGGAGAGATAAAAAGCATCTTTACTAAATGTTACTCCTCTTACTGATCTGCTACATATACTGTAAAACAAAACAAAACTTGGTTCTACACAAATGCTCCTTCAAAACAAAACCCTTGACCCATTTCTAACCTGGGTAGAAATTCTCAACTCCTGGGCAAATCTCCCATCCTACTCAACAAACATACTTCTGTTCTGGTGTAACACTTCACTCCTTTATGTAGCTGGACTCTCAGTGTGCATAGTCCATTTCCCAAGGGAGGTGGGAATGTTATGTCATATTTTCTGGATTGAAGAGAAGAAAGGAGTACCCTCTGTTAAACATTCCAGTGCATCCCCCATGATTCATTTGACATATATCCTTTCAGTTCACTTGTCATATTTGCCAAACATATATTTATATCCATAATAAAAATATTGTTTTATGAGGTTTTAAATTTACCTATATAGGATCATAATGTAAATACCGTGCCACAGCTTGACTTTTTTTTGTCTCATTATTATACTTTTATATTGATAAAAATGGATGCCTTTCAACCCATTTAACTGCTATAGTATGATCCCAACATGCTACATTTGACCTACTCAGCTGTGAATTGTTGGTTCATTTAAATTGACTACTTTTTTTTTCCTATTAAAAGTGGAACAGAGAAACTTGTGCTTCCACCCAAGATAAAGCGGCATGGACTGGATTTACCTTCCCTCCTGAAACAACTAAACATGAGAAATATTGTATGAAATGGTAATTTTTAAGACATTAAACATCAGGCAATGAGGGGAGTCATCCCTGAGAGACAGGGAACAAATGAGTTGAGCCCAAAGTCTGCCCCAGCTTACTGCCTAGAAAGCACTCCCAGCTATAGCATGATGACTCAAGCAGAGAACTCTGTTTTGAGGAGATGAAGCAGAGTGTCCTGGGTACAAAAACAACCAGAGTCCACAGGGCAGAGCCCAGGAGAGGAACAAGTGGCACAGAGAAAGAACTCTGGAGATCTGCAGGGGCCCCACCTGAGTCCTCAGCATAGATGTGATCAGTATATGCATATGAGGACACTATCACAGGCGAGGGAAAGACCCCTCAAAAGGATTAGGAGGAACAGTGCCCAGAGATCATAGAGGGCTTACAATAGTATCAGCTCCCTTAGTCACACTGGGAAGTCTTAAAATTCATGGGCCACTGGGTTGAATATTCAGAAGAGTCTTGCCATAGTAGTGGGGAGTAACTACCTTTAAATTAAATGGTGCTCCAGTCCCATATAACAAATCTTAAAAGCAAGACCAGAAAGCATTAATCTATGTCCAAGTAGCTTAATTGCAAACTAAGGGAAAAAATAAAGAACACTTGTATAGATCTGAAACTATTTGGCACCCAACAAGGTAAAATTCACAACATCTGGCTTTCAGTAAAAAGTTATCAGGCACCCATATCTTGCGTCATCAGGGAAATGCTAATTAAAACAAGAAGCGACCACTATACACCTATTAGAATGAGCAAACACTGACATCAAATATTGGCAAGAATGTGGAGCAACAGAAACTCAAGCACTGCTGGTAGAAATGCAAAATGGTACAGCCATCTTGGAAGACACTTTGGTGGTGTCTTACAAAATTAAACAAGCTCTTATCATATGACCCAGCAATTATGCAAGTTTGTATTTACTCAAACGAGTTGAAAACTATGTCCACACATAGTGTGGACACTTGGGTATTTATAGCAACTTTAATTATTTTTATTTAAATTCAGTTTAATTAACATATACTGTATTATCAGTTTCAGAGGTAACATTTAATGATTCACCATTATAACACCCAGTGCTCATTACATCACATGCCTTTCTCCCAGTTACTCCATTCCCCACTCAACTCCTCTCCAGCAACCCTCAGTTTGCTCAGTGTGTTTCCCCCACCTTTATTTAGGATTTTATTTATTTGAGAGAGAGAGAGAACAAGTGGGGTACAACGGAGAAGCAGATTCCTCACTGAGCAGGGAGCCCTATGTGGGGCTCAATCCCAAGACTCTTGTGATCATGACCTGATTTGAAGGCAGATGCTTAACTGACTGAGCTACCCAGGTGCCCCCTCTGTTTGTTTCCTATAGTTAAGAGTCTTATATGATTTACCTCCCTCTCTGTTTTCAGCTTATTTGATTTTTCCTTCCCTTCCCCTATTTCATCTGTTTTGTTTCCTAAATTCCACGTATGAGGGAAATCACATGGTATTTGTCTTTCTCTTACTGACTTACTTTGCTTAGCATAATACCCTCTAATTTCATCCAAGTCATTGAAAACGGCAAGATTTCATTTTTTTTAAAGATTTCATTCTTTTTAATGGCTGAGTAATATTCCATTGTGTGTGTGTGTGTGTGTGTGTGTGTGTGTATACCATATCTTCTTTATCCATTCATCTATTGATGGATATCCTAATTTGGCTATTGTGGACATTATAGCAACTTTATTCCTAATTGCCAAAACTTGGAAGCAACCAAGATGTCTTTTTAGATAACTGATAAATTATGATACATCCAGACAATGCAATATAATTCAGTGTTAAAAAGAACTGAGTTGGGGCACCTGGGCGGCTCAGTGGGTTAAGCCTCTGCCTTTGGCTCAGGTCATGGTCTCGGGTATCGAGCCCTGTGCATCAGGCTCTCAGCCCTCTCTCTGCCTACTTGTGATCGCTCTCTCTCTGTCAAATAAATAAATAAAATCTTTAAAAAAAAATAGAACTGAGCTATCAAGCCATGAAAAGACATGCAGGAACTCTAAATTCATATTAAGTGGGAAAGCCAGACTGGAATGGGTACATACTATATGATTTCAAAAACATAATGTTCTGGGAAAGAGAAAACCACGAAGATAGCAAAGAGATCAGTGATTGCCAGAGGTTGGGTTTGGGGGAAAAGATAAATAATTAGTGCAGTGAGGATTTTTAGGGCAATGAAACTACTCTGTGGGATACCATATGATGGATATATACCATTATACATTTGTCCAAACCTACAGAATATGTAACACTAAGAGTGAACCTGGTAAGAGTAAACTATGGACTTGGGTGATTATGCTGTGTATCCTCTGGTGGGGGGTACTGATAATGGGTGAGACAGTATGCGTGAGGGCATATGGTATAGGAAAAATTTCTGTATTTTCTTCTCAATTTTCCTGTGAACCTAAAATTTCTCTAAAAAAATAAAGCATATTAAAAACAGTGATCAAGCATGAGAAGTAGCAGAAAAATCTGGCTTATAATGAGGAGGTAAATCAATCAATTGAAACTGATCCAGAACTGACATAGGTGTTAGAATTAGTAGACAAAAATGTTAAAACATTTATAATTGTATTCCATATGTTCAAAAAGCCAAAATAAGAATAAAAGCCATATAGGAGATATTTAATATATGGAATAAAGACCTGGGAATATTTTTAAAGACCAAAATCAAACCTGTATAAATGTATTAGATAAAAAAAAATACACTAGATGAGGTTAATAGCATATTAGAAATTGCAGAATAAAATATTAGTGTACTTAAAGATTAGCAATAAAAACTATCAAAATGGAAAACAAACACAAAAAGGACTCTAATTATGTGAACAACACATTAGTGAACTCTAGGGCCACTCCAAGTAACCTATAAAGTGGAGTCTCCAAAGGAGAGGGGTGGGATAAAAAAATATCTAAAGAAATAATGGTCAAAATTTCTCCATATTTGATAAAAACTATGAACTACAGATCCAAGAAACTCAGTGAGACTCAAGCACAGGAAACATGAAGACAATAGCACCAAGACACATCAGAAGCCAATTGTGCAAAACCATTGATAAAAGGAGAATCATAAAAGCAGTCAGAGAAAAAAGATACCTGTGTACAAAGAAACAGGTAAAAATATGTCAAGTGTTTTGAAGAAGACCATGCAAGCAAGAAGACACTGGAGAAACATCTTTAAAGACACTGGGTGAAAGGGCGCTCGGGTGGCTCAGTGGGTTAAAGCCTCTGCCTTCGGCTCGGGTTGTGATCCCGGGGTCCTGGGATGGAGCCCCGCATGGGGTTGGGGGCAGTCTCTGCTCAGCAGGGAGCCTGCCTCTCCCTCTCCCTCTGCCTGCTTCTCTGCCTACTTGTGATCTCTGTCTGTCAAATAAATAAATAAATAGTTTTTTTAAAAAAAGAAAGAAAAGAAAAAGACACTGGGTGAAAATATCTTTCTAATATGAAGACAAAATAAAAACATTTCTAGTCATTCAAAAGCTGAAAGAATTCATCAACATCTGATCTATACAAGAAACGTTAAAGGTCATCTTTCAGGAAGGAGAATGGTTACCAGAAGGAAATCTGTATCTATACAAAGGAATCAAGAAGAACAGAAATATAATAACCTCATGGGTAAACACAGAGGATTTTTTCCTTATTATGAAAATCTCTTTAAAAGATAATTAACTGGGGTGCCTGGGTGGCTCAGTGGGTTAAGGCCCCTGCCTTTGGCTTGGATCATGGTCCTGGGGTCCTGGGATCGAGCCCTGCATTGGGCTCTCTGCTTGGTGGGGAGCCTACTTCCCTTACTCTCTCTCTGCCTGCCTCTCTGCCTACTGTGACCTCTGTCTGTCAAATAAATAAATAAATAAATCTTAAAAAAAAAAAAAGATAATTGAGCAATGCACAGAACTATTGAATCACTATACCATATATCTCAAACTTAATATAACACTGTATGTTAATTATACCAGAATTTAAAAATAAATAAGTAAAATTTACAAAGATAACGTTTAAACAACTACGACTTAGCAATTGCACAACTAGGCATCTACCCCAAAGATACAAATGTTGTAGTGATCTGAAGGGGCACCTACACTCCAACATTCATAGCAGCAATGTCCACAGTAGCAAACAACAGAAAGAGCGGAAATGTCCATCAACAGATGAATAGGTAAATGACTCAGCTATCAGGAAGGATGAAATCTTACCATTTAAATCAATGTGGATGGAGCTGGAGGGTATTATGCTGAGTGAAATAAGTCAATCAGAGAAAGACAATTACATGGCTTCACTCACATGTGGAATATAAGAAACAGCACAGAGGACTGGTGTTATATGCAAATGATAAATTATTGAACTGATAAATTATTGAAATATATTGAAAAATTATTGGAATATTATTGAAATACATCTGAAACTAATGATGTACTATATGTTGACTAACTGAATTTAAATAACAAAATAAGCTGGAAAAAATAAAAATAAATTAAAAAAAACAACAATAGCAATGATAATATAGTGAGCAGTTTATAACATATACAGAGGAAGAACATATGACAAAGGAGCACAATATGCAGGAGGGGAGAAATGGAAGTATAGGATTGGAAGGCTCTTGTGCTATAAGGGAAGTGGTACTCTATCACCTGCAGATATACTAAGCCAAGTTAGAAGTGTGTACTGTTAACCCTAAAGCAACCACTATAATAACAAAACAAATAGTTATAGTCAAAAAGCCACGAAGAGATATAAAATAGGATAATAAGGAATACTCAATTAAATCAAAAGAAGTCTTTAAAAGAAGAAAAAGAAAAAATGCAACAATGGAATAAATAGAAAACAAATACTGGGATGGTAGATTTAAACTTAACTATATCAATAATCACATTAAGTGCGGTCTAAAAACACCAACTGACTGAAAGGCAGAGAGAGTAGAGAACAGAGAATATAGTCAATGACATTGTAATAGCACTGTATAGTGACATGGTGGCTACACTTATGGTGAGCACAGCATAACATATAACAGGCAATTGCTGTGTTGCTTATACACCTGCGACTAATGTAACATTGTGTGTCAATTATACTTCAAAAGAAAAAAGCAGATTTTGGATAACAAAGCAAGACCAAAAGACCAAATAATACACTCCTAACCAGAAAATGACTTTAAATATAATTAGAAAAATAGGTTTAAAATAACCTAGCATTTATTCATTATTATTCCACAGAAAAGAATTATCATGTGAACCCTAATCAAAAGAGAAATCAAGCTATGTTAATAGATAAAGTAGACTTCACAGCAAAGAATATCAACAGGGTAAAAAACAAAATAGGTCATTTTACCATTATAAATAGGTCAATTTACATAAAGGACATAATTTTAACATGTATGTGTCCAATACAGAATATTAAAATATATGAATCCAAAATTGAAAGAATTACAGACAAATCTGCAAATGTAATGGGAAACCTCATACCCCTCCCAATAGCTGAGAGAATATAAGAAAGGTAATATATTTTTTTTAAGATTTTATTTATTTATTTGAGAGAGAGACAGTGAGAGAGAACATGAGCGAGGAGAAGGTCAGAGAAAGAAGCAGACTCCCCGTGGAGCTGGGAGCCCGATGCGGGACTCGATCCCAGGACTCCGGGATCATGACCTGAGCCGAAGGCAGTCGTCCAACCAACTGAGCCACCCAGGCGTCCCAAGAAAGGTAATATTAATAAGCAACTCAACCTAACAAAATTTTATGGAACACTCCAGCCAACAAAAATAGAATACACGTTATTTTCAAATGCACATGGAATATTTACAAATACAGAGGGTATTCTGGACCATAAAACAAATCTGAATAGATTTCAAAAGACTCAAGTCAACATATTGGTCATTAGGGAAATATGAATAAAAACTACAATAAGGTTCACACCTATTAAAGTGGTTAAAATTAGAAAGACTGACCATACCATGTATACCAAGTGTTTGTAAGGATGTGGAGGAACTAAACTCATTTATATCTGTTATGAATGTAAAATTATACAATCATTTGGAAGATTGTTTGGAAATTCCTTAAAAAGTCAACTGGAGTGCAATTAATAACATAAAGAAAGAATATTATGGAATTATGCCCTGCTACTTTCACAGTATAAAGTAGATCTTTGTTTCAGTTTTATTGACTTAATATTCCAATGTTTTAATTGAAGTTTTTGAAAAGTTACATATTTCACAGCATATCTGCAAAACATGCAAAATGAGATAGTACATTTTTCCAGTCCTTCTAAAGTAAAACAATGATATGATTCACCAAAAAAAAATTAACCATATAAAAAAATATCCAGTGGGAAAAAGATGGTCTCTTCAACAAATGCTGTTGGGGAAAAAAGGACAGCTACATGCAAAAGAAACAAACTGGACCACTTTCCTATACCATACACAAAAATAATTTCAAAATGGATTAAAGACATAAATGTTGAGACCTGAAACCATAAAAATACTAGAAGGAAGCATAGGCAGTAACTTCTCTAACGTCAGCCATACTAACTTCCCTCTAGATATGTCTCCTAAGGCAAGGGAAACAAAAGCAAAAATAAACTATTGTGACTACATGAAAATAAAAAGCTTCTGCACAGCAAGGGAAACAATCAACAAAACTAAAAGGCAACCTAGGGAATGGGAGAAGGTATGTGCAAATGACATACCTGATAAAGGTTTAGTATCCAAAATACCTATAAAACTAAAGAACTTATAAAACTCAATACCCAGGGGCACCTGGGTGGCTCAGTGTTAGGTTAAGCCTCTGCCTTTGGCTCAGGTCATGATCCCAGGGTCCTGGAATCGAGCCCCGAGAATCGGGCTCTCTGCTCAGCAGGGAGCCTGCTTCCTCCTCTTTCTCTCTCTCTTTGCCTGCCTCTCTGCCTACCTGTGATCTCTGTCTGTCAAATAAATAACTAAAAATATTTATAAAAAAACCTCAACACCCAATAACAAATAATCCAATTAAAAGTGGGCAGGAGACATGAACAGAGATTTCTCCAAAGACATCCAAATGGCCAGCAGACACATGAAAAGACAGACGCTCATCATAATCTATCAGGGAAATGCAAATCAAAACTACAATGTGGTATGACCTCACACCTGTCAGAATGGCTAAAATCAAAACCACAAGAAAGAACAAGTGTTGGTGAGGATGTGGAGCAAAAGAAACCCTCAGGCACTGTTGGCGGGAATAAAAATGGCTGTAGCCACTGTGGAAAACTGTATGGAGATTCCTCAAAAACTTCTTCCTCAAAACGTTAAAACTACACTACACAGCAATCACACTATTGGGTATCCACCCCCCAAATACAAAAACACTAATTCAAAGGGATACATGTACCCCATGTTTATAGCAGCATTATTTACAATAGCCGAAACATGGAAGCGGCCCAAGTGTTCACTGATTGATGAAAGGACAAAGATGCAGTCTACATATGACAGAACGTTATTCATCCATACAAAGAATGAAATCTTGCCATTTGCAATGACATGGATGGATCTAAAGATTATTATGCTAAGTGAAATAGGTCAGTTAGAGAGAGACAAATATCATTTGATTTCCTTCATATGTGAAACTTAAAAACATAGGAGCAAAAAGAAAAGAGGCAAATCAAGAAACAGACTCTTAAGGACTGAAGGTTCCCAGAGCAGAGGTGGGTGGGAAGATGGGTTTAACAGGTGATGGGCATTAAGGAGGGCACTTGTCATGACAGGCACGAGGTGTTGTGTGGAATTTGCACAATCACCTAAAACTACTACACTGCTGTAGACTAACTGGAATTAAAATAAAACATTTAAAAAACGTAATCATGTTCCTACCATATGATCCAGTCATTTTGCTCATAGGTATTTACCTAAGAGAGATGAAAGTTTATGTCCATACAAAGGCTTGTACACAGATAATCACAGAAGTTTTATTTATAGTGGCCAAAAAAATGGAAACAACCTGAATGTCCATCAACATAAGAATGCATAAACAAATTCTGGTCTTCCATGGAAAACTACTCAATACTAAAAAGGAATGAACTATCGATTCACACATAATGAATCACAGAATTGTTCTGTGTGAAATAAGCCAGACAAAAGAAAGATTACATACTGCATGATTCCATCTATATAAAATTCTAGAAAATGCAAACTACGCTACAGTGAGTAAAAGATCAGTGGTTGTTCAGAGAGGGTAAGGGGCAGGAGTGGGAGGAGCAGGAGAAAAGGATTGCAAAAGAGCACAAGAAACCTTTTGGAGCTGATAGCTACATTCATTATCCTGATTTTCATACACACACAGTAATGAAACCAAAATAAGGTTACAGATGCCATTAAGGTTGCTAATCAGCTATCTTTAAGGATGGGGAGATAGCCTGGATTATCCAAATGGACCAAATCTAATTACATGAGTCCTTAAAAGAGGAGAATCTTTCCTGGATGTGTTGTTGAGAGAGTAATGTCAGTATGAGAATTTGACCCTGTTGCTAGTTCTGAAATGGAGAAGCAATGCAAATATCAGAGAGAGGCTTGGAGAACTGGAAAAGCAACCATCTCCCCTAAAAGGAAACTATCTCCCTTAAAACCTTAAAATGCAGACCTGGCCAACACCTTGCTTTAGCTCAGTGAGAACTATATTAGGCTTGTGACCTCCAGAACTGTAAGATAATAATTTGGCATTACTTTAAGCCACTAAATTTGTGGTGATTTGTTATGGAAGTAACAGAAAACTAATAACATCACACTTACCCAAAGTTTTATAGCCTTGTACTTTAAAATTTTTATAATTTTATGGGTGAAATGGTTATCTTTTTTTAAATTTAAATTTCTCTGATTACTACTGAGTTTAGTCTCAATTCATAGATTTCTTCTATAAATTCAATGACTTCTGAAGATTTGGCTATCTTACTATTGATTAGTAAAATTCTTATTATGTTGGATACTATTATTCTTATTTTAAGTGTCATAAAGATTTCCTGTCTGCTCATATTTTAAAAATTTGTAGCATCTTTTGTCAGAGAGAAGTTTTAAATTTCATAGCAAAATTTATCTCTTTAAAAAAAAATGTGTGTATGTGCTGGCTAATAAAATCCCTCCTCGTTCGAAGGTTTTAAAAATAATCTACCATATTTCTCCTAATGGCTTTGTATGATAAAGTTTAGGTTATATGCATATGTCCTTTATCAGGTGTCATTAATTGTGTCAACCTCATTCACTAAGTAATTCATTTATTTCAATCATATTAATAATTCCACATCTATCATATGTCTAGTCTCCCCTCCCCCACCTCTCTCTCTCCCTCTCTTTCCTAAGTAAACGAATCATATTGGATTAAGGGCTCACCCTACTCCAATATGCCCTCATCTTTTTTCTCCCCCCGTATGCCTTCATTTTAATTGCACCTGTAATGGCCCTGTACATTCATATCCTAAGGTACTTGAGATAAGGACTTCAACATTTTTTTTTTTTTGAGAGATACAATTTGACCCGTAACAGAAGTATTTTGTCTCTTACTGAAGGCTTCTCTTGTGTCTATCAATAACAATTATACATATTTCTCCATAGATCTTTTCCCTCTTTTGTCATATTTATTTCTAGGTAACTTTACAGTTGTTCTGCTATTAACAATGAGATTATTCTGTTACCTTTTTTTAAAAAAAAAGATTTATTTATTTGAGAGAGAGAGAAAACACATGAGTGGAGGGAGGGGCTAAGGAGGGAGGAGAGGGGAACAGACTCCCCACTAAGTGCAGAGCCCTGTGTGGGGCTTGATCCCATGGTCCTGAGATCATGACCTGAGCCAAAATCAAGATTCAGTGGCTCATTACCTTTAATTAACTGAATGGTCACTAATGTGTACAAACTGTGTTGATCTCTGTATTTTGATGTTTTATCCAGCAAACTTGAACTCTTTTAGTAATTTTAAATGATTTATTACATGTGTGGAAATATGTTCTGCATTCTTTACTATAGCTGTGGCTAGAAATAAGAGCAAACTACAGAAAGTACAGGTTTGGTTGGCAATTTAAGTGGAAAGTTTGAAAAGTAGAATGCTGATTATGAGCTTTAAAAAGACAAGTACTCAGTTATTTATTACATATTCCTAGATGATAAGTAAAAGATTAGTGAATATTTACAAATTCATTACATTAAAATTTAAGTTCTATTAGGTTAAAAGCTTAAAAATAGAAATTCCATTTTATTTCTAGTTTGCTAAAAGTTTTTAAAAAGATTTATTTTGAACAGTTAGTAATGTTTCTTTTTCTGCACTTACTGAAATGATTATATGTTTTCACTCTTCTAATCTATTAATGCAAATTTTATTGATAGATTTTCTAATGCTGGCAATTTTGAATTTCTGGGATAAGCTATATTGGATCAGTAGCTTTTATTTAAAAAATAAACTACTGAATTCAGGTTGTTAATATTATACTTAGAAATTTTACATGTATGCTTTCTTTTTTTTTTTATAAACATATATTTTTATCCCCAGGGGTACAGGTCTGTGAATCACCAGGTTTACACACTTCACAGCACTCACCAAATCACATACCCTCCCCAATGTCCATAATCCCACCCCCTTCTCCCAAACCCCCTCCCCCCGGCAACCCTCAGTTTGTTTTGTGAGATTAAGAGTCACTTATGGTTTGTCTCCCTCCCAATCCCATCTTGTTTCATTTATTCTTCTTCTACCCACTTAAGCCTCCATGTTGCATCACCACTTCCTCATATCAGGGAGATCATATGATAGTTGTCTTTCTCTGCTTGACTTATTTCGCTAAGCATGATATGCTCTAGTTCCATCCATGTTGTCGCAAATGGCAAGATTTCATTTCTTTTGATGGCTGCATAGTATTCCATTGTGTATATATACCACATCTTCTTGATCCATTCATCTGTTGATGGACATCTAGGATCTTTCCATAGTTTGGCTATTGTGGACATTGCTGCTATAAACCTTCGGGTGCACGTGCCCCTTTGGATCACTACGTTTGTATCTTTAGGGTAAATACCCAGTAGTGCAATTGCTGGGTCATAGGGCAGTTCTATTTTCAACATTTTGAGGAACCTCCATGCTGTTTTCCAGAGTGGCTGCACCAGCTTGCATTCCCACCAACAGTGTAGGAGGGTTCCCCTTTCTCCGCATCCTCGCCAGCATCTGTCATTTCCTGACTTGTTGATTTTAGCCATTCTGACTGGTGTGAGGTGATATCTCATTGTGGTTTTGATTTGTATTTCCCTGATGCCGAGTGATATGGAGCACTTTTTCATGTGTCTGTTCGCCATCTGGATGTCTTCTTTGCAGAAATGTCTGTTCATGTCCTCTGCCCATTTCTTGATTGGATTATTTGTTCTTTGGGTGTTGAGTTTGCTAAGTTCTTTATAGATTCTGGACACTAGTCCTTTATCTGATATGTCGTTTGCAAATATCTTCTCCCATTCTGTCAGTTGTCTTTTGATTTTGTTAACTGTTTCCTTTGCTGTGCAAAAGCTTTTGATCTTGATGAAATCCCAGTAGTTCATTTTTTCCCTTGCTTCCCTTGCCTTTTGCGTTGTTCCTAGGAAGATGTTGCTGCGGCAGAGGTCGAAGAGGTTGCTGCCCGTGTTCTCCTCAAGGATTTTGATGGATTCCTTTCGTACATTGAGGTCCTTCATCCATTTTGAGTCTATTTTTGTGTGTGGTGTAAGGAAATGGTCCAATTTCATTTTTCTGCATGTGGAACATTCTCCAGAATAGATCACATCCTCGGTCCTAAATCAGGACTCAACCGGTATCAAAAGATTGGGATCATTCCCTGCATATTTTCAGACCACAATGCTCTAAAGCTAGAACTCAACCACAAAAGGAAGTTTGGAAAGAACCCAAATACATGGAGACTAAACAGTATCCTTCTAAAGAATGAATGGGTCAACCGGGAAATTAAAGAAGAATTGAAAAAAAATCATGGAAACAAATGATAATGAAAATACAACGGTTCAAAATCTGTGGGACACAACAAAGGCAGTCCTGAGAGGAAAATATATAGCGGTACAAGCCTTTCTCAAGAAACAAGAAAGGTCTCAGGTACACAACCTAACCCTACACCTAAAGGAGCTGGAGAAAGAAGAAGAAAGAAACCCTAAGCCCAGCAGGAGAAGAGAAATCATAAAGATCAGAGCAGAAATCAATGAAATAGAAACCAAAAAAACAATAGAACAAATCAGTATGGGATCTGAATGGGAAGAAAGAGATCAGTAACTTAGTCTGAATGTGAGATATTGTTGATTTGCAGTAAAACCCAGTATGCATCAGCAATGTGGTAGACACTATAGGGGTGGACTTTTACAAAGCAAAAAGCCATATATTCAGGGGCATTTCATGTGTCTGCTTCGCAGTGCACTGTATAATTCTAGGAGGAAACTACAAGTTCCATGGGTATCTTGGAATTGTACAACACAGCAGTCCTACTGATATGTCCTTGAGATCAAAGCATTTTAGTTCTAGAAAGGACCATAAATCTCAATCTCTTCAACTTACAGACCAAAAGAAGGGAAATAACTTGATCAAGATCACATAGCCTATTTAGCAGTAGACCAAAGACCTTGAAACCCAAATTTCTACCTTAGGACATGGGTCCTTAGAGAATAAGTCAAAGGAGATAAAGATCTCTACATTGAAAAATATTAATTTCATTTCCACAACAATAACACAATGAAAGACAAATACAAGCATCTGAGAAGAGAATGTCAAGATACACTAAATTTACCAGCTAAACTCTCTCTTAAAAAAGGGGTCGGGGAAAGGACAGTGCCTAGTGACTCAGTTAGTTAAGCTTCTGACTCTCCACTTTAGCTCAGGTCATGATCTCAGGGTTGTGAGATTAAGCTCCACATCAGTCTCTGCACTGGGCATGGAGCCTGCTTAAGATTCTCTCTCTTCCTCTTCCCCTCCTCTGTATTCCCCCTTAAAAAATATTTACCAGCTAAAATATTACATAATGGTTAAAATTAAGTTTATGAAGTATTTTATGTATATATGCACACATATATGTACATGTGTATGTTTGTATATACACATGTATTATGTTATTTATATAAAATTATGCTTGTATAAAGATTTTTTATTTACTTATTTGACAGAGAGAGATCACAAATAGGCAGAGAGGCAAGCAGAGGGTGAAGGGGAAGCAGGCTCCTGTTGAGCAAAGAGTCTGATGTGGGAGTCAGTCCCAGGACCCTGAGACCATGACCTGGGTGAAAGGCAGAGGCTTAACCCACTGAGCCACGCAGGTGCCCCTAAATTATGTGTGTATAAATGTGTACACTACCAATCATGTAAGTGTAGAAGCAATCTTACACATTCCAGCCCTAACAGATCTTGTCTATCTCCAATTGGAGACAGTTCTGGCACTAAATGGTTGTGATTCTGAATTCTTTTTCTCTCTGTAGTTGATGGTTTTCAGATAGTTATACATATACTTAAGTGTTTATCTGTATATACGCATATAGTTACTATGAAATTCATCTTTTCTGGACCTTCTTCTCATATCAGTGATGAAGGGTGGAAATTAATGATGCAAAGAAACAGAAGCAGCTCTACTGTCTATGACATTTAGTACAACAGATTTTTAAAGTTTAAGGCCTTCAGATAAATATTTCTGAAAGTATATCCAGCCTCTAGGTGTTCTCTGAAGAACATAACATGCAACCCTCCACATTAGAATGAAGTCTTGCTCAACCAGTTTTGCTCAGCCAGGATCAGTGGAGTACATGCTGCTGTTTACCTGGTTTTGATACCCTAATACAAGTCACTTGAATTAAGCACAGCATGATGCCAGAAGTGGTCTTTGACAAATGACATTATTAAGACTGAAAACATTTTTAAACTTTAAACCAAAATTCTTTGTGATACACACATACCAAAAAGCTATAAAATGTTCTCCAAAACATAGTTGTAATGGAACAAGGTCTGTCTGGTTCTATCTGAACCCTGCTTAGTTCATGCTCTGTACATCCCCTTCCGCGTATCACATACTGTCTGACTCTTTGGGGACCCACATTTCTTATTAGAGAAAATTCTAGTCTTTGCTTAAGCCATTTCAAAGTAGAGTCTTTAAGAACCAGTTAATTTACTTGGAAGATTTGGCTTCTCTTCAAAATGATCTGTAAAATGCTGGGTGTCTGTTCTTTCTTTTAATCCCCCAAATGGCTTTTTTCCTTCATGACCCCAGGCACTGTTAAAGCATCTGTATTCCCCTTCATCTCCATAAGTGTTCCCAGAGGAAAGAAATACCTAAACTTCCTTTAACAACAACTGTAACTTCCTTATCAAGTTTCAATCTGGAAATGGCTTTGCATTCACATTCTGGGTAATACCATAAAAGTGCTCTTGGTAGCAGGTCATTGGCATAATAGCACAGTCAATTCATACCCACTGTCATGTGGATCACATATATGCCACTTACAACAATTTATGTGAAAGACTAGAAAAGTCAACATAAAAACAATACTATCATGGAGGAATATATTGGCAAATTTCTCTTTTATCCACGTCTGCCTATAATTATTTTTGCTTTCAAATTTTAGATAACATAATTTTCCCAGCACCATTTATCGAAGAGACTGTCTTTTTTCCATTGGATATTTTTTTCCTGCGTTGTCAGAGATTAATTGACCATAGAGTTGAGGTTCTATATTTGGGCTCTCTATTCTGTTCCACTGATCTATGTGTCTGTTTTTGTGCCAGTACCATACTATCTTGGTGATCAGAGCTTTGTAATATAGCTTGAAATCAGATAATGTGATGCCCCAGCATTGTTTTTCTTTTTCAACATTTCCTTGGCGATTTGGGGTCTTTTCTGGTTCCACACAAATTTTACCATTGTTAGTTCCAGTACTTTGAAAAATGACATTGGTATTTTGATCAGGATGGCATTGAAAGTATAGATTGCTCTGGGGAGCATAGATATTTTAATAATGTTTATTCTCCTGATCCATGGGCGTGGGATATTTTTCCTTCTTTTTGTGTCTTCTTCAATTTCCTTCATAAGTGTTCTGTAGTTTCTAGAGTATAGATCCTTTACTTCTTTTGTTAGGTTTATTCCAAGTGTTCTTAAGGTTTTTGATGCTATTGTAAATGGAACAAATTCCCTAATTTCTCTTTCTATAGTCACTTTGTTAGGGTATAGGAAAGCAACAGAGTTCTGTGCATTGATTTTGTATCCTGCCACATTACTGAATTGCTGTATGACTTCTAGTAATTTGGAGGCAGAATCTTTTGGGTTTTCCTCATAAAGGACAGCTATATACAGAAGAATGAAACCTGACCATTCTCTTACACCATACACAAAGATAAACTCTAAACGGATGAAAGACCTCAATGTGAGACAGGAATCCAACAAAACCCTATATGAGAACACAGGCAGTAACCTCTTCAACATCAGCCACAGCAACTTCTTTCAAAATACATCTCCAAAAGTGAGGGAAACAAAAGCAAAAATGAACTTCTGGGACTTCATCAAGATAAAAAGCTTCTTGCACAGCAAAGGAAACAGTCAACAAAACAAAGAGACAAACTACGGAATGGGAGAAGATATTTGCAAATGACACTCCAGATAAAAGGCTGGTATCCAAGATCTATAAAGAATTCCTCAAACTCAACACCCAAAAAAACCAAATAATCCAGTCAAGAAATTGGCAGAAGACATGAACAGACACTTCTCTAAAGAAGACATATAAATGGCTAACAGATACATGAAAAAATGTTCTTCATCATTAGCCATCAGGGAAATTCAAATCAAAACCACATTAAGATACCACCCTACACCAGTTAGAAAGGCAAAAATTGACAAGAAACAACAAATGTTGGAGAGGTTGTGGAGAAAGGGGAACCCTCTTACACTGTTGGTGGGAATGTCAGTTGGCACAGCCACCTTTGGAAAACAGTGTGGAGGTTCCTCAAAAAGTTAAAAATAGAGTTACCCTATGACCTAGCAATTGCACTATGGGGTATTTATCCCAAATATACAGATATAGTGAAAAGAAAGGCCACATGCATCCCAATGTTCATAGCAGCAATCTCCACAATAGCCAAACTGTGGAAGGAGCTGAGATGCCCTTCAACAGATGAATGGATAAAGAAGATGTGGTCCATATGTACAATGGAATACTACTCAGCCATCAGAAAGGATGAATACCCACCAGTTGAACTGACATGGATGGAACTGGAGGAGATTATTCTAAGTGACATAAGTCAAACAGAGTAAGACAATTAACATAGTGTTTCACTTATTTGCGGAACATAAGGAATAGCAGAGAGGACATTAGGAGAAGGAAGGGAAAATGAAGCAGGGTGTGTGGGGGGAATTAGAGGGGAAGACAAATCATGAGAGACTATGGACTCCAGGAATCAAACTGAAGGTTTGGTGGGGGGATGGGTAAGCCCAGTGCTGGGTATTAGGGAGGGCACATATTGCATGGAGCATTGGGTGTTGTATGCAAACAATGAATCATGGAACACTATATCAAAAATTAATGATGTACTGCATGGTCACTAACATAACATAATAAAAAAAATTTCAAAAAGAATAACAACAAAATTTTAGATAACTTGAAAAAATAAATCTGTTATTTCCAGCAAATTGTACTACCTCCAATATTCCCTCTTTGGATTCATTGAACACATTCCTCCAAAGAGGAGTTTCTTCCTTCTCATCTAACCCAATTTTTGGATAACATTTGTACTCATTTTGTTCTGGTTTTAATGAAAAATTACTTATGATAACCGGTAGTAGGCACCTGGTGGGAAGTGCCCTGTAAATCTCCTAAGTAGGTCTGTCTTGTCACTTCTTGAAAACAGCATAGAGCACTTCAGCCCAGGGAATGAAGGGTTTTACTGACCCTAAGACAAGTACTGTCACTTTGCTGGGGAGGTGGCAAACCCTAGGGGATAGACTCAATAGGTGCTGGGCTTTAGAGCCAAGAAATTCCCTTGAGAATTGCTGAGTGTCATAACATCATCTCTAGAAATAGGTCAGAGCTTTATATTATTTCTCCACTAAAGGATCTTGGAATTCATGAGAAGAGTTATTACGGCTGTTTGATGAGTGTGCTTGACTCAACAGACCAGTTGCTACTGAAGTGTTCAGGTAATTTAAAGACATTCAGGGAAATACTATAGAAACTCTCAGAAGAGACCACAAAATATGTGCCTCTTGTAGGTAACCCTCTCCACCTACTTTAGCTTTGTAAGCCTTGCTCTGCTAGACTGCTGCATAGTAGAGTGTCCAACCTTGCACCATTGCTGGTCATGGGTATGGCTATCGAAGGCATTTTGGGTTGGTTGCCCAGTTCACAAGGGCCTCCATTCTCTTGAGAGCTTTTATATATAGAGGTAGCCCCAGAGGCTTTGTTGGTTCTATATGACCCTGACTCTGAGCCCACCACTACACCATCCAAGCACCCAACCAAGTTAAACCAATCAGAGTCCTTCTCTGGGATTTTTTTTTTTTTTCAACTGGGTACAAGGGACACTCCTTTGCTGATGGTGGGATGCAGGATGTGAGTCTTAAGAACTCTGTGACTTTTCCCCTCCTCATTGCAGAGGAAATCCCTTCATGGGAGGTGACAAACCACACCAATCAGTTACACAGGAACCCCCAGTCTTCTGCCTCATCCATTTTCTGAGAGGGACAGATTTGATCACAACTACAGGCAAGGGTCATCAGTTACTCTGTTCAGAAAGGTAGAGAGAGAACACTATGGATCAGTGTTTTGGTGCATGTATTTTTTTTTCTCTTTTGGCTTCCGTGAAAAGGCAATTCATTCCTTCCCAACTTTCTCTTCTAGGAGAGTCCTAACATCCAGGTACCAGGCCTAGAAAAAAATGAACTCTTTTGAGCTCACCCGAAGAATCCTCCTTTTGAGCACTACCCTTTCCTTCGTGCTTTCACATGTGTAATCACCAGGGCTGGGAAAATGGAGAAGAAAGGTGGCACCTGGGGCACAAACTTTTAGGATGCACCAGTTTCAGGGCTTCACAAATGTCCTAGGCTCCTTACTTGCGGCACTGAGTGCTGGCTCTGATGTACACATGTGCCCCTCTAGGGTCATAACACAGGGTATAAACATTCAATGTGGTGAAGTGTAGAACAACTAGACTGAGAACCAAAAAGCAGAATTTTCATCTTGGCTTCATCACGAATTTATTGTGATATCAAAAAAAAAAAAAAAAAAAACAAAAAACAAAAAACAAAACAAAATAAAACCCAAAAAACTCTCTAAACTGTCTGGTCCTCTGCTTCTAATCTTTACTCTAGTTATAAAATGCCAAATAATATGATAAGAATAACACAAAACCATGTACAGAGAGGTGAAGAGACTGGTACAAGGTTGTAAAGTTTATTTGCTGGAACACTAGACCTAATCTCCGGGGCCAACACTGGGTTTATTTGTTTAATTAATGAAACAAAAGCGTAATAAATGCCTGCTGTGATCAAGACATCTAAGAAAAATCCAACAATATGCTCCAACTGGGTGAAATTGGAAGGATACTGCCAGCAGTACCCTCATATCACCATGCCCAGCGTGATACCTGTGACCCATCTGCCTTCCACACCTGAATCTGAGCCTGCCCAGATCTCTCAACTTTGACTTGTTATTCATGGTCCATCACTGTCCAAAGACCAATCAGCAGGAGGCCCAGAGTTCCTGCTGGGATGACCCTCATTAGAACTGCTTTAACAGAAAAGGAATCAGTACCAAGAATCACCACCCACACCCTTGATTTACCTGGAGCCTTTTGGTCACAGACCCATGAGGCAAAATTAAGTGATGACCAGTTCCCAGTGAATATTCTTTATTGCTCTTTTTGGTCTTTCTTGACCTTCAATGACATCTTGTATTTTGAAGTCCAGGAAAATCAAAAATAAAGTGAAACCTCCTATGTTCAGAGTTCATAGCACCTCTGGGCAGTGGCTAGGGGCATAATACAGACTATGCTTAATACTCTGTATTAATAGGCAAGGTAGAAAGTCCCCTACAAATCTCTGCTCCTTTGCTGCCCTATCTGGGGTTAAGACATGGCACTAGTTTGGCAAGCACAAGGATGTAAATCTTGTATTGAAATCTTTCACCGTGGAAGGATGAAGATTTTTCTGAAAGAATGAAAAGAAGATACCCAGCACTAGGAATTTTAGGAGTCAGTGTTCATGTTTAAATGTTAAACATTTACATTTTACAGTGAAGTGACATTTTTAAAGGGGTTATATTGGCCATTTGCAGCCGTTACTTGTTGATGGCCATAGGCTTGGGGCTGGATCTGGGCGATGAATCAAAGACACCCTTTGTGTCATGTCACTAGGCAACTCCCTCTTCTCTCGCAGAGCCTGGGCTGGGCACACAGCCTGTGTCATCCACATGGTGAATTTACAGGTCTCAGTTTATGCCAGCCAAAGTTTCCCGAGGAAAAGGCAGCTGGGGCTGAGCTCTGGCCATGTCTCAATTATGTGCTGGGAGTAAAGCATGGAGAAAGTGGGGATTGGCATGCATGAACAAGGTCAGACCTGGCCCCTTTGTCACAGGCTCCCAAACCAATGGCCTAGAATGATGCTTCGGTCTGTAGAAAGCAAATACATAGCATAAATGCTGGTGTGACCCCCTCTGCCACCCAAAACAGACATCATTAACTGATCATGGTGCTCTTCCCTGCTGAGCCAGATGTGGCCTCCAATGTGTAGGTACACATCTCCGGCAGCCACTATCAACTCAGTCAGCTGGCACGAGATGAACCTATTTGTCATCTCTGCCTTGGTCTACATGCCACAGTCTATTTCCCATCTCTGTTTTTACAGTAACACTGGAGGCTTCAGGAATTCTCCATTTATAGCTATCTCTGATAACAACAATAGTTGTAATAGTTAACATTTATTCTATTTATGGGCCGAATACATGCATGAAATCATCAAATGCTCACAGCAGCCCGACAGCACCGGGATCATACAAAAATAGTATCTTTCATTTCCATATACATACTGTGTATTGGGTACCACATTTGCTGCTCTCATCCCCACATATTCCCATCTCAACATGAACTAAAAACTCAGAAAGAGTAAGAAAGTCACCCACAGTCACAAAGACAATTGGAGGAAGAGCCTACATCTGAACCCACAAATATCTAATTCTAAGAGCCCACGTTCTTAAACAACCACTAGACCTTGACTTTTGGCATGTGAATTCACTATTTTGACCCCTCATTTAGTTTTCTTCTTTACTGCCAAAGTTGGGGGTTGGATATTTTTTTCTACCAGGAACTGGTGCCAGACTTTTCCCTAACTTGCTCCAACTCCCATAGCAACCCTCTTTTACCCTCCAGTCCTCAGCATCCATTTCAAGTAGGGGAAATGGTAAAATTCCTGCAGTGAGAGAGAATTGAAGGTAGAGCCTTGATAAAGTTGAATTAAGGACCACTATTTTAAATTCAGAATGTGGTGCTTTGCTAGTAAGGAGGGATTCCCTGAATCCCCCCGGTAGTCACCTGGACTGGAGAAAGTAGGGACTCCCCAGGCTTGGTGCCAGGAGAGGCTGCATGACTGTTTGAACAGAGAAGAATGAACCACTGAAGCTTCATCTCTGTCCTCTGGTGATGAAAATTGTGGCCATGCTGAGCTCCTGTTTCTTAAAGGTCTTTCTTAGCTCCAAGCCTTTACACCTGCTACTTATTCTGCTCGGACCATTACTGTTAACAGTTATCTGTCTCCTCCTCTATGACCTCCATCTCCCCCAGCTCTGAAACCTTTCTCTGGACAGCTCCCACTCCATCTTCATGTTTTAGCTCATTTGTCTGACTTCCTTTGGAAAGCTGACTTAGGTGCTACCTTCATGTTCTCCTTAGCACCTAGCATGTCCTCCAGGCCAATGTATGGCACACTGTTTGCCTTTTCCACTGGGCTGTAAACTCTGTAAGGACAGGTATGTGTCTGACTTGTATCCCAACAGCCTGGACTGTCTCTGTGTTTGTACTTAAGAAACAAGTGGTGAATAAATGGATGGCTGAATTGAATGGATGGACGAATCCACTATTGGGAAGCTAACCGGCTTGGCATGCATAAAGAGATTCTCCCCACCTCACTTTGGTGTCCCGTTAACTGTAATTGGAAGATTTCCCCAGGACTGGAGGAAATGTGAGAGCAACCATCACATCCCACAGGGAACTCAGTAGTGAGATCTAAGGGTGGTGAGAAAACATGTCCAGAAAGACTGCTTTATTCAGTTGCTGTCCATCAACAACTTTGGATACAAAGGAAAGCAAGTATAAGGTTACATCTTAGTTCCGTAGCTTAGCATTGCCAAAATCCGTATCGGATGTTGAAAGAAAAGTTCAAAATTTGACTATGGCATACGAATATACATCAATTTCTCATAAATAGATATGTGTTCACCTATACAGGACTGTGGGCACCAAATGAGAATCACTTATAGAATCTAAGGACAGGGTTATTAAAAGTCATTCCCTTGCCATAAATTGAACAAGATTTGCCAATTCAAGCTAGATGAGGAAATAGGGAAGTTGGTTGATTCACATAACTAGGAAGAAGGGATGGAATGGGCCGCAGCATGGTTGCACCCAGAGACTCAAATTACGTCATCATCATCCTTTTCCTCTTGAAGCTTGGCTCCTTTTCTATGCTGCCTTCCCCCTTTTCTACTATAAAGAGGTTTCCCCCATAGTCTGCATGCCACAGCCTAGGCTTTTCTCTTTCTGGCTTGGGAACCCTAGAAGAAAGATAGCTCTTCTCTCTCTATAAACTCTAGGAAGCATATCATTTGGTGCTGCAGGGATCTCATGCCTCCATCCCTTGACTCAAGCACTATAGTTAGGGGGTGGATACTACCTGGGTCATGTGCCCAGCTGTGGCATAATGAGAAATACATCTTTGGTCTCTGCTCCCTGTTTGTGACACAGACTCCTAGAACCCTTGTAATTTCCAGATTGATAGGAGTGAAAGGAGTACAATATTCGGTCTTAGTCTCTGGTTCCTTAAACAAGATTTTCCAAGACCCTTGAAATCTCCAGAGTGGTATCTTTTTTATGTTAATGATAATACTGGTGGCTGGGGTTTCTAAGAGAGCTTCAGGTTGGGGGTTGGTTTCCAGAGGCACCTATCTCGCAATTGAAGAATTGGAACTTTCAGCCCCACTCCCACCTCTATGTTCCAGGGATAGGAGAGAGGCTGGAAATTGAGTTCAATCACCAGTGATCAATGACTTAATTAATCATGTCTACAAAATAAAATCTCCATAAGGCCCCTAAACAATGGGGTCCAGAGAACTTCTAGCTTGACAAGTACATCCACATGCAGGGCTCCCACATCCGCATCCCACCCTCCATGGGAATAGATGCTCTTGCACTTGGAACCTTTCTGGGCTTGCCCAATGTACCTCTTCATCTGACTGTTCATTTGTACCCTTTATAATAAGCCATAAACATAAGGAAAGTGTTTTCCTGTACTCTGTGAGCCATTGTGGTAAATTACTGGGGGTCATGTGAACCTCCAGTTTGTAGCCAAGTAAGACAGAAGTATGGGTAACCTGGGGACCCACTACTTGTGACTGGTGTCTGAAGGTGGGGGGGAGTCTTATAGGACTTAGCCCTTACTCATAGCATCTGTACTAACTCCAGGGACTTAGTGTCAGAACTGAATTGAACTATAAAGCATTCACTTGATGTCCACAGAGAATTGGAGAATTGCTTGGTATGGAAAATACACACATTAGGAATCAGGAGTGTTGAGGGTATCGCAGTAATTTAGCCTAAGATCAGGGTAAGCCAAGGTTCTGGGACTCACCAAAACTACCTGGAAAGGGGTAGGAGAGAAGGGAAGGAGGAGATATGGGAATAATCTTGATTGTGGTAATAGTTAGACATATAAATTTATTGAAACTCATCAAAACATATACTTAAAATGAATGCATTTTATTGTATGCAAAGTAGCTCAAAAAAAGTTGATTTAAAAAAAATAAACTCAAGAACTTATGATGTACTATATGCTGGCTAAATGAAAATAAAGATTGATCAATCAATCAATCAACTCTTCCAGGGAGCCTTCCCTGATTTCCCAAATAGATCTAAGCACCACCTCCACAGAACTTCCAGTGGTCCCTATGTCTCTTAGCACGAATCATACTGCTAAAATTATCTGTTTAGCTGTCTGTTTCCCACACTATTCTATGAGCCTCTGAAAGACAAGAACTATTTTCTATTCAACCACTGTATCCAGAAGAGGTGGTGCAGCACTCAATATAAAGTAGACAATTTAAATCCGATAAATTTAAAAAATAAATAAATAAATCTAATAAATTTATATGTCTGTGTGACCATTACCAAAACCAAGATAAAGATCATCTCCATCATCCCCAAAGTCTCCTTATAGCTCTTACATTACTCCCAGCCCTAGACAAGCACTGACTTGCTTTCTGTCACTATAAATTAGACTTGTATTTTCTAGAGTTTCATAGCTTGTATCTTTTGGAAATCAGGGAAAGATGTTGAGCTCCAAGTATGGGTCAATATCTGTAAACAGGAAACTTCATGCACATATAAAACATAAATAAGCAGCATAAACTAAGGAAATGCATAAGCTAGAAGCTAGAGCAATAGTAATGTAGTATCACAACTCACTTCTCTTCTACACTTCTAAGAATTGGCAAACATCTTGGGAAAGGCTTTAGCTTCCTACAGGTCATGGAATGTGAGAATAAATTAACCTCACTTCAATCTTAAGGGGTAAAGAGATTCCAGTTGATAGGTGGGCAATAAATTCAAATTTAACTCAAGGTAAAGAAGTAGAACCCAAAGAACTTTATATAAAGGAAAAATGGAAAACTTCCTAGAAGATGAAATGTCTGAGCTGGGATAAAATACCTGAACAGAGAGTAGTAAAGGGAATTCCAGGTATTAAGAATAGACAGCAAGTAAGTTAATTAAGTAATTTAAAAATGGCATAGTGTGGGTGGGAAACTCAGTTTGCTGGTGTTAGAGTGTTAAATGCAAGGAGCAAAGTAGAAAAGAACCTGGAGAAATTAGAACAAGGCCCTCGATGAAGTATGTGGAACAGGTAAAAGAGTTGGGAATTCCTCAGGTTGCAGTGAAGGCTCAACAATGGGAAAGCAGGCCACCTCTCTGGCATCTTCCTTTCCTTCCAACTGGCAGGAAACCCAGACCTGCTTTGGAGAACAGCCAGTAGCCCCAGAGTCCCTTTCAACCACACAGCATCATGCCATGTCCTCAGTGGTGTTCTCCAGCTAGATGCATCAGCCAGGGGTGCTCTGTGCCTTAGCTGATCGGTCATTTTTCCTATTGTCGGCTTGGCAGCTGCCTTGAAGAAGATGAAGAGAAGGGCCTTTTGTTGGGTTTTATTATATGTCCACATTGCCAGACTGATTTTAAAATCTTTTTCTTTAAAAAAAAAAAAGGGAAACTTCCCCCAAGTAAAATGTATCTAAAGCCACAATATATTACACAGATCAGTTTGAAGCAGCTCCATTGAATCCAGGTAGAGGGGACCCTGAATTTCATTTCAGCCTCTCATCCTCTGAAAGCTTATTACCCCTTGCCCTGTCTCTCCTACCTTCTTAAGAGATCCAAGGACACCTGCAGGGAACTCCAGGGCCCTACGGAGCACAGTCTGAAACCATCAGAGGTGACCTCCTCGGATGAAAGGTCTATGTCTTCAGGGTCCAAAGGACCTGGAGCCAAGGGGATGTCTTGCCTGTTACTAAGATCCACCATGGTCTCTCTGGCTTCTCAGACCTCATGTTAGTTCTGATGCTTGTCTACAGCCCTTTTCCCTGTGTCTCCCAAGTGTGAAGCGAACTTCCCTTGGTCCCAGTTTGTTCATCTCTCCCTATGCATTGTAGTTACCTCCTTCCTCAAACAATAAGTTTTGCCATGTTCAGTTTCTTTTATACTCAAGCTCTGTCCCTCATCCCTAGCAGTCCTCTGTCCACCCAGCAGGCTTTAGGTTTCTCCTCCATACATTGCTATTTGAACCCTTAGGTTCAGACCTGGTGCTGGAGGGCCTGGGAAGAGGGTGTTTGTCTCCTGGGGTCCTAGTGTAATTAAGGCAGACCCTGGCAGGGTGAGCCTGACACAAGTGGGTGAGGAAGATTACCTCGAGTGAGCCTGGACACTGAGGACACATCGGTTCCATTCCACACACAGGGGGCAGTTTGGAGCCTAGCTTATTGTGCTACTGAGGAAAAAGTCTGCTCCTCCAAGGCCCTGAATTCCAAATCTGAGGCCCCAAGGGTCACTTATGAAAGGGGGTTAAGTGGGCCTCATAGTTATTTGTAAGGGATTTGCCTTTTTCATCTCTTCTTGTATGAAACTCAAATTGAAATTCTATTCCTTCTCTCTGATGTTCATCATTTCTGGATTTATCTGCTCCTTTTTTACACACAGAAACACCATATACAGGAATAACCAACATGAGGGTATGAATCCTACTTTACCCATTCAGGTGTACAACATATTCACACTGTTGTACTCTCTTTAAATCGGAGTTTACTCTGGCTCCCCAAACACTGGGAGGCAAGACATTCAGTCCCTGGCATTGCTCTGTTCCTCTTCTGGCCTGGGGGAGGGGCGTGGGATGGGCTCAGGACCCACAGCACCTACCACGGGCTGTGCTTCTGACCTGTAGAAAAATGTTCCAATCCCTGAGCCAGTAAAGCTGCATTCCTAGAGTCCTTAAGACTCCAGACATCGTTCTGAATATCTCTCTCCTCTACTACTATGGGCTTTTTATGCCCAAATAACAAAAATAGAGACCTTTTGTTAAAAAATCCTCCAAAGCCAGGTAATGTGCCAGTCATTCACCGTATCACCTCATTTACATGGCAATGGCTTCAAGCTCTCCCAACGTGGACACTAGAGTGCTAGAGCAATATCTGCTTTGTTGTATAGACATGGAAAGGGGGGAAAGAAACCACTTGCTCAGTCACGCTAAGCACACTCATGGTCCTGCCTCTCATGACTGCCTACTGCCTCTCCTCTACCCTTTGATTTAAGGACACATCACCTCTCTCTCTCAATGTCCCTCAGTATCTGGCCACTCTCGTGCTGTGGGTCAATCCAAGATACCTTCCTAGGATGCTGGGCATTTAGCTCACAGCCATTCCGCTATGCTATCTTCCTTCTCCTCCTTCCTTCTTCCCCTCACCCAGCTGCTCTGCCTTCCCAGACCCACCTCCCATTCACTCCCAGTCTGTGCCATCGGGCTATAATGCCAAGTCCTGCTTATTCCCCAAGACATTTCTCCACCACCATTCAAGCTGCACATTTTCTCCTTCCAGAAGTGTTTCCAAATCTGCCTGATGGAGCAGAAACTCGCCCAGCTGGGCCAGACTTTCCTACAAATGAACACCAAAACCCTAAGTTGTAGAGTTTAGGGAATATGTTAAATCAGGAATTCTAACCTTCCTGTTTTACAGAAAGTAGACCAAATGAAGCTCAGAGAAGGGAAGGGATGTACCCAAAATCATTCAGCCAGGGAGGGTCAAGCAGGACAGAACCCATATCTGTACTCATAGGCAGGCTTACTCTCCATTTCTTCAGGCTGGCCCTTTGGGTGCAGGTGGGGCACCCAATCTCCACTTCCCCTTGGAGCCAAGGAAATGAGGCCCAGGAGTATCTTAGGGCCTAGAAACTAGATAACAAGTTAGGTACCACACACCACTTCCCCTGGTACTCAGATACACAATTAAATATTGAGTTAGCTCAGTTGCCTCTGGATGGCAGTTGAGAGGAAAAAAAAAAAGAAAAAAGAAAAAAGTGCTGGGGGGGAGCTTTGTAACAAGTTTTCAGAAGTTCTAAAATTGGAAGTGGTACACAATATCAAACTAACAAAATTTCAACTAATCATAGAGACAAAATCAGCACAAATTCTAGATGAAGCTGCTAGAGGACTGACACACATATAATTTATTTGACAAGCATAGACTTTTTAAAAAGAGAAAACCACTATTAAATGTTACCAAAATCACTTTCGATTTGGACTACGACAGCCCACGCATCACTTGAGAGGTGCCAGCTATCCAGGACCCAGTACCGCCAGCTGCACTCACTCCCTCAGGCCCCTCACCCCTCCTACCATCGTCCCTCATCCGTCCACCACACCAAGCGTGAGGGCACGTCTGTTTTTCCCTGCTGAGTCTCAGCACTCAATATAATTACAGTACTTAATATTTACCACATCCATACAGAGTGCAGCCTATATATTATCTTATTTAATCCTCACAGCAATGCTATCAGCAAGTTCTATTGTCATTTCATACAGGCATCCCTTAGAGATATTTTGGGTTCAGTTCCAGACCACCACAATAAAGTGACAATCTCAGTAAAAGGAATTAAATGAATATTTTGGTTTCCCAGTACATATAAAAGTTACGCTTGCACTACACCAGTCTATTAATTGCAGAAGTGTTATGTCTAAAAAAACCTCTATGTACCTTAATTAAAAAATACTTTCTTGCTAGGAAAAAAAAACCAGAAGGGCTAACCATCATCTGAGCTTTCAGCTAACCAGGATCATTGATCACTGATTGACATAACAAATATAATGATAATGAGAAGTTTGAAATATCGTGAGAATTAGTGAAATGTGACACAGAAACACAGAATGAGCAAATGCTGTTGGAAAAATGGTGCCTGTAGACCTGCTTGATGCGGGCTTGCCATAAACCTCCCATTTGTTAAAAAAAAAAAAAAATGAAACAAGATGTGATCAGGAGGGAGACAAACCATTAGAGACTCTTAATCTCACAAAACAAACTGAGAGTTGCTGGGAAGAGAGGGGGTAGGGAGAGGGTAGTCGGCTTATGGACGTTGGGGAGGGTATGTGATATGGTGAGTGCTGTGAAGTGTGTAAGCCTGACCACTCACAGACCTATACCCCCGGGGGCAATAATAAGTTATATGTTAATAAAAACAATTAATAAAAAATGCAATATCTGTGAAGTACAATAAAATGAGGTGTGTCTGAAAATGAGGAAACTAGAGCCCACAGAGGACTCACACCTGCCAAGGTTCCCCATTGATTGGTAGGAACCATCAGATTCCAGGGCCTCTGGTCTTAGTCACTTTGGCATAATACCTGTTTCACATGGCTGGATGAGAGGCAGCTGCATGAGGTAATGCATATAAAAAGTCTGGCACAGGGGCGCCTGGGTGGCTCAGTGGGTTAGGCCGCTGCCTTCGGCTCAGGTCATGATCTCAGGGTCCTGGGATCGAGTCCCGCATCGGGCTCTCTGCTTGGCAGGGAGCCTGCTTCCTTCTCTCTCTCTCTCTCTCTCTGCCTGCCTCTCAGTGTACTTGTAATTTCTCTCTGTCAAATAAATAAATAAAATCTTTAAAAAAAAAAAAAAAAAAGTCTGGCACACACTGGTACGTAATACATGTTAGAATTCCCTTCCTGCTTCTGATCTTCATCTCTTTCTCCCTGTCTCTCTCTTTCCCACTATACTATCCTTCTTTTTTTCTATTAGAGATAACATCGCCTTGAGTTTTTAGGGAAGGGGGATTTAATGATGCCAGGGATGTATGCTTTGGACATTACTGCTAACTCATCAACAATTTTGAAATAATTGCCGGAATTGAACTTCTCACTTTTGTCTACTCTTTCATTTGCTATGAAGTCATCACTATGAACACAAATGCAATCTACTTTATGAATGAATATTTTCCTTGGATTCAGGGTCCAGGAATAAAAATGTTTGTGAAGATGGGATTCCATGTGCAGGAAACAGTGAATATGGAAAGGATCTTAGTTAACTCATCCCCTGTGGGACTCTAAGAATCCCTGGGCCTAAAGCCTTTGAATAAAGAAGAGGCTTAGGCCAGACTGGGTCATCATGAAAATCTATTCAGCCACCTGTTCCAAGGACCCACGTGCACCAAAAACCTAACGCTACAGCCCATGGGCTCTGGAGTGGAGCTGCCTCTGATACAGCAATCAGCATTACCTGGACAAGCAACTTAACCTCTCCCAGTCTGTTTTCTTGTCTCTAAAACTGGGATGGTTATAACACCTATATCTCAGGATTATTGCAAAAATGAAATAGAATGATTCATTTAAGCACTTATCACAGTGCCTAGTACACCATGCTCCGTAAATGCCAGCTAGGGCTACTAGCAGCATAGCTGTAGTGGTCATAGTCCTCGTAAGAACAAACTCAGCAGGAACTGTCTCAACAACACAAACAAGAAATGAAACAACTCACATGGATCCCAAGCTAGGATTTTAACCTGAATCAATCAGTTAGCTTTCTGATATATTTTATTCATAATTTCACCCCAACTCACTCCTCAAAAGAATTTGAGACATTACAATGAGACATTTCTAAATTGGAAATAGAAAATTGGAAATCATGTTGAGGGAGGAAAGAGGAAACAAACTCCTGGGATTGAATCTCACCTTCAGTTCTGACCTTCCCAGCAGCCAGTACAAAAGGGAAGCCAGATGGGCTATGACATACTCATTATCTGATGTTTTGTGCATATCAGTCTAGTGTGAATCCAGATTAGCAAAGTTATTTTTCTTACGATTCACCATATAGCAACTGCTACTGACAGAAAGTGATTTCATCAGCTACCCTTGTATTGAACATGTCAACCTCACCGCCCCCCCATAAATTCCTTCAGGAGGAGCTGCACTGTATTCATGTTTATATCTCCTAAGCATACTTCCTCTCTTCAGTAGGTGCTTAAGAAAATATTAAATGATGAAATATATGTGTGTAAATTGCTAAGCCTTTTGCCTGGTGACTTGATCGGTGTTTACACAGTCATAAACAGAATGTGAGTCTAGGTCTTTCTGATCCTTAGAAGCTATACTCTTTTTAATGCTCTACTGTCCTAGGTACCAATTTTTCTTTTACAAATGATGCCAGACCTAGTTGCTTCCAAATAATAATTTAGTATCTTTCATAGCTCTGTGGGCTCTACTAAGCTATAGATCTTTTTTGACGGTGCAGTGTGTGGCTAGGGCTAAAGTTGCCTGAAGATTACTCCAATCACTTATGTGGGGTCTGGGCAGAGATAGCTGGAGTAGCTGTGGCTCGTCAGGTACCTCTCCTTGCACAGAACCTCTGCATAGCCAGTTTGGGCTTGCTCACTGCATACTGATGTCAGGACAGTCAGATTACTTACACGTTGCCTGCCTTAGTCCAGAGCATTCTAAAAGGCCACGACAAAAGCTACAAGACTTCTGACCTTGTCTCAGGAGTCACATTGAAACACTTTGGTGTGATACGTGCCATACGATATTTGTCAAAGCAGCCAAAGGTCCACACGAATTCGAGAGATGGAGAAATAAACTCCACTTCTTAATGGAAGAGGACTTGCCTGTTTCCAAGATTATGTATTTGCTATGTAGGTAATGACCTACATAGCAAATTGTTTTCAAGACAAAGTGACAGTAACCAAGACAGTATGATATTGGCATTATAATACACCAGAAAATAAGAACAGAATACACAGTCCAGAAATAGACCCATACATTTATATTTGACTGACTTTTGACAAAGCTGCAAGACAAGTATAGTCTTTTTGACATTTGATACTGGAGAAACTGACTTTCCATTTAGAAAAATACTTAACATTGATTCATAACACAAAATTTAATTTGTGTAATGTATGAAATTTAATCTGAAATAGATCACAGACTGAAATACAAAAGCTAAAAATATAAAGCTTCTAAAGGAAAACATAGGACAATATTCTTATGATCTGGTTGTAGGTAGATTTCTTAGACAAGACTTAAAAGCAATACCATGAAAGAAAAAAAAAATAACTTTGACTTTCTCTTTCTGCTAAATCAAAGACATAATAAAGAAAATTAAAGGTTCGTTTCAATAGATACAAAAAAAGCATTTGACAAAATACAACATCCATTCATGATAAAACCCTCAACAAAGTAGTAAAGTGTAGAGGAAACATACCTCAACATAATAAATCTATGTATGAAAAACCCCACAGCTGATATCATATCCAGTGGTAAAAAACTGAGAGCTTTTCCCCCTAAGGTCAGGAATAAGAGAAGGCTGTTCACTCTTACCATTTTTATTCAACATCGTACTGGAGGTAATAGCTATAGCAGTTTAACAAGTAAAAGAAATAAAAGGTATCCCAATTGGTAAGAAGAATAAGAGCTTTCTTTATTTGCAGATTACATGATATATAGAAAACCCTAAAGAACAGCAAAAAATACAAGAACTGATATACGAATTCAGGAAGATTTTAGGACACAAATACAAAATACAGAAATCCACTGCCTTTCTATACACTAAGGAAGTAACAGAGAAAGTAAGAAAACAGTCTTATTTATAATTGTACCAAAAATAAATAAATAAATAAGATACCTAGGAATAAACTTGACCAAGGAGGTAAAAGACCTCTACTCTGAAAACTATAAAATACTGATGAAAGAAATCAAAGATGATACAAATGGAAAAATATTCCATGCTCATGTATCAAAAGAATAAATATTGTTAAAATGTCCACACTACCCACAAGCAATTGACAGATTTAAAGTAATCCTTATCAAAATACCAATAGCATTTATCACAGAACTAGAACAAATAATCCTAAAATTTGTTCGGAACCACAAAAGACCCTGAATAGCCAAACAATCTTGAAAAAGGACAAAATGAGGTATCATAATTCCGGATTTCAAGATATACTACAAAGATTTAGTAATCAAAACAGTATGGTACTGGCATAAAAACAGACACATAGATCAATAGAACTGAGAGCCCAGAAATAATCCCACTACTATACAGTCAATTGATTTTTGACAAAGCGGGCAAGAATATGCAGTGTTGTCTTTTCAACAAATGGTATAGGGAAAACCAGACAGCTACATGCAGAAGAATGAAATTATATCACTTTTTCACATCAGACACATAAATTCAAAACAGATTAAAGACCTAAATGTGAGATGTGAAACCATGAAAATCCTAAAAATGAGTACAGGCATTAATTTCTTTGATGTAGGGTATAGCAACATCCTTCTAGATATGTCTCCCAAAGCAATGGAAACAAAAGCAGAAATAAACTAGTGTGACTACATCAAAATAAAGAGTTTCTGCACAGCAGAAGAAATAATCAACAAAACTAAAAAGATAACCTACTGAATGGGAAAATATATTTACAAATATATTTACATATCCAATAAAGGGTTAGCATCCAAAAATACATAAAGAACTTATACAACTCAACACCAACCCCCATCCAAAGAATCCAATTTTTAAAAGGGTAGAAAACATGAAGAGATATTTCTCCAAAAAAGACATATAGATGGGCAACAGACACATGGAAAGATGCTCAACATCACTCATCATCAGGAAAATGCAAATCAAAATGCAAATACAAAACACAATGAGCTGTATCACCCCACACAGTCAGAATGGCTAAAATAAAAAGCACAAAAAACAACTGTTGACAAGGATGGAGAAACAGAAACCTGCATGTTGGTTGGAATGCAAACTGGTGTGGCCACAATAGAAGACAGTATGAAGTTTTCTGAAAAAATTAAAAACAGAAGCTTTTAATCTTGATGAAGTCCCAAAAGTTCATCTTCGCTTTTGTTTCCTTTGCCTTTGGAGACATATCTTGAAAGAAGTTGCTGTGGCTGATATCGAAGAGATTACTGCCTATGTTCTCCTCTAGGACTCTGATGGAATCCTGTCTCATGTTGAGGTCTTTTATCCATTTTGAGTTTATCTTTGTGTACAGTGTAAGAGAATGGTTGAGTTTCATTCTTCTACATATAGTTGTCCAGTTTTCCCAGCACCATTTATTGAAGAGACTGTCTTTTTTCCACTGTATATTTTTTCCTGTTTTGTCGAAGATTATTTGACCATAGAGTTGAGGGTCCATATCTGGGCTCTCTACTCTGTTCCACTTGTCTATGTGTCTGTTTTTACGTCAGTACCATGCTCTATTGGTGATCACAGCTTTGTAGTAAAGCTTGAAATCAGGTAACGTGATGCTCCCAGTTTTATTTTTGTTTTTCAACATTTCCTTAGTGATTTGGGGCCTCTTCTGATTCCATACAAATTTTTGGATTATTTGATCCAGATCATTGAAAAATACCAGTGGAATTTTGAAAGGAATGGCATTAAAAGTATAGATTGCTCTAGGCAGTATAGACATTTTAACAATGTTTATTCTTCCGATCCAAGAGCATGGAATCGTCTTCCATCTTTTTGTGTCTTCTTCAATTTCAAAAGCTTCTGCACAGCAAAGGAAACAGTCAACAAAACAAAGAGGCAACCCACGGAATGGGAGAAGATATTTGCAGATGACAGTACGGACAAAAGGTTGATATCCAGGATCTATAAAGAACTCCTCCTACTCAACACACACAAAACAGACAATCATATAAAAAAATGGGCAGAAGATATGAACAGACACTTCTCCAATGAAGACATACAAATGGCTATCAGACACATGAAAAAAATGTTCATCATCACTAGCCATCA